>NW_015505624.1:147950-165028 GCF_001515645.1 Sinocyclocheilus grahami
CCTGAGTAGGGAACGAGACACTGCATCCTCTAGGTTTCCTGCCATGCTTTGGACGCAAGCTTCAGACGAAGGAGTGAATGACGTGTTCTCCCGGCGCGTATTTATACTATAGTCGCACCAGTAGTGACATCATGGGCTGTCGCCGGCCAACACGTTGTTGGTGTTTTTTGAATGTATGCTTCAGACACGGGTCATGACGTGGTGTTCCCCATAGCGACCCCTAGAGGACGCAGTGTCACGTTCCCTACTCAGGGAACCATGGTTACATAAGTAACCTGAGACATTTTGCAATGCAGCAATGCATTTTGTTTCTACACTACGTTTACCATGTTTAAAGCTATTATTATATTATATATTATATTATATTATAAAACAGTATATCCTATATTCTCATTCAATTTAGCCCTACTATCCACTTAAATAATATGTTATCAAATTTCAGGACAAGTTTCTAATTTTATGTATTATTTATGTAAACTGCGTAACTTTCACATGTTTGATGGGTGAGCACATTGAACATTTGAGGCGCATTTAAACTGGAGTGGAGGGAGTTACCATGGAAACGGGGGGGCAATTCAGCTGACAAAACTCTGTCTCTCATTGTTGTTTTTACTGTTTTCAGGTAAGTTTAGTCCCTAAAATTACACAAACAATACATACAACTGTTCCTGACACTTTCTTACATGTAATTGACACGTTTCTGTTAAATATTTACTTTACAGAAATGGTTTCGTGTCATCGGAAAAAGTCCGTTAGCATCACAACCATGAGATAACTATAGAGGCTAACTATAAGAGGTAAGCTAGCTATAGATTTGAGCTGTTATTTATGAAAGTTTGGGATTTGAATCACATATTATGTGTAGATGAGTGGTTTTGATAGCTTTGTAAATGTTTTTCTGGCAATTTGTAAATGGATGAATTGAAATAAGATAATTAATTTAACCTAAAAGTATGCACTGTACTGTTAATCCACTTACATTAACTAAAATGGTCTGACACTATTCCAAACACATTTTTATCTTTCATTGTAGACAAATATTGATAAAAATTTTACTGTGATTTCAAGAGCGTCAGAAAAGAAAAACCCTCTAATGGGAGCTGCTGACAGAGATATAGGAAACACAGGTGATCTGAGAAAGCTTATTAAATAACTTTAATAATATACCCAGCCATATCACCCTGCAGCCCAAGACTGGTTGCCCACTGAGGCTAAGCAGGGTTGAGCCTGGTCAGTACCTGGATGGGAGACCTCCTGGGAAAACTAGGTTGCTGTTGGAAGAGGTGGTAGTGAGGCCAGCAGGGGGTGCTCCCCCTGTAGTCTGTTTGGGTCCTAATGCCCCAGTATAGTGACGGGGACACTATACAGTCAAAAAGCACCATCTTTCGGATGAGACGTTAAACCGAGGTCCTGACACTCTCTGGTCATTAAAAATCCAATGGCACTTCTCGTAAAGAATAGGGGTGTAACCCAGGTGTCCTGTCCAAATTGCCCCCCTGACCCTTGTCAATCATGGCCTCCTAATAATCCCCAATCACTTGATTGGCTCTATGACTCTCTCTCCTCTCCACCTGTAGCTGGTGTGTGGTGAGTGCACTGGCGCCGTTGTCCTGTGGCTGCCGTCGCATCATCCAAGTGGATGCTGCACACTGGTGGTGGTTGAGGAGAGACCCCCTCATGATTGTAAGGCGTTTTGGGTGTACAATAAAAGCGCTATATAAATGCATCATTCATTCATTCAACTTCATATGCATTTTTCACAATGTATTTCACCTATATCATCATGAATCTTTAAAACCTAAAAATGTAGTTTGTATGTTTTGTTCATTATTCTTTCTCTTTTCTGCATTTCACCTCTGCTGTAGTTTATATCTAATAAACCTGACATTGTATACTACATATTGTTGGCCCTGTGACAGATTGTTTATGTTCCTATATTCTTCCATGCTGATGGCCGTGCAGCAGAGTTGGAGCAGACCTCTTGTCAAAGAACATCTCCAAGGTGCTATGAACCATCTGACTAGTAAGTAAAACCTCAAACATTCAAAAGTTGATCAGATATATCAACTACATTTTTTATTCCTGTATGTCTTACAAACTTATCTCATTTAACACTGCATTGAAGACACTACAGCATACAACATTTTGCATTATTGGCACACTATTTTCCTAATTAATCCTGTTCAGTTGCTTTGACACAATTTGTATTGTTAAAAGCACTATATAAATAAAGGTGACTTGACTTGACTTGACATACAGCGGGGTACAACACAATTCAAAACGAGACACAGATGATAATAAAAAAGTGCTTTGAAATAAAACTTACTAATGGTAAGACAAGAACCGAGTGCTGTGACTGTGCCTCACTTCAAAGTGTAACAGTCTGTAATGGTCATCTGCCATGCCAGATGACCATTACAGACTGTTACACTTCAAAGTGTAACAGTCTGTAATGGTCATCTGCCATGCCAGATGACCATTACAGACTGTTACACTTCAAAGTGTAACAGTCTGTAATGGTCATCTGCCATGCCAGATGGACAGTGAAGGTGGGAATTATAAGTACGATTTTCTAAACTTTAAATGTAGTAAAGTGTTTGTTTAAGTAGACTTTGTTGCTTGTGGAAACCGCTTAAAACTTAAAATCTTACTTGCACTCTTGAAAACTGTTCACCAAAGACTAAATTTCAGTCCGGCAGAATTTTCTGCTTCACATTACCTTTATAACAATTCTTGTTAATATTTGAATTGTATTTCAGGGCTGTTTGTGAAAACAGATAATCAAGAGATGTTGTGACAACCTGGACAGAAGTCAGTTCCAGATCTAGCCTCCACACCAGACTTCTCACTCACAAGGATTGCTGTCTACTAGCATATTATGTGTTCTCTTCAGAGTTAGGTGCATGAAGATATTACTTGATATTAGATATAATGAAAACTTGAATATTGCAAGAATAGGGAATGTATCTTATTTAAGAATATAATGTTAATTGCTTAAATATTATATATATATATATATATATAGTACCGTTTTTTCCCCCCCAAAGCACCTAAAAGCCATTTCACACTTGCCATACTCCAACAGGGTGAATGAACTTGAATTTAAGATATTTAAATATATGAAAATCTATTTATTATTAATATATTTCAATCTATGTGACTTCTGTATGGGTAGACAAACATTTTAGGCAAGTGCTATCAAAATTTGCTCCCCTAGACAACATCTTTCTCCTATGCTGAACAGACTGCCAGACCAAAGACTGTATTTCAAGTTTCAGAGTTTCAGAGCTCAAATAGCTACTGTCTGCCGACATTGGCTGGCCATCCATGTCTGTTTTGCCCCACTGCCCTGATGAATGAAATACCCAAAGAAGATTTGAAAGGAGAGCTGGGGTGAGGTTGAGACTTCAAAGCAAACTAGTATGAACAAGATAATTTTATGTGGATGGCCTGTTCATAACACCAGTTGACAGACTCACTGTCTTGCTGTTGGACAACTGCAAGAAGAACAATCTGCTTGGAGCTTAAAGGAATAGCTGATGTAAAATTAAAATTATGTCATGCAAAAAAAAAAAAAAGTGTATAATAAGTTCAATATTACTTTTGGCAAGCGAATGGAAATAAAATAACATGGTCATTTTAATTTAAAAACACATTGTAAGAATGTTTAAGTTCATACTTTAATAATACTGGCTTTACAGACTCGTCACTAGGTTATATTTTTGAAAAAAATGTTACCTCATAAAAAGCTGTCTGTTGTCGGAATCTGAATTTAGATATATTCTGTCTTTCACTGCAGTGTGAACTCATTTAGCCAGATTTCAGGAGCACATGGAAAAGAGAAACATAATGTTGAGCAATAGATTAACACCACTGCTATTTATTTGTCAGCTCTAAATCAGACATTGTGCCATATGTCCTTTCCCTTGTATGACATCGCTTAATGTATGATTCCCACAATTTTGTCCAGATTCACCCCTTCCTGTGTCCTTCAGTTCAAGGACATAATCATTTAATCCATACAGCGCACAAAACACACATACAATATCACAGATCTTCCAGTTACCTGTTATTGGTATCTAAATCAACCTTTCACACGGTTTACATTCTACTATTTATATTTATAGATTTAGATTTTTTCTTTTTCTATATAAACTGTGTAAATAAAGAAAGATGAAGGAAGTTTGAAAACAGTAAATGCTATTTGCTAGTCTGCTGTAATGGTTTATGTTCTTATATTGTCCTTTTAACCCTAGACTCCTGGAAGCAGAATGTGTTGCATTTAACTTGCAATTAATTTGTTTTAATTATATAGCGAGTGGTGGGGGGCAAATTGATTGGCAGGTATTTGCATATACAGTACAGGACAAAATGTCAGCTAGATTAGGTGGTGACCCGCATGTGGCAGCTGACAAAACAAACTGATGAGGGTAATTCATCATGTATTCATCTGTAAGTGCAGCCTGCACAATTCCACTCACGTTCAGTCATCCTTCATGCCATAGTGAGTTTGGCTGGGACAAACTAAGAAGGAGGTCACACACAGGTTATAAACAAACAAGGAAGTCAGAGGAAAATGTCAGACAGAGTTGAGTTAGTACTCCAAGTCAAATACAAGTAGAGATTTCTTGATGAGAGTAATGAAGTGTAGACATAACAGTTGAGAAAAGTAGTTAAAATAGGTAACTCAGATATGCAACTAGATTTCAAGGCAAAGCCCATGAACATTATGTTTATTATTTGTTTTGAACGTTTTTTGACGTATCTCCGTTATGGACCATTCTGAAAGCAGAATTTATTCAAACGCTTATAAAATGCTTTAAAAAGTTCCTTCTCATAAATGAGTAAGCGGCATTTAAAACAATTATAAACATATAATACACACTGTTTCTCAATATTTAATTACAGCTTCAGATGCATGATATTTTCATCTCCTTCAAGCAGGATACACAAAAAGCATGTTCAACTCAGACGGTTGTCGTGGTAATAAACACCGTATACAGCAACCATTCGCGTGTTAGCACTTAATGCGCATCTCCTATATGAATAGCATTTTAGGGGGGCCGGGCTTTTGGGGGCCCAAGCCGGTCACCTACCTTTGCCTAATGGGTTAATATAATATAGGCTATATTCTGCGCTCAAACACACGCATTAAGTTTGCCACAAAGCATAGGCAGAAGTAGCCTAATAATTATGAAAAAAGGAGACATTTTAATTATTTCTTAATAAACTAATATTTTTTTGTTGGCTGCAAGATGAAATTCACGGTGCCGCATTAATAATTTTCCGCACAACACTTGAATATGAATAGTAATAGAGCACATTTCTTTTAGGTTAACGCTACACTATTGACCACAACATTCTTTTGAATAGACTAGAAAACTTTGTTGGCATTAATGGAAGTGCATTAGCATTGTTCAAATCATACTTATCTGACCGCCATCAATTCGTAGCAGTGAATGAAGAGGTATCATATCACAAGTGCAGTATGGAGTTCCTCAAGGCTCAGTACTAGGGCCATTATTTTTCATGCTTTACATGTTACGCTTGGGAGATATCATCAGGAAACATGGTGTTAGCTTTCACTATGCTGATGATATTCAGCTCTATATTTATGTATAACATACCAATTTGAAAAACTAACAGAATGCATAGTCGATATAAAAAAAACTGGATGACGAGTAATTTCTTACTGCTAAATTCTGAAAAAACAGAGGTGTTAATTATAGGCCCTAAATACTCTGCATGTAATAACCTAGAACACTGTCTAACACTTGATGGCTGATCTGTCAATTCTTCGTCATCAGTTAGGAACCTAGCTGTGCTATTTGATAGCAATCTTTCCTTTGAAAGCCACGTTTCTAGCATTTGTAAAACTGCATTTTTCCATCTCAAAAATATATCTAAATTACGACCTATGCTCTCAATGTAAAATGGAGAAATGTTAATTAATGCGTTCATGACCTCAAGGTTAAATTATTGTAATGCTTTATTGGGTGGTTATTCTGCACGCTTAATAAACAAACTCCAGCTGGTCCAAAATGCAGCAGCTAAAGTTCTTACTAGAACCAGGAAGTATGACCATATTAGCCCGGTTCTGTCAATGCTACACTGGCTCCCTATTAAACATTGTACAGCTTTTAAAATCTTGCTTATTACTCTAAAGCCCTGAATGGTTTAGCTCCTCAGTATTTGAACGCGCTATTATTGCATTATAGTCCTCCACGTCTGCTGCGTTCTCAAAACTCTGGCAATTTGATAATACCTAGAATATCAAAATCAACTGCGGGCAACAGATCCTTTTCCTATTTAACGCCCAAACTCTGGAATAACCTACCTAGCATTGTTCGGGAGGCAGACCCACTCTGTCAGTTTAAATCTAGATTAAAGACCATCTCTTTAACCAGGCTTACACATAACACACTAACATATTTCTAATATTCAAATCTGTTAAAGGATTTTCAGGCTGAATTAATTAGGACAATCGGAACCGGGAACACTTCCCATAACACCAGATGTACTTGCTAAATCGTTAGAAGAATGGCATCTACGCTAATATTAGTTTGTTTATTTCTTATTCCGAGGTAACCTTAGCCACCAGATCCAGTCTGTATTCAGATCAGATGGTCACTGCAGTCACCCGGATCCAGTACGTATGCCGCTGTCACCTCTGGCTTGCTTAGTTGGGGACACTTAATTTCCAGTGATATTGTCAACTTGAACTGAGCTGGATGATGACATCACTGAATTCAATGATAAACTGCCTTTAACTGAAAATTGAATGTTTACTATTGTCATTTTGCATTATTGACACTATTTTCCTAATTAATGCTGTACAGTTGCTTTGACACAATCTGTATAGTTAAAAGCACTATTTAAATAAAGGTGACTTGACAGTCAAAGGGCAATGCCTCTCCAATTTGTTGATAATTAGTGTTCTTAATCAAGATTAATGTAACGAATCATCCACTGAAGGCGAGCATAAGTGAGAACCCAAGTGCAGTTTATTTACAGGTGATATCCAAACATCCAAACAAGAAACACAGACTTGACTTGAACAGACATAGCATGAGCAGACCTGACATGAGCAGACTAGACTCACCAGCAGCGGGTTAAATACATTCAATACACGACGAGGGAACAATGGGAACATGAAGCTACTTATAGGAAACAAGAGGGTCACATGACAAGAACAAACCAATGGGAAACAAGACACATGACTAAGACAACCAATCAGAACATGACACAATGAACAGGGGAACCAATGGCATGAATACATGAGGGCAAGGCAAGCATGACACAAACAGGGACCATGAAACAATTACAAAATAAAAGACATGGAAAACATGAACATGAAACAAAACACCACATTACAATTAAACGGATGTCGCAGTCATAAACTTGTTTTAATGACTCTCATAAACTTGTTTTAATAAATCGCTTGTGCATTAAATAATAAAGATACAAAAAAGGTTAAGTTAAATATTATTGTACAAATAATTAGCCTATAAAATGCTATAGACTGCGAATACGATTGCAGTTTCACATTTTGCATATGCATAACAAAGTAAATTATTTTTTACATGCAGTTATACAAAATAAAACCAAACAAGATTTGTAATGAAGAAAAAATATGTAGACAAATAAGAATAAATGATGAAACCCCACAGGACATCTCCTGAGCGTCGCACTCAGCAGCATGCACGCTGAACAACCAAATCTTGCACTGCATGAATGCAGCACAGATAGCGACACAACTAAGTTATGTGAAACACATAAAAGGTTTAAATAAGATAATATTGACAATGAACATTATATGACATTTAAAATAGTTCTGACGATTTGTCCTTCAGTCCGCCTGTGCGTTTCTGACCTGCACAGCAAATGCAGACTTGGGCTAAATCTCTGTGATACTCTAGTTGAGAATGCAATTTCTAAAATGTTATTAGAATGAATTCATTTCTAAAATGTTATGATACAGAAAGCCTGAAACAGATCACAGCAGTATAGAGTAAATCGTGGCCACGTTTACTTTATCGGAGTGTCTATTTACACTAAGTGCAAATAGCCCACCTTGTTGGCAGAGGCTATTTACACTAGCTTTACCCACAAACGTTTAATAGGGATGATCAACACTATAAAAGATGGCAGACAATCATTTGCTTCAGTGGCATAGATGGTAAAGCATGTTCCCTTTCAATCAGTCACGTTCGACGTTACGTCAGTAGTGACTGACGAATTGGGATCTTCACTAGAGAGACCAATCACCTTCGAGTGTTAACAAAACAAGCCAATAAGTGTTGGCGTGCAATCTTTGCGTCGTGCACCCCACCCCGCAGCGCTGGCATATAAGTAGAGCGCGAGCAGACGCACATTCAGCTTTTTGCGTCGGAGCCGAGCCTTTCAGCTGGTCTGATTACCGAGCACTGTGTCTACAAGACAGCGTTGCAGTGTTGGTGTTACGGCGCGTCAGCAGGGGTTGCTGGTCCAGTGCTGCTGCTGTTGTTGGACGGCGTGCTGCAGCTCCTCAAACTGTGGTCGCGCTGCGACCTCTCCTGGGCGTTTCAACACTTTTTTTCCTAAAGGAGCATCTAAAATAGCTCTACGAGTATTACAAAATAAAAGACATGGAAAACATGAACATGAAACAAAACACCACATTACAATTAAACGGATGTCGCAGTCATAAACTTGTTTTAATGACTCTCATAAACTTGTTTTAATAAATCGCTTGTGCATTAAATAATAAAGATACAAAAAAGGTTAAGTTAAATATTATTGTACAAATAATTAGCCTATAAAATGCTATAGACTGCGAATACGATTGCAGTTTCACATTTTGCATATGCATAACAAAGTAAATTATTTTTTACATGCAGTTATACAAAATAAAACCAAACAAGATTTGTAATGAAGAAAAAATATGTAGACAAATAAGAATAAATGATGAAACCCCACAGGACATCTCCTGAGCGTCGCACTCAGCAGCATGCACGCTGAACAACCAAATCTTGCACTGCATGAATGCAGCACAGATAGCGACACAACTAAGTTATGTGAAACACATAAAAGGTTTAAATAAGATAATATTGACAATGAACATTATATGACATTTAAAATAGTTCTGACGATTTGTCCTTCAGTCCGCCTGTGCGTTTCTGACCTGCACAGCAAATGCAGACTTGGGCTAAATCTCTGTGATACTCTAGTTGAGAATGCAATTTCTAAAATGTTATTAGAATGAATTCATTTCTAAAATGTTATGATACAGAAAGCCTGAAACAGATCACAGCAGTATAGAGTAAATCGTGGCCACGTTTACTTTATCGGAGTGTCTATTTACACTAAGTGCAAATAGCCCACCTTGTTGGCAGAGGCTATTTACACTAGCTTTACCCACAAACGTTTAATAGGGATGATCAACACTATAAAAGATGGCAGACAATCATTTGCTTCAGTGGCATAGATGGTAAAGCATGTTCCCTTTCAATCAGTCACGTTCGACGTTACGTCAGTAGTGACTGACGAATTGGGATCTTCACTAGAGAGACCAATCACCTTCGAGTGTTAACAAAACAAGCCAATAAGTGTTGGCGTGCAATCTTTGCGTCGTGCACCCCACCCCGCAGCGCTGGCATATAAGTAGAGCGCGAGCAGACGCACATTCAGCTTTTTGCGTCGGAGCCGAGCCTTTCAGCTGGTCTGATTACCGAGCACTGTGTCTACAAGACAGCGTTGCAGTGTTGGTGTTACGGCGCGTCAGCAGGGGTTGCTGGTCCAGTGCTGCTGCTGTTGTTGGACGGCGTGCTGCAGCTCCTCAAACTGTGGTCGCGCTGCGACCTCTCCTGGGCGTTTCAACACTTTTTTTCCTAAAGGAGCATCTAAAATAGCTCTACGAGTGACGCGGCGTCTTTTTAAAGATGGCCTTCCACACTGGGTTTCTGGGTGTAGTCGCTTCCTGGCTCCATCTGATGGTCACAAACGCTGCATATCGTGCCTGGGCATTGAGCATGCTGAGGCAGTGCTCGTGGATGACTCATGTTCTCATTGCGGGGACATGACCGTTGTGAGGCTCCTCTTCATTAAACGAGGGGGAGTCCCCCTCCCCATGCCCTGGTCTAGTTCCTCTCAACAGCGGAGGACTACTTTGGCGTATGGCCAGGGCGATCTGAGGATCACAGTGAGGGCTTCCCCGTCGAGTGCGTCTCCGCGGGCCCCTCACTCCTCTGGTGTTCCGTGATGAGGTGGCTGAGACTCTGGACAGGGCCGGGTTCTCGTCTGCTCTAACGGCCAAGGCTTACAGAGCTGCTGGACAGGCCACCTCTGACCTGCAGGCCAAGGCATTGAAGCAGCTGCACGAGGGCAGTTCTGACCCTGGGGTAATGCAGGAACTGCACACAGCGACAGACCTAACCCTCCGAGCGACGAAAAACAAACAGATGTTTTCATTATTGTACCAAAAACCTCTGCATGCAATAACCTAAAACACTGTCTAACACTACTCTGTTAATCCTTCGTCATCAGTTAGGAACCTAGGTGTGCTATTTGATAGCAATCTTTCCTTAAACCATGTTTCTAGCATTTGTAATGCTGCATTTTTCCATCTTAAAAATATATCTAAATTATGACCTATGCTCTCAATGTGAAATGCAGAAATGTTAATTCATGCGTTCATGACCTCAAGGTTAGATTATTGTAATGACCTGAATGGTTTAGCTCCTCAATACTTAATTGAGCTCTTATCGCATTATAGTCCTTCACGTCCGCTGCAATCTCAAAACTCTGGCCATTTGATAATACCTAGAATATCAAAATCAACTGTGGACAGCTCGAAAACTCTGGAAGAATTTATCGAGCATTGTTCATGAGGCAGATACACTCTGTCAGTTAAAATCTAGATTAAAGACCTATCTCTTTAACTTGCATGGCTTACACATAACACACCATTGCATTTCTATAATTCAAATCCGTCAAAGGGTTGTTAGGCTGCATTAATTAGGTCAACCGGAACTGGGAACACTTCCAATAACACACGATGTACTTGTTGCATCGTAAGAAGAATGGCATCTATGCTAATATTAGTCTGTTTCTTTCTTATTCCGAGGTCACCGTAGCCACCAGATTCAGTCTGTATCCAGATCAGATGGTCACTGCAGTCACCCGGATCCAGTCCGTATCCAACCCAGATGGTGGACCAGCACCTAGAGATGGTAGGTCAACCGGAACTGGGAACACTTCCCATAACACTCGATGTACTCGCTTTTTCTCCACTGCTAAAAGAACATACTATCACAACAAAATTAACAATCCGCCTAATTCTCGCATGCTCTTTAAAACATTTTCCTCCCTCCTTTGTCCTCCTCCTCCCCCTCCTTCATCAACTCTAACAGCTGACGACTTTGCCACATTCTTCATTTCATCTCCTTCAAGCCATTTCTCCTGCTGTTGTACCTGCACTCACTCACATCGTTAACATATCCCTTCACACTGGTGTTTTTCCCTCAACATTTAAACAGGCTTGTATAACCTCACTTCTTAAGAAACCCACTCTTAACCCAACTCTTTTAGATAACTACAGAACGGTTTCCCTTCTACCTTTCATTGCAAAAACACTTGAACGAGTTGTGTTCAACCAAGTCTCAGCCTTTCTCACACAGAACAACCTCCTGGACAGCAACCAATCTGGTTTCAGAAGGGGACATTCGACCGAGACTGCCTTGCTTTCAGTTGTTGAAGCCCTAAGACTCAACACCTTGTTCAAGCTCTTGTTCTATCCAGGCTGGACTATTGCAATGCTGTCTTTTGGCAGGTCTTCCAGACACTTCTATAATTAATCCAAAATGCTGCTGCAAGATTAATCTTTAATGAGCCGAAAAGAACGCATGTCACACTTCTGTTTATCAGTTTGCACTGGCTACCAGTAGCTGCTCACATTAAATTCAAGGCATTAATGTTTGCCTATAAAACCACCACTGGCTCTGCACCCATTTACCTAAATTCATTACTTCAGAGTTATGTGCCCTCTAGAAGCTTGCTTTCTGCAAGTGAACGGCATATTATTGTGCCATCTCAAAGAGGCACAAAATCACTTTCACTGACTTTTTAATTAACTGTTCCCTCCTGGTGGAATGACCTGCCCAACTCAGTCCAAGCAGCTGAGTCCTTAGCCATCTTCAAGAAATGACTGAAAACACATCTGTTCCACCTTTATTTGACCCTCTAACTCTAGCACTTTTTATTCCATTTTAATTCCACTTTATCTATATTTGTCTTCTTTTTTTATTAAAAAAACAAAAAAACAAACACTAGCTTTCTATTTTTTCTATTCTATCTACTTGTTTTTATTTGTGTGTGTGTGTATATGTGTGTATATATGTGCGTGTAATATATATATATATATATATATATATATATATATATACCTTGCTACGTGTACTGCATTAGGCTAACAGAGACTTGTCATTTGCACTTATAAATTGTTGCTCTTTTGTTAGTTTTGAGTGCTTTTATTGTCCTAATTTGTAAGTCGCTTTGGATAAAAGCATCTGCTAAATGACTAAATGTAAATGTAATGTAAATGTACATTGTAAGAAGAATAGCATCTACGTTAATATTAGTTTCTTTCATTCTTATTCCAAGGTCACTGTAGCCACCCAGATCCAGTCCATATCCAGACCATCATCACCTAGAGACAACCTCTACAGCCCTGAGTGTCATCAGAGACCATGTCAACTTGATGAGCCCCAGAGACAGATCCCCTGTGAAGACCTCGTCAACTAGACAGCCATCAGGACAAGACCATGGGGAACTAGACGAGGCCTCTGCACAATCTGTCCTGTGTTGCAGCCTGGAATTAAATCATGCCATTCTGGTTTTGTCTGGCCAGAGGAGAACTGGCCCCCTGACTGAACCTGGTTTCTCCCAAAGTTTTTTTCTCCATTTCTGTCACAGATGGAGTTTTGGTTCCTTACCACCGTCGCCTTTGGCTTGCTTAGTTGGGGACACATGACTGATTGCACAGACACTATTGGAAGAGAGCTGAACTGGATGATGACATCACTGAATCATCAATGAATTGACTGTAACTGAAATATGACTCTTTGTTATTGTCCTCTACAGTTATTGACAAAATCTCTTCCTGTTTGACAAGGTAAAGCTGCTTTGTTGTCATCTGTGAATCTGGCCAATTGTAAAACAGCCACTCTGGAGAAGCTGCGCAGAATGAAACATCTGCGTGCTCTCCAATAACTCTCGCAATAATTTGAGTCACATGGCATTGGCACTGTCTTAAGTTGGACAAAATTTCTGGCAAGCACTGCTTCAAGTCAAAGGCCAATCAGTTTGCGCAGCGTCACATCAAGTCGAACACAACTTAAGGAGAGGCCCAAGTCAAACAAGCCTTCTGTTGCCTGAAAAATAATTACGTTAGATTTTATTGTGCCATTGGCTCTCGTGTGTCTTGTGACTGACTGCATCATGCTAATGTTCATATTCATTTTTTAAATTGTGTTAATGGACTGGAAACATATTCAGAAAATTAAATTGTTCACCCTGTTCCTTACAAAAAGATATTATATGGCTTCAGAGCAACACAAGTTGTTTATAATACTTTTATACTGTTTTATGGTCAGCTTTTGCAATAAAATATCTGTGACTGTACCTTTATCTGCCTGTTACATGTCTTTTATTGTTTAGAAGTGATTATGTTTAGAGTATGGATGGGTTTAGACATATATGCAAAGAATGGTATATTTGTCTAGATGCATAAGGCAAACAGATGAAAGCAGTGGGGTACCCTGCATGTTGAAAAATTAAGCTTAAAGGGTACCCAGTGCATTATAAATGATGTCAATGGGTCCTGACCAAACGTGATTGTAATGTGATGAGTTGGGAGTGACAACGTGTTCCAACGTGGATCTTACAGGTGGAACTTTCTTTGGTCAGTCTTAACAGGCTGTATTCTCACATACACACAGGCTTCATAATCAAATAACAACTGTGGTATCTTACAGTTTACATTATCAGCAACCCATGCTATACAGCAAAATATTGTTTTCAGTGCATGTCAACACCAGCCTTTGGATTGATTCAAGAGGTATTTTATGCCTTGAACAATTAACTGCCTCAATACTCTACGGCTGAGAAAGGCGTCCCTGCTGGGGCGTTATCCAGACATGCTCCATTAGACCAGCCAAGTATAAACAACAGAACAAACAGTAACAGTTGGAATCGTGGATCTGTCTCTAAAAAAAATACTCTCTGCTAAATGAGCAGAAACTGATCACTACCATTAAGGCTTTGATGACATAATTTTTCAAAAGAGTGTCACAGTGGCACAGGGGTGATTGTCTTTCATACAAAAGCAACCCATTCATATACCAAAGGCCTAAAAAACAGAAGCATAGTCAAGTGTATATATATATATATATATACATATATATATATATATATATATATATATATATACATGTATATATATATGTATATATCCACACGTTTAGTTGTAAAGTAAAATTACTCACAAATTTAATTCTTTGTATTATCTGTAAAATTGGAAATGATTGTATGTGTGTTAAAGGGTTAGTTCACCCAAAAATTTAAATTAGGTCATTAATTACTCACTCTCGTGTTGTTCCAAACCCGTAAGACCTTTGTTCATCTTTGGAACACAATTTAAGATATTTTTGATGAAATCTGAGGGCTCTCTGACCCTCCCATAGACAGCAAGGTAACTACCATGTTCAAGGTCCAGAAAAGACCAAGATAATCGACAAAGTAGTCTGTGTGAAATCAGTGGTTCAACTGTAAAGTTACGAAGCTACGAGAATATTTTTTGCGCAAAGAAAACCTCTACTGCATCACTTTGGACGCGCGTTCACGACAGTATCATGCCGCGAGTGTGTGGCTGCACCGGCGCTGACCCAGGTCTGGCGTGATGACGTCGTTACGCCGGATCTGGGTCAGCGCCGCCACATGCTCGCGTCATGATACTGTCAAGTCAAGTCACCTTTATTTATGTAGCGCTTTTAACAATACAGATTGTGTCAAAGCAACTGTTCAGCATTAATTAGGAACATATTGTGTCAATAATGCAAAATGATAATAGTAAACACTCAATTTTCAGTTAAAGGCAGTTCATCATTGAATTCAGTGATGACATCATCCAGCTCAGTTCAGTTTAAATATTATCTGTGCAATCATGTCGACTATATCGCTGGAAATTAAGTGTCCCCAACTAAACAAGCCAGAGGCGAGGCGACAGCAGCAAGGAACCAAAACTCCATCGGTGACAGAATGGAGAAAAAACCTTGGGAGAAACCAAGCTCAGTCAGGGGGCCAGTTCTCCTCTGGCCAGACGAAACCAGCAGTTCAATTCCAGGCTGCAGCAAAGTCACATTGTGCAGAGGATGGTCAACTGGTTCCTGTGGTCTTGTCCCAGTGGCCGTCTAGGAGACAAGGACCTCATTGGGGATCTGTCTTTGTGGCTCATCTAGTTGTCCTGATCTCTGCTGACATTCAGGGCTGTAGAAGTCCTCTCTAGGTGCTGATCCACCATCTGGGCTGGATACGGACTGGATCCGGGTGACTGCAGTGACCATCTGATCTGGATACAGACTGGATCTGGTGGCTACGGTTACCTCGGAATAAGAGAGAAAGACTAATATTAGTGTAGATGCCATTCTTCTAACAATGTAGCAAGTACATCGGGTGTTATGGGAAGTGTTCCCGTTTCCGGTTGTCCTAATTAATGCAGCCTAAAAATCCTTTAACAGATTTGAATATTAATATACTGTCGTGAACGCGCGTCCACAAGTGATGCAGTAGAGATGAAAATGTGGAATAAAGTCGTTAATTTTGTTTTCTATGCGCAAAAACGTATTCTCGTAGCTTTGTAACTTTACAGTTGAACCACTGATGTCACACGGACTACTTTGTCGATCATCTTGGTACTTTTCTGGACCTTGAGCATGGTAGTTACCTTGCTGTCTATGGGAGGGTCAGAGAGCCCTCATATTTCATCAAAATATCTTAAATTGTGTTCTGAAGATGAACGAAGGTCTTATGGGTTTTGAACAACACGAGGGTGAGTAATTAATGACAGCATTTACATTTTTGGGTGAACTAACCCTTTAAAAGCCCTGATATAAGCTAAATCGAAGAATGAACCAGTGGGATGTCATTGCAAACACAATCATGACAAAACAAAGTTTGTTTGGAGTTTGTATTGGGAGTTTGTCTATTATTAGTACCAAAGCTTACTCATCAAAAGTGACGGAGTTTGTAGTTCTAATTTTAGTGTGGATGATGTCTTGTAGAGGGATAGTTCACCCAAAAATGAAAAAGTCTGTCATCGTTTACTACCCCTTATATCATTCCCATATCAACTCATTTAATGTTACGTCTGCTGAGGAACACAAAAAAAGGAAGCCTACGCTTAAATCTTACAAAACCTTACTCTATAATCCTGAAAGAACTGAGTAGATGGTGCAATTTTTGACCCTGTTGAGCTTGGTAGTGTTACAACTCTGATAGAGACCAGGGGCCTCATTTATAAAATGTTGCGTAAAAACGTGCACACAAAAACACGTGCGTAAGCCTCTCTTCCAGATGTTACATTTATAAATCGCAAATGATCTTGAAATCATGCGGAGCTGACTGGTGTCAGATCTCTGCCTTGTAAACGCCCCCTAATTAATATCATTACCATATAAAAGTTCACACTCCAATATCCGAATTTCTGTGCTTGAGAATGACGAGCACAAAGAAAAAAAAAATCTTTACTGAGTCTGAAATTGAGGTCCTGCTGGCGGAGGTAGAGGTTCGTGCGGGGACGCTTTTTATTTAATTATTGTGTAATTATTCTGTGGACAAACAATGCGTGTGTGGTTATATTTTTTTCGATTGACTATTATTAAAATTATTACTTCTAGAAACAACAGAAATAATAATAATAATAATGATAAAACAATTAGGTTTCCAAAAGTAAGAATAGGAATTCAAGTAAAATTTTCAGTCATCTCATAAAAAGTGAGCCATCCTACTTTTAAAATCACTTGCTATCACAACTAATAAAAAGT
>NW_015505624.1:167380-207182 GCF_001515645.1 Sinocyclocheilus grahami
CCCCCTAATTAATATCATTACCATATAAAAGTTCACACTCCAATATCCGAATTTCTGTGCTTGAGAATGACGAGCACAAAGAAAAAAAAAATCTTTACTGAGTCTGAAATTGAGGTCCTGCTGGCGGAGGTAGAGGTTCGTGCGGGGACGCTTTTTATTTAATTATTGTGTAATTATTCTGTGGACAAACAATGCGTGTGTGGTTATATTTTTTTCGATTGACTATTATTAAAATTATTACTTCTAGAAACAACAGAAATAATAATAATAATAATGATAAAACAATTAGGTTTCCAAAAGTAAGAATAGGAATTCAAGTAAAATTTTCAGTCATCTCATAAAAAGTGAGCCATCCTACTTTTAAAATCACTTGCTATCACAACTAATATAAACTTTAGTATCACAAAATTCTTGCAATACTAAAAAACATTATTGAAAGAAAAATTGGACATTTCATATCATAATAAAATGAATTATTACACGATTATGGTCTCCGATAAAAAAAAACCTGCATGTGATTTGGCATTTCTTTATATTTACAAAGTTTACTAATGCTGCTCATTAATGTACTGACACAAAAATATATAGTGTATTTTATACAAATATAACTGATGTAAATGACAAAAACAAAGTTTAAGGCTGATGTCTCTATTCATTTTCACAGAAGCAAAGCAGCAGATGTTATAAATAAAACCAGTTAACAATGTCATTGAATAGAATATAGGCTATTAAAACCGTTATTGCACGACATAGGCCTATTCTTATAGGCTGCACAGACAAAACAGTCGGAGATGCGTTTATGCATATTTTTTTCTATTTTACGCATCAGTAGTAAATCAAGACTTCGCAAGATCTCTTGTAAACAACAAAAAAACAAAAAATAAAACAACTTGGAATAAACTACAGAAAGCGAGTAAAGAACTCTTAACATTAGGCTACTAAAAAGGTCAGTTTAATCTCGCAAAAACTCCCGTTAATAAAAAATCTGACTACACTGCACAATTAATCTCTCACACTGCATCTTCGTTGTTTATGATGAATTCAGTGCTTGCACCATTTTATTATTATTGCAGCTTAGATGTTCAAATAGTTGCACTACTCCGACTTTGCCACAAGGTAAAGTGCGTACGTCTGCTCAGACCCTGACGTGGCGGTAAGTACTTTTCCACGTCAAAGAGCGTTTTTATAAATTTGAACGTTGCCGTGGATTTTAGCGTACGCACACTCTACGATCAAATCTGTGCGTACGCACATTTTATAAATGAGGCCCCAGGGGTGCAAGTGTTTAACATTTAAAGCAGACAATAAAAGAGAAACATATACAGGTTGTGTGCTGTGTAAAGGACCAAAAAGCTGAGTGACTACAAACAACAAACAGGTTAATTTATTGAGTGGTAATGAAAAATGAAGATAAAACAGTGATAAATTAGGTGAGATAATACAAAAGTATGTATTTACAATATTTACAGCATAACATGAGACGAACACACCAAAACAGGAGGTGGAAGAAGGGACATGGGCGGCGCTAAAGAAAAGAAAATAACGAAACCCAAATGAAGTCTAACTTTTGGAAAAACCCTCCAAGCTAACTAACAAGTAATAATAAAAAAAGTGTTCAGTGTCCATGATGACCTAACTACACTACGCTGCTTAACCTAAAGTACAAGGTGTGGCACTCACCCCTAACCTTAATGTACTAGACAGAGGCAGTACATGTTGTAGTGTATGTCATGTAACATTCTTACCTGTCTGCTTCTTCCAAGCCTCGTAACACAATGTAAATGCTGGCAAACTTAGCTACTTCTTGATGATTTTATCGTCATCATATAGTGGTTTGTTGTCTTGAGTACGTTAGCTGATAGTTTTGCATTGTTTACAGCAGTCTAGTGATGTTATGACTGTCAGATTAGTTTTTTATATAATTATACAAGTAGTGTTTTGGACTGTGTCTGTCAATCACACAAACATCAAGAAGTCTTTTTTTGTGTGACTTTAGTAGCTTGTTTTGTGATGTTGAGAGTTGATCTGTTTATCTGAAAATTTAGTTGATTGTCACCATTGTTGAGGTTCATACGCAGACAGAGTCCTAATTTTGTCCAAATAATTTTTGCATAATGACTTTAAAAAAAAAAATAAAATATATATATATATATATATATATATATATATATATATATATGCCGTACCCACTGTATGATAATCATAATAATAATAAGGTGAAGTTTATCAATTTAAGTAATATATGCACATATTAGACACTGGATGACTGAATCAGACCACTATACTTCAACCATCGCAACTTCATCTGATCAGACTTTCCTCTAGCAATTTTTCCTGCAACAAATGTGCTTTAGAAACACCGTTATCTACACAAAAAAATTATGTTTAAAAGGTCAAGGGTCAAGAGCCCAACTAAAGCAAACGTGTATCTCCACAACGTGACTTCAAACTTTATTAATTTCAATAAAACATCAACATCTAAACATCTGTTAATTATTAATAAGAAGTTTTGCATGAAAGAAATAAAGTCAGACTGGTTTGTAATAAGTGATGATGCTGAGATCTAGAGATCTGTTATTGTTCTGTTGGGATTTAAAGGGTTTCTGTTGTCTGAGTTTTGTGGGTTACCATTGTGCTGAAGAGTATAGCCTGTGCTTCTGTCTAGGAGAAGACCATATAGCATTGATATTTTTCTGCATGTCACTTTATTTAAAGGCAGTAACTGTGTCGTTGCTGACAGTGTTAGGCAAGTTACTTCCAAAATGTAATACATTATGTATTACTAGTTACTGTCTTTTGAAAGTAATTAGTTACATTACAATATTACTGTCTCTGAATTGTAATGTGTTACACTACTTTTGAGTTACTTTCTACGGTGGCCGAGAGAGCTCAACGCGCTGCAACTTAAGAAAACACATGCAAATTGAATGTGTTTTCTTAAGTTGCAGCGCGTTGAGCTCTCTCGGCCACCGTAACTTTCACCAAAATATCCACATTAGTATTACAAAATGCCAAAATATAGTTTATTGCTGCTCATTCTACATCCAGTGGAGGGTTAATGTGGTAGGTCTATATAGCATAAAATTATAAAATCATATTTAGATATCGATATGTAGGTCTACATTAATGTTACGTTGTAGTTTAGGTTAAACACAGATAAGCACAAACCGCATTTTTACATTCATAATAATAATAATAAATAACACCAGTAAATAAAGCGAAATGTTATAATGTACAAACAATAAACACAATACCTAGCCTATAGGCTATTTTGAACAGTTTCAGAAGAAAACAAGAATGAAAAATATAAGTTAAACAAGCCAAAACGAATAGTCTAATTCAATTTCGAAATTGAAAGCAAACGGCATTCTCGCGCAGCCTACCTCTCTCATTCGGCATTAATCCATTAAATGTGTCCATATTTGTGATGTATTTGAATGCTAAACTATTATTTATTATGTAAACCACTTAACGCGCTTAAAAAACATCCTTGTCACATGAGCAAATGTGTGTTTGGCCCGAGCTCAGGCTGAATGGCACGGATTGTACGCAGTACGCACTATTTAAATTAACCAGTGTATCTATACGTTTGGTTGACTATTTTATTCTGATAATGAACAGGCTGCAACGTTTGCAATGCTGTAGGCCTATGCGTGTGCGTTAGGCGCCAGCGCGATCGAACAGCGGAAAAACAAACAACAAAAAAATACTCCGTCACTTTTGGTCATACAGATCATTCGAAACTGCAATGTGTTTCCTTTTATTTCTGTCATCTCGGTTTCCTTTCCATGGACTTTTGTAGAGCGTGGCGCCACACAAATAGCCTATGAACCAAACTCAACAGCATATCTCTGTCTTTTCCTTTAGTTTTGTTAATCTGTTAATTAGGCTAAGTCAAATATTTCGCCTATTCATTCATTTTATATATGGACTATGATTTAATAAAAACAGATTTTGTTATTTTTAGTTAAACTTAATTTTTGTTGTTTGTCTGCGCTCGTCCGCTGCCTTTTTCTCTTCTCCGACCCCGCAGATCTCTCCGTTAGCTTATGCCGAGTTCACACTGCACGATTTTCAAACTCGTCGGATCGCCGCTGTTTTCACACTGCGTGACTATCTGGGGTAGCATTCAGTTGCTGCTGTGTTCACATTGCACAATGGATCGGCGACGGGGTTTCACACTGCATGACTTCACAATAGGAAGAATCACCGACAGCTCTGTTTGGTCCACAAACTGCGTTTCACAACGAAACACACGCGAGAAGTGATAAGGAAATAATGCGAGAACCCGTGTGCGTCAGACCGGACTTCTCGAGCAAGACTGTAATTATAAAAAAAAATATGGATAGCCCGCAAATTGTCTGTGAGCTGATTTCCAGCTACAAGGAGAAAAAGAGGAACAGATTATGCAGGAGAGAGATGCAGGGCACAGGGATTGGGTGTTCTGCAAAGAGAGTTGGAGGTAAATAATTTTGCAGTAACTGTTATGCTGATCTTGTGGCTGGTCAAGCAAATGTTTGTGCATGTTTCTGTATGATGTAAGTGTTCATATATCTCAGTGATTCCCTCAGATCGCGTCTTTGATAATTCACACTGCGTGATTGTCACTCGCGTGAACGAGCAACGATTTGCCTCCAATTTCGGGCATTTATCGGTGATTTCGCAAAACCTGTCGGCGAGTGAAAAATCAGGCTAAAATCGGGCAGTGTGAACTCGGCATTAGTGTTAGTGGCACCAGTCCAGGTGTTTCCAGGTTTTTCTCACGCTATTTCTCCATGTTGAGAGTTTGGTGTCGCACATATTGCACCTGACTATGCATTCTTATGAACTGAAAATAACAGGAGTGTGTCCATCTTTCACACATGTAGAATCCGTCTCTGCAGTCATCTCAACCATTTAATTCCAGCAACAGGAAATAGGTGAATTTTTTCTCTGGTGCTGTTTTGCGGTGTTGGTAAATTCACCACTTAATTTTGAGTTAAAATATATTGTACCAAAAATGTACGATATGAATACCTCTACTGTTACACCCCTAATATAATCACAAATGTGCTATGTTTGCCTGGCTATTTGAAGAAAAAATGTGCCAGGACCCACTCATTGTCATAATCATACTTTAAATTTGATATGGTCACATGGAGTGCTAATGACATTGAAATTGTGTAGCAGAGCGATGACATTTCAGATCATTATCTAGTCTCTTGTATACTCCATTTAGTCAAGGCTGCAAAGTCATCTCCTTGTTAGAAATATCACTTCTAGCAATAAAAATTGCTTTGTAAATAAATTTCCTGATTTGTCTAAACTCCCCAACATACTATATATATATTAGAACAGGGATAGGCAATGTCGGTCCTGTAGTGCCGCTGTCCTGCAGAGTTTAGCAACAACCCTGGAGAAAAAAAATGTTGTCACAGATCAGGCCGGAGACAACAGGTTAGTTAAGGATAAGCAGGTTTATTGACATGAATTGCAGAGGTAGAATGACTGAAGCAATGAATGGTGAGTATCCAACTCAATAGACAGTTCTGTGAGTCTTAGATTGGTTAAGCAGATGGTTTTCCTTTTGTAGGTTTGCGGAGAGTATGGGATCCAGGAACGAAGGAGATTGACGAAGGAGGAACATCTGGAATCTAAGGGTAAGTAGACACAGGTCAATAGCATAGAGAGAGTCTGGTAAGTTCAGTGTAGTGAACGGTAGACCGGACAGTGAGTAACTGGAAGGAGCGTGCTTTTGAATGTTGGCTTGATTGCAGATGACAGGTGCAGGGAATTAGAACTCAGGTAAACGTGATCTGGTGTACACTGCAAAAAATGCTTTTCTAGCTTAGATCTTTTGTCTTGTTTCCAGCCAAAATATCTAAAAATTCTTAAATCAAGAAGGATTTTCTAGACAAGTAAAAATTATTGTCTTGTTTTCAGAAAAAACAAGTCGAATTCAAGTGAGTTTTTGCTTGAAACAAACAAAATAATCTGCCAATTGGGTAAGAAAAATAATCTTGTTTTCTGTTTGCAAGTAAGCTAGAAAAGCATTTTTTGCAGTGTAAGTAGTGGCAAGTGATTGTGGTGACTCGCTGACATTACGGCTCCTGACGCCCTCAAGCGGCGACTGTGGCAACCATGGCCTCTGGGTGCGGGATGATTAGGATGGGTCTGATGGAACTCCTCTAGCAATGTGGGGCCAAGAACGTCGTCCCAGGATCTTTCCTCTGGTCCATATCCTTCCCAATCTACCAGGTATTCTAGTCGGCCGCCCCGCCGCCGCGAATCCAAGATTTCCTTGACCTGGTAGACAGATGGTTGCTCGAGGATCTCTGGAGGAGGAGGCTCTGCTAGTGCCGTGAGTTCTGGTGCAGAAGGAGAGAAGAGTGAGGAGAGAGGAGTTTTAGGAGGGACACATGAAAGGTGGGGTGAATTCTGTACCTGGGTGGAAGTTGGAGTTGGTAGGTGACCTCATTTATCTGCCTCTGTATTGGGAATGGACCAATGTAGCGGGTACTCAGCTTCTTGCAAGGCAGGCGGAGGCGCAGATCCCGGGTCGATAGACATACTTGCTGTCCAGGTTGGTAAGTGGGAGTCAAGGAACGCCGGGCATCAGCGAAGGTTTTGTGCCTCCGCACTGCACGTTGAAGGTGGACGTGAGCGGAGTCCCACACTCTCTCGCTTGCTCGGAACCAGTAGTCCACACCTGGGACCTCCGATGGCTCTTCGGTCCATGGAAAGAGTGGAGGTTGGTAGCCGAGTATGCACTGGAAAGGTGTGAGTCCGGTGGTGTTTTGTGCATACTCGGCCCATGGGAGGAAGCGGGCCCACCTGTGCTGATCATCTTGGCAGTATGCCCGGAGGTAACGCCATTAGTCTGGGGATGATAACCGGAGGACAGGCTTACTGTGACTCCAAGCAGTTGAAAGAAAGCCTTCCAAACGTGAGAGATGAACTGCAGGCCCCGGGTCTGAGACGATATCCTCCGGGACTCCGTAATTCCTGAAGACATGTGTGAAGAGTGACTCGGCAGTTTCTAGCGCCGTGGGTAATCCCTTGAGGGGGAATCAGTCTGCAGGCTTTCGAAAAGCGATCTACTGCCACTAGAACGCAGGTGTTGCCTTCAGAGTTGGGTAAGTCATTTACAAAATCGATCCCAATGTGAGACATTTGAGGGGATTTAGACATGGCACCTGACTGAGCACCCTGGGACGTACCTGATGACATCACGGAACATACTGGGCCACCAGTACCGAGCTTGGAGGAGCGAGAGGGTCCGTTGGCTGCCTGGATGTCCAGAGCCTGAGGTTGCGTCCACTTCTACCACAAATGGGACCAGAGGATCGGTATGACGAAGAATAGGGGCCGTGCTGAAGGCAGTCTTGAGTTGTTCGAAGGCTTCGTGGGTGTTGGGGTTGCAGGACAGGGACTTGGGCTAACCTTGGAGCAAAGAGGTTAATGGAGCTGAGAGCAGACTGAAATCTTTAATGAAGCGACGGTAGAAGTTCGCAAATCTGAGGAAGCTCTGGAGCTCCTTCACCGACTGGGGATGATTCCACTCCATAATGGCCTTTACCTTCCCCTGGTCCATTTGAATTCCTTCTTGGCTGATAAAGTACACAAGGAACTGCATGGTGGGGTGGCCAGCTTCCGGGAGTATATGAGTATGTCATCAATGTAGACAATCCCAAAGTCATTGAGGAACTCACGGAACACCTCGTTCATAAACCCCTGGAAGACGGACGGGGCGTTTGAAAGGCCATATGGCATAACGAGGTAGTGGTAGTGGCCAGATGGGGTAATGAAGTCCGTCTTCCATTCATCTCCTTCCCGGATTCGAACAAGGTTGTATGCAATCCGCAGGTCCAGCTTAGAGAAGATGCGTGCCCCACGGAGTTCCTCTAGAGCGGCAGGGACCAGGGGAAGTGGGTAAGGATGCTTCACAGTCTGGGAGTTTAGCACATGATAGTCAATGCATGGCCTCAAGCCCCCATTCTTTTTGCCCACGAAGAAGAAACTGGTTGCGGCCGGTGATGTGGAGGGATGAATGAAACCCTGAGAAAAAGCCTCCTGGATGTATTCCTCCATAGCCTTGCACTCCGGGATGGACGGGGGTACGCTCGACCCTTGGGGAGTTTTTTTCCAGGCAGCAGGTCGATAGCGCAGTCCCATGGCCGATGAGGTGGTAGGTGAGTAGCAGCCTTCTTACTGAAAACATCCTGGAACACCACATAATCAGATGGGACGGTGGGTGTTTCTAACGGTTCGGGACTTTCTATGCGAGTGGAGACTATTTGAGCCGTGTGATGAGTTTGAGATGGTTTGGGAAGGGCAGAGATGCAGTGCTGCAGGCAAAACTCGCTCCAGCAAGTTACCTGTAGCGTCTGGACCACTCAAACACACAATATATATTTTGTTAGCTAGATTTAACAAACACTCTGTAACACCCCAGGAAGCCGAACAGGCCCCTTGTTCCATGGCAACCCTGACACCCGATACATTTATGACCTCCTGGAATTTAGGTGAAGAAAATCGCTTCCTTGCCCATAAGGAAAATCCACAAGGGACTCACACTTGTCCCATCTGATTTCTGGAGAATGGATAATGAGCCAAGGGCGTCCCAGGATGATATCCACCGTGGGTCCCTCCAGTACCAGAAAGGTGATCTCTTCCTCATGCAGGTTGCCGATCTTGAGCCTCAGCGGAGGAGCTCTGAATTTAACCTGACCACGCCCTAGCGGTTCTGCCTGGATGGTTTCGACTCTGAGCTCCCGGGTTTGGCGTGTGCAGGGCAAGTGAAGACGTTTCAGTAGGTCCTGCGAGGTCCTTGCCCGAGGAGCCCAAGTCGACGAGTATTGAACTGATCTGGAGTGAGGAGTTGCACTGATAACATGGAAAGTTTGGAGATTTCAGGTTCAAATTGAAGGGTACTCACTGCTACACATGGGGGTCGGACAGGGCAGGTTCCGATGTAATGGTCCGTGGCCATATATCAAAATGAATGTAAAAACTAAATTGTATAAAATACTTCTCAGAGAATCTTTTTAGAATAGAGTGGATCACTTTCTTTTCCACTGGCCAAAGCAGTATATAATTGTTTTAAACAAATTAAATGTTTTAGGATATTTAAATAGGCTATAGTTGAATCAGAAATACGGTGTGTGTAAATACATTTACATAATTGTCTGACGTGGCGTCACTGACAAAATATTATAAAAAAGAAACGTGCAAATCTTATCGTTTGCTTCAGATTCTATCCTTCAATCACAATGCTATTTTCATAATGTTCGCGAAATAAAAACCTCCATGCAGCCTTGGTTGTGCAGTAGGCTAATATATTTGGACCTATTTAAACTTGCCAGTGGACCGTTCGACCACCGAATCCAGAAGTGTCTGCCACAATATCGAAGTAAGTGCGCATCGTTGATGTTCTTGCTTAAAAAAATTATCTCAACATAAGATCTGCAGTTTAAAGAAACATTACTGTGTGCCTAGCACTCCTCGCTGCCATTAAAACAGCATGCAACAAGTAAAGTGATAAAAAAACAGGCATCCACTACAAATATGTCTAACTATTTTTTGTTTAACTTTTGAATAATGACTTTATGTAATGTCAATGCTTAACTCCATTAATGAGCAGAATGTTTAATCTAAATGTGTATATTGAAAGGAAAAGAGGGACTGAAATCATTAGGCTTCGCTATTACGCCAGTAAAAGTTTCTTTTTAATAAATCTCAATATGTACATGGAAAATTGCAATGTTTATACGTCAGGCCCCAGGACCAATGTTGCTGATGTTGATGACAACAAACATATCCTCTAACTGACTAATAGATACAGATACACTAACTGACTAAATAACTAACTAAATCAAGCTTCAAAAGGTTGAGATATTTCCTAATAGCACAGTATTAATATCTTAATGAATTTCTACTTACAAAATTGAAAACTTCAGAGAGGAAATCATAACCATGCAACCATCTGCCATAGTATTGTGACAAACGGTGTGCTGTAGATCCATAGAGGAACTATTTCAATTATTCTCTCCCATAGGAAATAAATAATTATCTAAACTCGTTAAACTATCTAAATAATCAAAATGTATATTAGACCCTATACCTTCCAAGCTATTAAAATTTAAAATTTTTCCAACCTCCAACTGATAATGATTATTATTAGGATATGTGCCAAAAACTTTCAGTGTGGTTGTTTTTAAGCCAAAAAAAAAAAACACCTGAACCAGCTAGTCTAAGTGTTCAGATTTATTTGATCATTGTCATTTTCTGTGAAGCTGCTTTTGCAATGATTTGTATTGTGAAAAGTGCTACACAAAAAAGTGAATTGAATACTTGATAATTACAGGCAGGTGTCTTGGAGCAAGGTTTGAACTGAAGTCTGCTTGCTGAAGTTTGGTTGCTGTCCAAAAGCAGGGTTGGCGAATTCTGGTTTAGACCATTTCATAGCACTGAAACTGCACTCATCAGAGTTACAAATGACTTGCTCTTATCTTCTGATCATTGTTGCATCTCTGTATTAGTGTTACTAAACCTCAGTGCTGGTTTATCAACCACAACATTCTCTTGGATAATCTCTTTAAGGGATTATTAATCTGCATTAATTAGGGAGCACTTCCCATTTGACCCAGTGTACTTGTTACATTGTAAGAAGAATGGCATCTATGATTATACTTATCTGTCTGGTTCATCCTAATCCAAGGTTACCACAGTCATGCCGATCCTGCCTGTATCCAGACCAGATGGTGGACCTGCACCCAGGAATGACCACAACACATGTCTTCATGGCCAACAAAGACCTCAACAAGACAAGCCCTCGGGGCAGAAAGAATAAGAACTTGAACTGAATTAAGAAGGATGATGGCACTATTGTTTTCTGTAAAGCTACTTTACAACTCTGAACATTGAACTGACTCGAGCTGAATAATAACATTGTCCCTATTGTATAACTGCCTACAGCTGATTAACTTCACACTGTTTTTTGATCTGATTTTACATGACTTAAGCTAAATAATGACACTATTGTCTTTTAGAACAATTGTTCTGAACTGTCTCAGAGTTTTCCAAAGGATTATCATCTAGAGTTCACAACCCCCATCCCCTTTGCAGCTGTAACAGCTTCCACTTTTCTGGGAAGGCTTTCCAGAGGATTTTGGAATGTTTCTGTTGGAATTGTTGACCATTCATCAAGTAGAGCATTTGTGAGGTCAGACACTGATGTTGGATGAGAAGGCCTGGCTTGCAATCTCCATTCCAGTTCATCCCAAAGGTGTTGGGATGAGGATGACCATATTCAAGCTGTTTAGCACCAACCATGTCTTTATGGACCTTGCTTTGTTGACTCTGAGTCATGCTGGACTATATCTGATCAAATGCACATTATTATTCTTTAGTTTGGGTTAAACAAATCAATTGGTTGGAAAAGAAGCTATGCTAATTATGTCTCTATTTGTTTCTCTGTTTTGCCATGGGATTGACAGTATGATTTGTCATTCCACTGAACCCGTTTCCACTGCTCCAGAGTCCAGTGGCTTTACACCACTCCACTCCAACACTTAGCATTGTACTTGTTGATGTGGCACTTGCATGCAGCACAGTTTTAACGCTGGAACCATCAGCTGTGGAATCAGCAGAGTATTGGTGACTTTTATGGACTATGTGCCTCAGCACTTGGTGACCCGGCTCTGTGACTTCAGGTGGTCTAACACTTCGTGGCTGTTTTGCTGCTGTTCCTGAATGCATACTTTCACTTTCCAATAATACCACTTACAGTTGACCCAACAATATCTGTATTTTTTATTTATTTAAATAAATTAGAAATGGCCCACTTTACCAGACCAGCTGTTGGTCTGGCCTCTCGAAGTGGAACAGATACCTGCGAGATCAAAGGCAGATATCACGTTATTCACACTCACGTGCTGTGTTGCTAATAAAAATTATATAATTTCAGTTCTGTTGCTTTTATATGGAAATAAATATGATGAACAAGACACTCAAAGTGCTTGCTATTTAATTCCATACGAAAGGTGTATTTATCATCCATTTTTTACTTTAATACAGACATGTATTTTAGATTTTTATAGAAATATTACATATAATTTGGTAGAAAAACAGTGTTTTTACATTTTACTGATGCCAATATGAGTAGTGGTGATATTTATTTTGTACAACATTTGCAAATGCGTTTTATTACTTAATTAGAAGCACCAATTAAAATTATACTTGACTTCATCCTTAAAAAAAAAACTGTGTCTTTCTCTTTATTTATTCCTTCCCTTTCTAGCTTGTATGTATTTGAACAATGCCTAAAACTTGGTATTACAAGCACTTCCTGTGTCTGTTTGCCTCTTTAAGAAGAATCTCTTTATGTATTCCCCAATTGTAAGTCGCTTTGGATAAAAGCGACTGCAAAATGACAATGTAAATGTAAATGTAAAATTATGTCATGTTATAGGGACTACTGAACAGACATTTAGAAGTTGATTTTAAAATGCAAGGTATTTAAAATAAAGCTATGTAAACACTTTGTCAAGTGGTCAAGTGCAAGTGTGGGTATTTGGACAAGGCATTTGTAAAGAGCGCGTCAGTCAGCGCGGGATTTGCTTTTTTACGGTCACTGGACTCGCTGCTCTTGATGGAGATGAAGATCGCAGAATAAAGGCTTGGATTTGGGTCCTGACACAAACTGAGTAAAATTAACTGAATCGATCAACTGCAAAAATTCACTAGCCATTGGCTTAGAAGGACAGCACACATGTACAGTATATTAAAATCACAAAGTATAAGAAAATGATAACAAGTAGGAACTGTGATAGACAAAAACTCTGAAAATTCATCAATAAAATCTTTATTATACTTTGGAGGCCTATAAATAAGTGCTCATAACAATGAAGAAACAGAATCACCCTAAATAATTATATTTCAAAGCTAGTATATTTCCTTGATGGCAGCTGACTACATTTGTTTTTTAGATTTTTGCACACTGTTGCAATACCTCCACCTCTTCCAGAAGTTCTAGGCGAGTTAAAAAAATTGATAATTAAAAGGACAAAGTTCAGACAAGGACTTAAGTCCAAAGCATCAAGCCAAGTTTCAGTCACAAAAAGGAAGTCCAAATTATTTGATGAACAATAATCATTTAAAATGAACATTTTATTCACCTTGGACCTCACAGTTATTAACACCATCTTAACTGAGATGAAACAGTCGTGGATCATCCAGGAATCAACACAGATTAAAGATTCAAGGTTATGTAAACGTTTGAACGGTGTAATGTTTTATGAAATCTGTTTTTTTCTTGGGGAGTATATATAAATATCTGTTATGTGATATAGCTTATTCAGGAGAGTACTAAATAAAAATAACATGCAATTTTCATGTTCCCTCTTATTTAGTTAAAATTATTAACATATTTGCATATTCTGCAAGGGGTATGTAATCTAATGAGCACAACTGTATGTACTGTATGTACAACTATATACATAAACAATAAACAAACAAATAAGGTGCTTTTTTACAGCAATATTCCTTTTACATAGTAGCAGTTAAAATATTTCTTGTTAATCTCAATTTATAACATTAATGTAATCAAATAAAATATAAAACCAAAGCTATTTGCCACTGCCAGGGCATTAACGTTTTTGAAGAAAATATTTTATAGTTTGTTATAGAAAAAACAGTTATGCTCACAGTCCAGAGCCTCGATCATAACATTATAACAGGTACCTTCCGAGTAAAAACCTGCACTCCCGCGGGACCCGCAGCAGAGTGTGGTGTGGGACAACACTTGATGGACGAGTGCGGGTGTGGGCAGGTAAAGACTCGTGTGTGCGTGATGCGGGAGAATAAGGGTGTATCACACTAGGAAAACGTAACCGTGCCCGGTTCGTTTAGCCGTCCCTGGCTCGGTTGGAAGAGGTGGGCCAGAGCGCGGTTGTTATATATAGATCAGTGAGTGTGAGCGCTAACCACGATACTTATGATACGTGCAGCATGATTGCGTGAACATTTCTGAGCAGCAAGAGTGATCTGTAAAGCAATATATTGTGAGAGGGCCGTGTGTTACCGCATCCCAAACGACTCAAAATAATTACCACAGAGTTAAAATGATGCACTCCACTGAGCAAGAGCAATTCTCTGCTGCCTTCATGTGCTATCGGAAACTTACTATTTCCCACGCCACGTTGCATTCTTTTCTGTTAAAAATAACAGTGAACAGTGGTTTGTGAATGATGCTTAGCCTAAATAATTTGATCGGGAACATTCATGTGAGCGCTGCTGCAGTATTACCCAAATGCTCTCACTGGTTGAGATGCGTAATGACACCCATGCCAAGCCAGTATTCATCAACATCCCACCCCTCCTGTGACCCATAGTTTGTCTGTATGTGTATTCAGAGCCAGTGAGCAACCGGCATTCATAAAAATAAAAAACTGCGTTAATGCGCGATAAAATAATTGTCGGCGTTAATCAATATATATATATATATATATATATATATATATTAGGGCTGTCAGTTTAATGCGTTAACTTCAGTGCTTGAAGTGGAAAAAAGAACCGCCGGTAACACCCCCACCCCCCAAAAAAATGTGTTTAGAGCATTTTTAATATACAGGTGCATCTCAATAAATTAGAATGTCGTGGAAAAGTTCATTTATTTCAGTAATTCAAGTCAAATGGTGAAACTCGTGTATTAAATAAATTCAATGCACACAGACTGAAGTAGTTTAAGTCTTTTTAAAGCAAAAGGAGCCCCTACCAAGTATTGAGTACATGTACAGTAAATGAACATACTTTCCAGAAGGCCAACAATTCACTAAAAATGTTTTTTGGTCTTATGAAGTATTCTAATTGGTTGAGATAGTGAATTTGTGGGTTTTTGTTAAATGTGAGCCAAAATCATCACAATTAAAAGAAACAAAGACTTAAACTACTTCAGTCTGTGTGCATTGAATTTATTTAATACACGAGTTTCACAATTTGAGTTGAATTACTGAAATAAATGAACTTTTCCACGACATTCCAATTTATTGAGATGCACCTGTAAATAAGCACCAGTTAAGCTGCGATTTATTATCTGGTATCTTGGTATCTGATTTTGGTATGTACCACATACATTTTGTATGTCTCCCTCATCTATCACACCTGATTCAACTTAGCTCATTCACGAGTTCACACTTACTTATAATGAACCGAGTAAAGGTTATGCGTATTTGGCGTGCTGTCCGGGGAGAGGGGAAATACAGATAGGCTCCTGTGGAAGCAGACCCTGCTGCGGCAGTGGGGAAATACGGGTAAAGCTCCTGCGGGAGCAGGGTGCTGTTGGGATGGGTCATTTGTTGATGTTAAGGTGAGAGATGAATGAGGTGATAGCGAGTAAGGAAAAGTCGGGAAATGGCAGGTTGTAGGTGGAGTGAAATGCTTCCGGGAAAAGTTCGATGTCTGACATGGTGCTAAAGACGGGAGATAATGGAGGTAAGGCTGCTTTGATTATTTATAGAGGTTCTCTCTTGTGCTGATTGGATAGATGGTGTAATTACTGATGATGAACTGGCCGTGTTAATTATTTGCGCGCGCTCCTCCCGAAACTTGTTAATAAAACATCACTTAGTGGAGACTGCAAGACCTGAAGTGGGTGTGTCAGATATAGGGAGACGGACAAAATGTGCAGTGCTGGGGGTACTTTATGGAGAGGTTTGAGAACCACTACCTTACTGGATCCTTGAACTTTGCAGAAGTTTACCGGTTTCAAATGACCTCCTGGGTAGTGTGCTTTAAAGTGTAATTTCTAATCACGCTTTGCCTCAGTACGGGCAACATGTCAAAAGTGCACACACGAAAAAGTGCCAGTACGCTAAAGACTAAAATATTGCGTATCGGTGCGTATCGGCCCACTTCAACCACTGGTTAAAGGTTAAATGTAATGAATTTGTTATGAAAAAATAACGCGAATAAAATATTTTAACGCAGTTAACACACTGGCCCCAGACCTGTAAGTCATCTTACATTTCATACAGTGGACTGTTGACAAATATGATGCAGGACAACAACTCCATAAATGCAGCTATGACCTAAAATTCAAGATACTGGTGCAAAAATGCCTCGGTATGAGTTTTTGTCTCATATTTATCTCATATGATATGCGATATCACACGAGCAGCGAGAGCAATATTCGGCTCCTGTGAGAGGGTAGGAAATACATTTGGTCAATATTTGTAAGGTAATGGGTTGCCTGGTAATATTGTCATACTAACAGTTTTTGGTTGATTGTAATCCATTAGATGCATTTTTATCAAAGTTATCTGACATTATCAAGATGAATTTGTTCTGACACAGTTTAACTCTGAGTTCTTGTCATATTTTATTACCATTTTCTACACTATAGCAAATAAACTGTGATAATGTGAGAAGGTGTCTGAATGGGGCACGATATTACACGAGTGATGATTTTGTCACAAAGAACACAAGTGCAAATGTGAATTTATAGAGCAGTTCCGTAAATAAGAAGTTAATATTGTGCTACATTTTAAACACAGTTTTGTGTGTTTTTGTTCAATTTTGCCAACTAAAATATTACCTAAAAGCAGGGCCGTAGCTGGGGTTTGCGGGGGCCCCAGTGCAGGTTGTACCAGTGGGCCCTGTTTGAAATTGTTTAATTTGTATGTTCGTTCTATTTATTTATTTGTGCTATTTACACAATGTTTACATTTTTTTTAAGTTTGTAGGTATCCAGGTAAAGAAACTGAATAATCGAATGTAAAATAGCACTGCACAGTCTTCAATGTAAAAATTAAATATACATTCAAACCAAAATTTATTCAGACACCTTCTCACATTATCACAGTTTATTTGCTATAGTGTAGAAAATGGTAATAAAATATGACAAGAACTCAGAGTTAAACTGTGAACAAATTCATCTTGATAATGTCAGATAACTTTGATAAAAATGCATCTAATGGATTACAATCAACCAAAAACTGTTAGTATGACAATATTTACACAACTATCAATACTTTGTTGACCAATTACCAAGCAATGCTTAATTTTGTTCAGTCTGTGGTGTAAAAGGTCACATTAACAATTAAAGAAAAAACACTTAAGCAAAACATGGTCAGGTCAAAGTGTCTGAATAATTTTTGGTCCCAAAATTTCTATCAGTTTTACTGGTAGTCTACTGTATGAAGAATTTTTGTCACAGTTTACTTTATTGTGCTATACTTACATAAATGAACTATAGTGTCCTGCACCCACTAGTAAAAAAAAATATCAAAAATTATATCTGGCATCTGAATAATTTTTGGTTTGACTGTGGATTAATTCTTGTTAAAACTACAAAGTAATTCAGTCAAGAGCAGTGAGTGATTTCTTTCTTTAATTTTCTTAGATTAACATTACAGCAGATAGTAAATTAGGCGTGGTCAATTTAAGAGACAATGCATCCATGATAATGATACACATCCGATTTCTTTCTCCACTGTTTACTTTCCTAACCGACAGTTTTTCTCCAAGACGGGTATTTTGACATAAATTTATATGTATTTGTCGGTACAAAAGCAAGAAGAGGCAAATTCGGTGTTCAAGCGCTCCCTGCGTGCGCCCTGTGTGCACTGAACACCGCACGTGGGTATTGAATTGTGCTCTTTCACATCTTTATCTGTTTGCATGTTAAAACTGTGATTTGTATTTGTTCGTTCAAGTGCAGGAGGAGAGCTCGGTTCGGTGTTGCTGTCCGTGAGACGCGGCTCTCTGCGTGCGCACCGAACACGGCGCGCGAGTACTCAGCTGAGATTTTCCGTGTCTTGTGTTTGAATGCTTTAAACTCTTTTGAATGTTTAAATTGGTTTAAAAATTAAATGTGCAAATGATAAGCTTTCGTGACAATGCGCAGCAGTACCCCCCACCCAGCCGTGGGCCCCAATAAATAACACCACCTTTCACCCCACTAGCGACGGCCCTGCCTAAAATCCACAGCAGAATTGTTGTGCGTCTCTGAGCAACACAGCCGTGTTTAGTTTCTGAATGAATCTGCGTTTTGAACGAATCGTGTGAACCAGTGATTCAGTAGCTCATTCATAGAGAGAGCCATTTGCTGAATTCCTGAATGAAACAGCCGTTTGAACAAATCGACTTATAAAGACATTTACCGCCACCTGCTGGTAGTTTTAGTTTCTTTAGAGTATAATTTCATTAATTAAAAAAGGTATAATTAAAAGGAATTAAAGGCATAGTTCACCAAAAATAAATAAATTAATTAATTCTGTCATCATTTACTCACCCTCATGTTGTTTCAAACCTGAATGACTTACTTTCATTTGCACAACATAAATGAAGGTATTTTGAATACTGTTTATAACTAAGCTGTTTTGGTCACTAGTGATTTTCATTGCATGAACAAAAAATACTGAGATGTTTCTCAAATTATCTTTTATGTTTTAATACTTTATTTTATACCATTGTAGCCTAAACATTTAACACAATAATAGATTTAAATTATCTTTTGGGGGTATTTTAGATTAATTAATCGCAGCACCCTGTAATTAATTAGATTAAAATGTTTAATCGACTGACAGTGCTAATATATATATACAGTATATATATATTTATATGGAAACAAAGGGTGGAATCCACCCCATGATACATTCAAGATGACATGTAGCACAGAGTTCCAGCAATTCCATTAGCACATCTGAGACCTAGCTGGGTATTAATGGACACCATCATCATTGCATTGGCATCACAGCACAGCCTTGATCCCCTTGAGGTCCAGATAAAATCACTCTATGCTCAGAGCAGGGCCATTGTTTTCTAGGATTATGGGGGATTACACACAAATGTCAATGAAAGAGAAGGTTTGAGAGTGATGACCTTGCCAACAATTAAGGATGAGCCGGATATGTTGTATTTATTCCAGAAGAAGAAAAAAAACTAATTGGATTAGTAATTATGAATGCAGTGGAGCTTGTGGAAAGAATGCAGTCTTGAAATGTGTGGAGTCACAAGATTTAATTTTAATTATTTAATCCATTGTCTCCCCTGACAGGCCTCAATGTCTATGGGATCTAAATGTAAGTGTAAAGGGCCTTTACACACTCTCATGGATCTACACACCCTTTATGCTTTACAACACACTCAATTCTTTTATTGACTAAAATATTTTGCATATAATTCAATTTTAAATTACATGATAAAGATTAAAGATCTCACCACATACACTGACATTTTTTTTTATTAAACAAAAAATTACCATATAATTTATTTAAAGTGCATTTTTATAATGGTCTGTGCATGATCATATTTTTAATTTTTTTAATAACATTTGTAAGCATTTTAATTTACATTAAATAATGTTCTGTTAAACTTGTTTGTTAACTATTTATTACTGAAACGTATTATAAAGTGTTACCCTTTCTGTGTATTTTTTTATATATACACACATACACACTTCGTATGAATGTTTTTCTTTTTGTGAAAAGAAATAAAAAATGTAAGTTGAATATAATTATGATTTCATGGTTTAATGTATAAAATATATTGAATATAATTTGGCTCTAACAAAATATTATTAATATTTTTGTATTTGTTTTCTTTTTTGGGGTTTACTGACATAATTTTATGCACAGGAGTGTTTATATCTTATGTCTCATATCAAATGTAAATATGTACCTTGAATGCAATGTTAGTCACTTTGGATAAAAGTGTCTGCCAAATGCATAAATGTAATACTGCTTCCAATTTACCATACTTGGTAGTACAATACTAAAAATTGCTGCAATTCTACTACATCTAAATGAACTCCCATGTATCATATAAAATAAAGACCAATTTAATGACATTGCAAGTTGATAAAGTAATAAACACTAAGAAATTGGACTCATGTATAAATGTCTAAGCACCTGAGCATTAACAAACATATCTAAAGATCTGCAACTTAAGCTAACTCGCAAATATAAGAGGTCACCCATAAATAATGTCTATAAATAAAACAGCAACACCAGAAACACACTAGCAGCATAGGTCTGAAAGAGCAGAATGTGGATCTGAGATTTTTTAAATTGTGCTAATATTGGAAAATTGTCACAAAAAAAACAACAAAACAAAACAAAAAAAAAACATTTGGGCTACCCGCTTTCACTGATGATTTCTTGAAAAAGGCAATGATGATTAATTCATGATGAATTGCATTTTTAAAGGATTTGTAAGAGTTTGCTATATTTATAAATCAAACAAATAAATTAATAAATAAATAAAAAAAGTTGTATAGTTAAATGTCATATGGACATTGCGTAAATATAGGTAGGTTTAACATTTTGAGGGAAATTATATTGGAGTACGACAAATCTCTTTAAAGTGCAGTTCTTTGTGTAGGTCAAAGAGCAATTCTTCATATGTCATGCCTATGCCCATGTGGCACTTGTGAGGTCTCCACACATCTTCACCTCGACAGATGCATTCTGCTCATCCTGCTGGGAGCTTCTCTTGATATGGTAACTTGTTACTGTGATAATCGCTTCAGCGTGCTTCTATTAGCAAGGTGTGAGGCACTGTGGGAAATATCGAGATCCCTTATCTCTCCACAGTCTTTCAGATCCTTAAATAAGTCTGGGAAATCTTCTCAACTGCAAAAGACAATTGGCTCCATCACCAACCAACTACAGATCCTCTTACAGTCTTTTGGGGTATTTACATGTGGTCTCATAGCATCCAATTATATATGTATATATATATATATATATACGCTAAAATTACTGAATATATTTTGAGACAAAGGTCTTCTTAATGAATTTCAGTTTTGTTTAAGGTAATTAAAGCAATAGTTTTTCAATATTTATAAGATTTTTAAACAAAATAAACCATTTGTATGATTTATTTTCACACAAAACCTGTTGCAACATAAATATTCAATGCAAACATTTAAATATACACTGTATATATATATATGTATATATATATACATACAAAAAAAATACAGTTACCTCAGTTTGTACCCTCCGTTTTGTTTATCTTTTTACTCTTTTTTTGTTTGTTTCCGTTGTGTGCCCTATGGATCCCCTCCTTTGCCCCGAATTCATCCTCCTCCTGCTGGAGCAGGGGGAAAATTTATACAGTCATACCAGACTGTTTCTGGCTGTGGCCCATCTCACCACCTATCCGGACGACGCACTCTGCGCGTTCTATGACACCAGCCTCAACACCACGTGCAGAGCGCCGTCGTCCGAAGATGGCCCTCGAGCTGAATTTGCCTACTTTGTGGAGTGGACACTGGCGAGAAAAGGATCTCCGTTCCCTGCTGGTTCCCAGGAATTAATCACTCCCAGGAAGTGCCACTCCCGACCCAGAGCCCAGCCCACCATCTCCCCGATGCACGGAGCGCATGCCCGAGCCCATCGCTGACGGAGAGTCAGAGCCCGCTGCGACCGACGAGCCATCGTTGTGGGGTGGACACAGGCGAGAAATGGATCTCCATTCCCCGCCGGTTCTCAGGAATTAATCGCTACTGCCACTCCCGACCCAGAGCCCAGCCCACCATCTCCATGATGAGCCGAGCCTGCCGCGACTGACGAGCCATCGCTAGAGAGAGCGACAGAGCTGAGGATCGCCGCGGAGCCAGAGGCCGTGACATCAGTCAAGTTGTGTGAGCTGGCAACAACGCCTGCCATAAGGGAGAAAGCCACGGACAGTGTGAGCGCGGAGAGGAGCTCCGTTCCCTGCACCGCGGCTGCGGGTGAGCTGAGTATGGCGCGGCAAAAGGGCCAAAATGAGGAGGGGGATCTCATAGACTGGGAGTCTGATCTGGAGATCGAACTGACCCCTCTCCGTTGTCTCCGCTGGTCCCGTCCAGCCCTCCTTTGTCCTTGGTTCCCTCGTCCAGCCCTGAGGGGGCTTCCGATTCTCCAGTGCCCGCTCCTCGAAAGTACCCTCCAGTGCCTGCCCCTCTGCTCGCCCTCAGCCCACCATCATTGCGGTGCGAGCCCCGCGGGACTGCCATCTTCCAGCGTCGCCATGGCTGGAGTCTCCCTTGACACCGAGTGAATTGTGACATATACATTTGAGGCAGACAGGAATCTTGCAAACCACACCTGCGAGAGCAACTATGGGTGAAACACTTGGATGAAGTAACCATGAAAGTCAAATATTAATTGCCATATGGGATGTGAATGTTTGTTGCTGCCTGACATTAGCATCATCATGAAAGTGAAAAATGATGTCACTTTATAGAGAAGGTTTTTATTATAGAGGATTTTTGAGGTTGAGAATGTTCACTGAACTTTCCCCTCAAAAATTCAGTCCTGTTCATTGTTACGGCACAGAAAATAGTGAAAAAAATACAAATAAATAAATAAAAATGAGAAATTATATTGGGACAAACAATTCCTTTAAGTGGAATTCTGAATTTAATGTAGAATTCAGAACAGACATAAAAATAAATAGGCTACAATGAGGCTTCTTTTCCAAACATGGTTAATTTTTCCTTGAAATTACTAAGAGAATCATTAAGAGAACCACTAAAGTATATGAATTGTTAAGTGGAATGGGATGCAGAATCATTCAATCTCTATCGAAACTATTCTCATCCTGAGATAAGATTTGGAGAGGATTCTTAGGTCAGATTGCTTTCGAAATTGCAGTTCCTGCTCTGTATGCAACCTCTCTGTGGATTCACAGAAATAGAGGCCCTAGAGGTGGAAGGATGCAAGAGGTAGGAAGCTCTGGGTCATGTGGACGCTCATGGGATTCACTGGGCTCTGCTCCGATTGTCACAGGAGAACCGGTACTATCACTGGCACATGATTAATGAAGCAGGTGCTCTACCTAAAGGGCAGGTTACTCAAACCCCATTCTAGCCCCAGAATCGCCTTTTCCACATGGTAGAGGATTTCAATTGCCATGCCCTAATCAGGAGAACTCCCCAGTGACTTTGTGGGAAGCTGCGAACTTATTAATTTCACTCTCTTTTGGAGAATTTTACCGTCCCGGCCAATTGAAGTTAGGGGAAGTGTATTAGCACTTTAATGGCCTTTAAGGCTAATAGGTTGGAGAGAAGACTTCACAGCTGCTTTAGACCTAAAGACAAGCTCAATAAAAAGACATTCCCTTGACACTCCAAACAATCTCTGAGCTCTTGGCAAATGACTACATTCAGAGACCTCCTCACATCTCGCTAGTGGAGTTCTGTCACTCACATGCAAATTAAAAGCCTGATATATCTGTGTGTGCTGCTCTAATCACCTATTTAAGCATTCCGTCGGGTTTGCTAGATGTATACTACATTTTTAATGCTGAAGAACTCTCATTGCTTCAACAACAGAGATAAGTTGAACATATAATGCTCAGTATTGCTTGAATATGCCAATAAAAGGACAGAATTTACATTCTCAGGCGAAGTGAATCTCTGTTATTTTCAAGAGTAATGCTAGAAATACCAGAATTATCCATGTAATAAAGGCTTTGACAAAAATTAAATTAAATTAAACATTTAGATTACTTAGGAAATGTTTAAGACTATGATGACCTAAACAAAGAGTGTGAAATTATTATATATTTTTTATTTTTGTGTGTGTGTGTGTGTGAAAATTTAAATTACATTGTTAAATTGTTACAAATTAAAGTTAAATTGTTGCATGTATATCCATTCTTAAACATAATTTGCAGACAGAAAAACTAGTCAGAGTGTGAGAATGTGTATTAAAAGAGTTCACTATATAAAAGTTCAAAGGGCCAAAAGTGCCCATAAAGTCGAAAAAACCCAGAAGCAAATGGAATTAAAACAGGTCTTTAAAGGAACAGCACAGCAAGGTTATTATGAATAGGCTAAATCAGCACAAATACTTTTATCAGATCATTTAAATGTATAGAATAGCTGACACTCTGCTCTTGCACCTCATGAGACCAAGCAATGACTTCATATTCAATACAAATCCTGTGCCCCTCGGGGCCTGCAAGATGCTTTTGCACGCTGTGAGACATGCATTGTTAGACTAATGAAAAGATAGGATTTGATTAAAACATTTCAAACATCATTTGGACCCTGATGTGAAGCAAAGACGCACCCCCGTCGTGGGCACTTTACTCCTGTGGTTCAGCAGCCGCGTACACTCCCTGAGCTCAGTCCACAAATCACACTGATGGGTGTAAAGCTCTGGGAGGGCTCTCTGTTGCCCCTATAGTTCCGCTGGTCGTTAAAAATTCATTAAACTATTTATTTATTTATTTTTTGCTTCTTGGAGGATGTTACACTCGTAGCTTATAACTTGACTGTGAGTCAAAGTTATTTTATTGCGATGGTTCATGGAGACAATAGTCACAATACCACTAGAATAAATTTAGAAAAATATCAACAGAATCACAGGATGCTGTAAGGCTTAATTATGTGGATCATCATTTTAATTATTAAAAAAACAATAATTCTAATTAATTATTTGCAAAAGTAAGAGTAGACACCATATTTAATTTGACACACACACACACACACACACACACACACACACACACACACACACACACCATGTTTTATGAGGACATGGTAATGGTTTTTATACTGTTCAAACTGTATTTTCTATCCCCTTACCCTACCCCTCACACAAAACTTTCTGCACATTTACATTTTCAAAAAACTCTATTTTGTATGATTTATGAGGGACCAAAAAAATTTCCTCACAATGTCAACATTTACTTATAGTTATTATATTACTATCCTTTTGGGGACTGGTCCTCATAACACACACACACACAAAACTTTTCACAACCCATGTTTACTAGACGCGTTCCGTTTTGATTGTAGAAGGATAGACTTCAATGGTACATCAATGGTACAATGCATTGAGATTTTGTAAGTCACTTTGGATTTTTAAAATGTATTTATTTATTTTTGTATGTACTTTCAGATAATGCGTTACATTAATGTAAATCTAAAGAGAATCATGAATCATGGTGAATAATGTGATTTACACAACATTAAAATCCTCAGACACATCACAGTAATTACAATTTAAATGTAAATTTGGGGAAATTATATCAGAACAGTGTTATTTCATTATCACTGAAAATAAATTCTTCTTCTTCTTCTTCTTGGCTTCCATGTTAATTTTAATTAAAGTTTTAGTAATTTTATGTTTTAGTAATTTTTTAATTATTTTGTTGTTGTTGTGTGTTTTAAAATGTGTAAGTGTGTTCAATTTTAATTTGTTATTTTAGAACATCAAGTTAAACTAGTTTAACAAGTTTAAAGAACTATTGGTTTTAAAATGACATGTTTAAATTTAAACATGTTCTTTAAAGACTTCATAAGATTTACCCTTTCTCTTTTTTTCTCTTTGCAGTACAAAGGAGCATGCAACCCCCAACCCCTAGATTTACTCAAATCTCATCATTTAAAACCTTTAATCGTGTGGTTTTAAGAGCACATAAATGTGGGCTTTAGGGCACTTTTGATTAAAATCCAGTGTTGGGTGAGAGAGAGGCTGGTGAGCGTTGATTCAGGTCAGTACAGGTATGCTTGGCCGCTGTCTCGTGTGCATTCAGACCTGATTCAGTCCACTCTCATCATGCCCTGCGGTAATGCAAGCTGACAGGATGTAAATGAGTTTTAAAGGTACTCGTGCTGGGTGGTCATTGCTCTCGTTTAGTGGACTAGCTCTCCAGCTGCTGGTGTGTCTGTGAATTAGTCCAGCCTAAACCACAACATCGAGACTTTATTTCAACTGACCACAGGCCATCATCTCTCCTTGGAGAGAATGTGAAAGAGGGAATTGAAATAGAAGAGAGAGAGACAGAATTGCTGTGGTGATGGAGAGGAAACATCAATTCAGTGCTGGGCAGTAAGTAGCATCACTACAAATAGCTGAACAATTAGTTTAAACTATTAGTGCGTGTACTTACCCATATGTTGTTTCCAACTTGTATGATTTTCATTTTTTCAAGGGGCACAACGTTCAATAATGAATTGATCTAGTTTATGAAAGTAGTTTGTAAAATGAATGAATTCATTCATTCATTCATTCTAAATAAATAAATAAAAAGTGTCCCCACTTTGTGACCATTAAATCCTATGATTTTTTCATGACTGTTTAATCACTTTTATAAAATAATTTTGTTGAGATCACACTCTCAAGGAATTAAATGTAAAATTACTGAAAAGCGAGCACCTAACCATTCACCAATTCACCATTGTGCACCATTTGTTGTTTTGTTTTCTAATAATCATATATTGTATATCTAATTACAGATACTTTTATTAATTCATATTTATTAAGTAATATAAAGCTGCAAAGTAGAAAGCTTCTGTTTTGTGAAGCATGTAATGTACCATTTTTATCTCAACTAGCAACACAGGAGCCATTATTGAATGAATCTTTACACATTTTTTGTTGCCAATATGTTCTGCAGTGAATAAAAGCTCCAGGCAGATACATGCCAAAGCCATCTACACCACTTTGTCCCTGCTGTCCTGGCTACATGTAGGCAGCCCGTCCCTACTCGCAAGGGCCGAACACAGCCATGAGCAGATGTGAAACCACATTCAGAGGAGAATTAATTTATGCAGAGCCCTAGATAAGGTCTCCTGGAGGCCTGGAAGCCATTTCCAAAATGTCCTAGTATTTACTGGGTCATTTAATACAGATGCAATAAACTTTCTGCTGTTTTGATAGACTATTGTATTTTCATGTCATCATAAAATTTAAATTTACCCAATTTACTAATGCAATATATGTTCCTGGTTCTATTTGAAATTTGGCATTTCAAGATTTAAAATGATTGTTGGGTAACACTTTAGTTTAGGAATCACTATTAACTAGTTAATTATCATGCATATTACTAGCATATTGGCTGTTTATTAGTACTTATAAAGCACACATTAATGCATTATTCTGCATGACCATATTTTAGATCCCTTAATCCTACCCCAGACCTAAACGTAACAACTACCTTACTAACTATTAATAAGCAACAAATTAGGAGTTTATTGAGGCAAAAATCATAGTTAATAATTAGTTAATAGTGAGAATTGGTCCCTATACTAAAGTGTGACTGTCAAACATTTACTGAAATGTTATAACATTCATCTGAAACAACTTTCCATTTAATCTGAAGTCAACTAGACTAGACAGGCTATTGGTTAATGTTAACCATGAGCCAATTTAGCTATTTAACCATTGCTTTATGCTAATATTGTAGACAATTCTTATTTTCTAAAATCTTGCCGTAATTTAATGCTGGTTATGCTGTTATGTCAATATAATAAAGGTAACTGTAATGGCAGCAAATTAAGATGGATATGAAAAGGAAGGACTGCCGCTGGGATACGTTCAGATGTGCATTAACTAATGTTAACAGATATATTGGTAATAGTTTATAATATGAACCCACTAGTTAATGTTGTTCATTAACTAACAATGAGCAATGAATTACTTATTGTTTGTTCAAATCTGTGTAAACTGGAAGTCAGGTTAATTATTTTGTAATAATTTATTTTACAGTTTCCTTGTTACATGTTATATGTACTTACTGTACTTACTATATAGTAATAACAGTAAATGAGGAATAATTACATGCAACTAACCTTAAACCAAACCCCAAACGTAACTGTGTAGTAAGTGCACATTATTATTACCCTGTAATTAATTGTATAATTACACTGTAACAAGGCCTTACTGATAATTGTTTCTGAGTGAAGTGGAATACTGAATGAATATTAATGAATATTAATCATTCTTTTAGATGCGGTTATTTATTTTTTGCATCTTGCAAAAAATATTGGCAAAAAAAAACAAAAACAAAAAAACAAGGAAATAATAGAAATAGTAGGAAATAATAGGAATAGAAATAATGTGGCTTTACCAATCAGAATTGTATTTCTTTAGTCTCTAGATCTTGTCTCTTTTTTCTGGCTTAAATCCCTTTGCATCACACAGTTTGAGATATCATGTCATTAGCATGAACTGATGGGATGAGTTACACTAAATATGAGCAATGAGCAGTGTAATAACAACTCTAACTAGTGTTCTGAAAATTTACAATTTTAATGACTAAACACTGTATTACACATTTAAAGTTGGAAGTAATAGGAAAAAAAATCTATTGCAATCAGGTGCATTATTTGTTTTCATTTAATGTGGGATGATTTTTGTAGGGGGAAAAAAAAGTAGCGAGACAGTTTTATTGGTTGAAAATATTAGTGATGGAAGGCATGCATTATAGGAAGCAGCTGCGACAGCCCTATTATGTATTGATTGCTCTTGTGCAGCGCAGTTGGAGCACTTAATTAGATTTATATTGTAAACAGAGACTCGCAATACATAATTCTACTCAGCAGATAATGTTATCAATCAAAGTAAATAATATTTGGTTGTGGGAGTGGTTGGTTTGGGACAGGAGAGATTTATTGCGCTGTTAACAGAGAACTAGATATGTCTATTTCTCAGCACTGTTTCCTACAGGATTTTGTCATTTACTTGAAAGCATGGCATAGAAAGGTTACCCAGTTACTAGTTTGACCATTTCTTTTTAAAAGGAATAATCTCACAAGTAGTTAGTCTGTGTGAATCAGACTGCACTGATCCCACCGTATCTTTGTTGCTGCATGTAGTTTTAAAGGACAACATGTAATATAATGATGTGTTGCCTTACTGTAGGGCTTTATAAGTGATTTGAATTTGTTTCACTACTGATAAACTTTGCAACACAATGTTATTGACTTGAATCAACACTGAACTGACTTGAGATTAATCTGAATAAAGCTAAACATAAATAAATACAGCATTTTGTCTCCTGTAGAGCTGCTTTATAGTTGAATTTCATAACAGATGAGCTTTGCAACATTGGCATTTTATTGAACTAAATTAAATGAACAGTTAACTAAACTGAGCTGAATAATAACACTATTGTTTTGGTTTTAAAATTGAAATTGAATTTGTATAATTGATGATTTTTGCAACAATAACACCGTTATTGTTCTGTGCATTACTGTGAAACTACTTTAAAACCTAATGTATTGTATAAAGTGCTATATGAATCAATAAACATAATGTGGCCTATTTATTGTATTTGCATTGTTTTCTGGCACCTAGTCTTTCTAATCACCATCAATTTGAATTGCAGACTCACAACTGAAATTAAATTTATTTTGTTGTGGCGCACTGTAAATTTAGTAATAATGCACCACCACAACCACCAAAAAAAAAGAAAAGGTGCCAGTAAAAGTCTGTCTGTTTTTTGTTTTTTTTTCAGCTGCCTGGATCAAGGTTTCCACCTATACGTTTTCTCCACAAGGACTTTTTTAAAATGGCTTTGTAACAACCAGCTTCGAAGAATCACAATATTACAAACTTTGATTTGGTGCAAAAAAAAAAAAAAGAGATACAAGATGAAACATATTGTCCATCATTAACTAGATGTCTTAATTTTGTGTACATATGCACTATTCTATGCCATTTTATAGTATAAATAGTGTGCATAGTTTGTTCAAACTGAAAAATCCAGAAGTAAAAGTGAAAAAACTTTTTCAACTTAAACTTAAAAAAAAAAACGTTGGACACCTTGCAATTGTCGTAGGGATAGTTCACCAAAAATTTTTAAAATTCTGTCATAATTTACTCACCCTCAAGTTGTTCCAAACCTGTATGAATTTCCTTCTTCTGCTGAACACACAATTAACATGATAAAATATACACATTAGGCGTAGTGCATGGTATAAGTACATAGTGTAGTGATTAGTTATTATTATTGTAAGTTAATTTCTTTATAGAGAAAATGAATACAATTTTTGCTTTTGGAATGAAAAGTGTTGCACTCTATAATGGTAAAAGAAAAGAAAAGAAAAGAAAAGAAAAGAAAAGAAAAGAAGAAAAAAACAGCCTCAGAATGACTAGAAATTATTTGTAGAAAAGAATGGATAGATGTATTTTGAATAGATGGATATATCTTTTTGTATTGGCCAAATCAATAAAACAATGTTGTGTAATCTGTTTGATCTCACAAAATATACTAAACTACACCATCAGAAGTGTGCAGAACACACACATACCCACGCAACATAATTAACATATGACCTACTTTGCCTCTCTGTGGAGCACGTTGCCTTTTTTGGGGTTACGTCTTTATTCTTGAATGTAGCATTGCTCTTAGGAAATGTTTTTTTTTATTTGTTCTGATAAAAATAACTCCAGAGGTTTGAAGTCTAATATATTCAAAGATACAGAGCAGATTATCGTAATTCAGCTGTTTATTAAATATTCAAGCCTTCTAGATTATTTATTTATTTATTTTAAGGAATCAATGATAACTTAGTTGACAACATTAGTGATCTTATCTTCACCTGAAGGATGATGTAATTAGGGACCTGTTTTGTTAGTTAGAGGGATATTTGCAAAAGATGGAAAGTTAAACTGAGAAAGTGAAACACCTGTATAATAATGAATGAATGATGCATTTATATAGCACTTTCTTGTGTACTGCTATACACCCAGAGCGCATTACAATCATGTGGGGGGGGGGGGGGGGGGGGGGGTCCAGTGGAGGGGATTTGGCCAGGACACCAGGGTTTCACCCCTACTCTTTACGATGAGTGCCAGGGATTTTTAATGATCACAGAAAGTCAGGATCTCGGTTTAACGTCTCATCCGAAAGACGGTGCTTTTTGACAGCATAGGGTCCCCATCACTACACTGGGGCGTTAGGACTCACACACACTGCATAGTGAGCACCCCCTGCTGGCCTCCCTAACACCTCTTCCAACAGCAACCTAGCTTTCCCAGGATGTCTCCCATCCAGGTACAACCCTGCTTAGCTTCAGTGGGCAACCAGTCTTGGGCTGCAGGGTGATATGGCTGTGGCTATATCATGCTGCAGTCTTTTATATTTACAAATAAAAGACTATTTATTTTGAGGATATTATATTATATAATATATATTATATTAAATAATATTATATTTCTAACATTTGTAGTTTTGAGAAATGATAAAGAATCACCTGAAAGATATCTTTAACCTTCAAAACCCCTAAAACCCTGAAACTCTAAAACAAACAAACAAACAAAATAAATAAATAAATGACAGATAGATAAATAAAAACAAACAAACAAACAAACAAATAAATAAATAATGCCTGTTGCATGGCACCTGGAGATAAAGCTTCAGGACATTTTTTTTTTAAATGAATGAATGAATGAATACATACATACATACATGCATGATTGATTGATTGATTACTGTGACTTTAAAATGTAATACATAATAGGAATGACCCAGCATCAGTCAAATCTTCCATGCAAGCTATGAGGATTATATTACCAAAATCATTTAGTAATTTTCATTGTTGACATGGAAAATAGCACATTATTGAAACAAAGTTTGTCTGAGTTGGTTCGATCATCACTACCAGCAGTGATTATTAAATACCATCTTATTAATCAGATTGTACTGTATTTCATAATCAGAGATTTTGTATGTCATGTATTTGTGAGAACTTTGAATGATGCACTGTTTGTACCGTTTGACTCTGTTATATTGAACTGTCAGTGAAAATTCAAGTCCATTCTGTCTTAAATTATTATTATATATATATTTATATATATATATATATATATATATATATAGGAATACATCTGTCTCTTGTTTCATTGTATTAGCCTGCTGCTTGGGTGTATGGGTGTTTCAGATATAATGGCTTCTGCATTCATTCTGAAATCTCCCTTACAGAAACTACTGTTTGGTACCAAGTCATGGTATCAGATGATAATACTAGGCTATTTTGATACTACAATATTTACATAGTACTACCTATGAAGTGCCACTGAAAGAAATAAAATGAATGAACTTATTAATTGAGGAAAGGGTAACACTTTTAAAATAAGGTTCAGTTGATTAACATTAGGTCTCATGAACTAACAATCAACAATGCCTTTACAGCATGTATAATTTAGTACTAATATACTATTATTAATATAAACTAATACATGTTTACCAATTAAGTTTTATAAATTATCAGTAGTTAAACAAGAATTAACAAGATGGGCTGGCCATCCATTCAGGATGTCCCCTGTCCTGTCTGTGGGCTGAGACTCAATAGCAACAACAACAACAAATCTAATTCAAGTGTTACTGTGTTAATGAAACATTCAAGAGGGAAATTAATTGTGCCTATTAATAATGTTGCTTTTTTGCACACTCTTCCCATTGTTTTAGCAGGGGAATTATACAAAACAGGAGAGTAATGCCGCAACACGCCCCAAAAAATCTGTACTGAATTCAGTTTACGTGGCAATTCGCAATTTTGTAGGCCAGTTCTAGGTTGTGAAAGACCAAAATCTAGCATACAATTCTGGGACTGTACAGAATCACTTCACCATTGTAATTTAGACACCTAACTCAAAGTGTGTTCATCATCACAGCATTTCTTGATGCATGCTTGGTTATAACACTCTTCTTCATAACCTGATGAACTACTGCTTTCATGATCAATAAAAAATTAGCACAGACATAAAAAAAGCTAAATAAATAAAAGTTAAGCTGCATGATTTCCCAAATGTAGAAAAATTATTATCATTATTATTATAATTATTACAACTCATAATGTGCATTTAGCTTTTGGTTAAACTGGAATGCAGGTGCTTAGTGAAAAAAGAAAGAAAGAAAGAAAGGAAGAAAGAAGGAAAGAAAGAAAGAAGTGAATTCACCGCTTAGTCTCCTCACTTCCTTTCAAATCTGAATGAATTCATCATATCTGCCTCCATATGTAGATGGCTACATATCTCTGTCAAACCCAGCATCGTTCATTTTAAAAAGGGAAAGAAACAGCCAAAAACATCATGATATTACAATTTTGTTTTAGCAACTCATTTTCACTTATTTAATTTATTCTTAAAATATTTCATAATAAAAAAGTATTTAATGTAAATGAATCTAAGACTTTCTGAACTGTCTCTGGAGGTGTCAAGACTTGGAGGTGAGCACTTTGCAAACAAACACAAGCACAAAAATCAATCTCAGAAAACCCAAACAGAAGGGGTTTTCTCCGAACCTTCACAATACAAAAGCTAAAAGCAGTTTCTATGACTAATATGTGGAACTGAATGTTCACTTTTCTGCAATAAATCATTGCTTTTTGTGTGTTTTGTCCATTTTCTTCCTTTTTAAGAACCTGTGGGAAAGTTGCTACTTGAGTTTGAACATAAACAGTAAGACAAGCCTGCATTATGGAGCAGAGCATTACCCACATTCTATATCTGTCATTTCCACAACGTTATTCATGTTAAATAAGGTTCTCTACAAAGGTACAACATATAAAACTGTTAAATATATAACTTGAAGGCCTTTCAAAATACATATAATGACATATTTCACTCCTGGTAATCAGAAATGACATTTTTTTTATGTTCCTTTTTTAATATTTTCTGACGTTAAACAATGGGGTACTCTTCCATTTAACCTTCCATGCTTAATGCAAACCATCCAAAATGTTGCTACTGAAAAATGCTAATTAAATTTGTTGACGTTTTTATGTGTACAGTATCTATATCCTTGTTATCCTTGGAATACAGTGGTTGATTCAGTTCAAGGAAATGCCTGTAAAGTATTAAAGGTTCTCCTCTGATTGTGATAAATGGGAATGGTTGATCAAGTCGTTTGAATTTTCCATGTCAGCGTTTCCATTTGTAGACCACTGCTGTATAACATAGTCTTTCTATATCTATCTCTCTCTCTCTCTCTACATTTAGGTTTATATATATATATATATTCTTAGAATTTCTTAGAATTTCTTTAGTCCGCGCTCATATAATCAATGCATTTTTTTTTTTCATTTGCGTATTGTGTTTCCTCTTTGGTCTGTAAAAGATGAGCGCCAAACACATCTTCCAGCAGAAAGTCGTTTCACAGAGCAGTTAGGTTCACAGTCTCGGATCAGGTCAGAACCACTGGTGGAGCCCCATAAAGCCTATGTCTGGTTCAGTCTCAGACAGGGTAGGTGCCTCATTGTCCTGTGCTGCGCCCTTAAAGTCCTCAAGGCTCCTACTGTACCACCATCCGTGAGGCGCTTTGTGAACGTACAGTATGTTCTCCGTGGCACAAGGGGGTGCTGCCCATTTACAAAGCTGAGACACAGACAGGTAGGCAGAGGCAGGTGTTAAGCCGATGAGACATAGCAAGTATCTACAGCAGGTGGGCGAAGCTGCAAGAGGCCTCGTCTTGTAGTGCTCCAGGAACCCCTCCCACTGTTAGGACACCTAGATCAACCAGAAACACACAGGAAATCAAAATCAGTGGTGCAATTCCAGGGGTGTAGTGATAATGTAAAAAGTGGACTAATGTTGGGTTTGTTTGAATGTTTATTTATTTCATCATGACAACTCTCGGAAGATTTTAGCATGGTGATGGTTATGACAAAGTTAATGTATTTGGTCTTGGCGGAACAGATCTGCTACGCTGCTGCTGCTAAATTGCTGCTGCTGGTTATTGCTGTAGTTGTAGATTATTGCTGCTGCTGTTGGTTATTATTGTAGTTGTAGATTATTGCTGCTGCTGCAAGCAAGTACGGGAACTTGCTACTGCCAATGCATATGGCGATACAGTGCTGTGAGTATTTAAGACAGTATTTACTGCTGCTGCACAAATAGCATATAAAATAAACCGTAGCAGATCTATACAGGTGGAGCTGGGGAAGGTGGTGGGTTTCAGAGGAACTCTGAAATCACGCTGAAAATTCTCAAGTGAACGCTAACCAGCCATTTAAATGTAAGGTAGCAAGCTCATTGGCTGCGTATGCAACATGAACCAATCAGCTTGTGCCAAGTTGTTTAACACTGTGAATATCATCAGTTACGTTAATACCCGTCAGCCTGCGCCATCTAGTGTTTCATGACTGAAGTATACATTTATTTAATAAAATCTATCTATCTATCTATCTATCTATCTATCTATCTATCTATCTATCTATCTATCCCAGTCAGAAAAAATAGTTTTGGGAACTGCAAAATAAGGTGCTTGCAGTATCTTTACATTTAGAGCACTAGCTATCCTACCAGTTGGCAGAAGTCTCTGATTGTTTTTTTTTTCCCACTCAAAAATGAAAATATCTATCTATCTATCTATCTATCTATCTATCTATCTATCCCAGTCAGAAAAAATAGTTTTGGGAACTGCAAAATAAGGTGCTTGCAGTATCTTTACATTTAGAGCACTAGCTATCCTACCAGTTGGCAGAAGTCTCTGATTGTTTTTTTTTTCCCACTCAAAAATGAAAATATCATTTGCTCACCCTCATGCCATCACAGATGTATGACTTTCTTACTTCTGTGGAGCACTAACTAAGATTTTTAGAAAAATAACCCATCTCTGTGAGTCCATATAAAACAGGGGGATGAAACGCTCAAAATTGACGCTTCAAAACACAAATGTGGATGTTGGGTCAAACGGTTATCGTTTAACTGTTCCATTCCATGGCAATCTGGCTCAGTCAGTCCAGATATGGATTAATTTTTCACTCTGGGGCTGATAACAGAGCTCTTTAGAATGTATTACAGTGCTTTGGTAACACAAAAGCGTATAGACGGTAGGAGAAGAGCAAAGCAACTACGATCAGATCAGATATTTCTGTTTTCAGGACTAAACATCTGAGATGACAACAGGGTGACTAAATGAGAGAATTTTATTTTTGAGGTGGAAAACTCCTGTAAAATGTAAGTATTTTTTAATGTTGTTAACAAAAAATACAGGTGACTAGTTAGCCTGACCAAGCTAATGTTTTGATGGTTTAGCTGGTCGTCCAGCTATCATTTAACCATTAGCTAAACGTAGCTAAACGTCCAGCTATCAAGTGCCTAACAGAGAAAAAACATAAAGCAGAGAGATAGCCTGACTGTGATACCAAAAATCCAGCTGGTCCAAAAAAAGGGGGGGGGGGGGGGGGGGACTCAAACGTGATTTGACATTTTTCTAGACGAGACAAGTGGCTCTGGTCAATAGGCCTGGTGCAAGAATATTCCATTTGAACGTGTGATGCTCAAATGGATTGTGATGTTCAAAGATATTACAATCCTGTTGTAATCGAGCTAATACTTGAAAACTGTTGCATTTCTGAGCACCTGCCATGGAAAACGCTCTGCGCCATCTGCTAAATGGTCTACTGCCAGGCCGAAAAAAGGCACCAAATGCTGCCAACATGGGCTGCTGCTTAATTTATAATAATGAACTCTTGACACTTGCATAGGGAGCAGATATTCATGGATTTAGCAGGTGCTGAAAACATTACTAAGTCTGAATACGGAACAACAGAGATAATCAGGAAGAAAATGAACTCAGGAAAGTGATAAAATGACCCAAGAGTGTAGATGTTGAGGACAAAAGTGTGCTATTGCTAATACACTGGAGCAATGTAGCTGCTAGCTCCTGCTTCAGAATCTTATTACTCTCTAGCAAAATTTTAGCAATTGGATTACATATGAATTACTGCAAACTTTAACAAAGATTAACTAAAAGCTCTAGAGTATTGCTAGAGCAGGAACAATTTCAAGAAAGATTTTGTTTGTCCATACATTACGCAGTTTACTTTGACTTAGATTGTAAAGAGAAATGATTTTTGGCTTAAAGGAATATTTTCACTCTCACCTACTAACCTACTGGCAGAGGCTGGCCAAAATATATATTTTTTCTTCTAAGATTTAAATAAAAACAAAAAAATTCTGGAGTAAGTTTACAAGAAAATACTATTTCAGTCTTTCTACCTCCAAATTTTACATTTAATTAAACGTTTAATTTGAATTAAATGTGTGAAATTTACTAGCAATTTCTGAATTAATATATGCATGCTATTTTTTGACTTCCACAAAGGCAATTTTTTAGCACAAACGTAGAAAGTGTACAAGGTAAGCAGTGAAAATGAAGTCTTGCAAAAAAATTATGCATCATACATTAAAGAAAAACTGGATCACTGAGATTTTTGGTAGAGTAAATTTATTCTGAAGCAATATTTTCATCAGTGTTCTATCAGCTTTTACATACTTAAATCTGCATATTTACCTTTACAAAGGCCTATTTTTTAACCTTTTTAGATGTATGCATCATCTTACATGTCAAGTCATTTAAACTAATGCATCACGATGACAAGCTCTAGTCTCATATTTGGCTGAACTTCCAAGTTTGACCTTATCCTGGACAAAGTAAACAACGTTTACAGGGAAATAATAATAATTTAAAAAAAAAAGGAAAACCTCAGGAGACAGCAAACAAAGGATGATAAACTATTATTACTATTATTATGCACAAAACAAATGACTAATAAATAAAAGAAAAAAGAACAATTAAATTAAAATATTTAAATCATGAATGCAAGAACAGAGAATGTAAGAAAATGCAAGAGAATATGATTTACAATATTTACAAATATGTGATTTCAACAAACTATTCTGAATCAGTCAAATGAACATTACTTGAATATTCAATATTCTTACCCAGCCCTATTCAGAGGCAGTGCCACATTTATTTCATCTATGAGGATTCCACTTGGGTGATGTGATAAACAAGCTCGTGGCTGCATCTGGACCGCTCAGCTGAATCTGGACCTTTTATATTTACTTTACTGTCTAAATTTGCAAAACTTTGTATACCATTCATGTTTTGGAGAGGCTAAAGTCAGAACACACAAAACTGCTAAATATCATTCAGACAGAAAGCTGAGATGATTGGAAAGTGATAAATATTTGCTGAACCCAGCAGTATCTATCAGAAGTAATAATGTCGGTGTTCATGTTCATGTAGCCGTTCAAAGCCATAACTGGATTTATCTTAATCATCCTTTTCATGTTGCATTTCCCAATAATCATCTAGGGAATTGCAGTATCACAGCTCCATATGAAGAAATTAATCACATAAAATAGCTGAGGGATTGTGTAATACGTAGTAGTTGTTTCATTAATAATTATATACAGAATAGACTGGTTCCCTTTTGAGGTGCCATAGCATTGTACATGCCAATTTTTAACTTGCATTTCTCACAGTCTGTTTTCAGATGATGTCGGCTCATGTAGCACCATGAAATTCCAGCCAGTTCCCTTTCAGTCGGTCACCCGTCGGAGGACCGACGAAATTGGGATCTCGCTTAGAGGGACCAATCTACTTCGAGTGTAAACTAAACGAGCCAATGCACATTGGCATGCGATTATTGCATCCAGCTGCTGCTGATCACAGCGTGAGTATAAGTAGGCAGCAGGTGCAGCGCATATTCAGCTTTTCGCTGAGGAGCCGAGCGATCACATCGTTCGGCTCCTGACTACTCTACTGAGAGAAAAGACTGAACGAGTTCAGTGCGCTCTTGGGAGAGCTCTTCGTGTTGGTGGACGGCGCTTCAGCGGTGGTGGTTTCCTGTGTAGAGTGGGTTGCACACATCAGGCTGCACTACCCCCTGTTGGTGTTGCAGATGATCATCTCCCCTGTGCGCCTCAGTACGCTAAAAGAGCTTTTTCCCCCAAAAGAGCAATTTCGGGTGCGTCTTTCTAAAGACGACGTTGCTTAGCAAACTTGACGTTACGTCTTTATAAAGACGATGTGGATCTTGCTATAGACATGTCGATTGCAGGATCGGAGGGTGAGCCAGAGCTTTCTGGAGAGGAAGATTCGGCTGTATTGCTCTCCTCCGGGACCGTAACAATGCCTGGATCGGATCCAGAAATAATGGCTATGCTTTCCCGGGCCGCCGTAGGGGTAGGGCTCGAGTGAAGACTTTCACCGTGTCCCGAGCCCTCAAGGTTGCACGATTGGTTCTCGGGGTGGTCCGCGCTGGTTCTCAGCGCCCCGCCTCGGTGCCTTTCTTTCCGGAGGTGCATGAGGAGCCCAACAGGTCGTGGACGGCACCTTTTTACTGCCGGAAACTGATTTGCTGGATCCTCCTCCCTCACCACCCTCGATGGTGGGGCAGCTAGGGGGTTACAAGGGTCCCCCCGGTGGAGCGGTCGGTTGCGATGCAGTTGTGTCCTAATACCGCCTCCAACCGGCAGGGAGAACCATGCCTCCCCTCCCGGGTCTGTAGGTACTCGACTGGCCAGCGATGCCTATACGACCGGTGGAGAAGCTGTCTCCACCTTACACGCTACGGTGTAATTGCAAGTGCACCAGGCCAAGGCACTGAGGGACTTGCACGAGGGTGGTCAGGACCCGGAAGTTCAGAGAGAACTCCGCACCGCGGCGGACCTCGCGCCACGAGCGACGAAGGTTACGGCGCGGTCTCTGGGTCGTGCGATGTCCACTATGGTGGTCCGGGAGCGCCAATTCTGGCTGTGACTGGCTGACATGCGCGAGACGGACAAGACACGATTCTTGAACGCCCCCGTGTCCCAGGCCGGCCTGTCGGCGACACGGTGGAGAACTGGCCCAGCGGTTCTCCGCTGACCAAAGCAGACTGAGGCCATCAGGTACATCCTGCCGGCGTGCAGCTGCTGCCGTCGCCGAGACAAAGCTGTGCCATGGAGCCGGTCGCAGGGTAGCCGCCCCGCCCGTCCAGGCCCCCGCCAAACCTGGTGGCAAGCGAGAGAGCAAGAGGCCCGGAGACGGGCGACCCAGAGGTGGAGGGACGTGCTCTTCAGGAGATGGTAAGCACACCACTCCCTCCCCCGGAGGAAGGCCGGGCGGAGAATCTTTTTCCACCAATGACCTCGGTCGGTGGTACCCAAATTCTCGACAAAGAGCAATCCCTCTATTTTTTGGGTCCCCAGAGGGGACGGGGCGTTGTGGACGATCTAGTACGTATCACACTCACCCTCCTCTCTCGCCAGTGAGCAGTAGTGGGCGGATCGGGAGGATGAACCAACGGACTACCCACGCA
>NW_015505624.1:207415-237395 GCF_001515645.1 Sinocyclocheilus grahami
GCTCGGCTCCTCAGCGAAAACCTGAATATGCGCTGCACCTGCTGCCTACGTATACTCACGCTGTGATCAGCAGCAGCTGGATGCAATAATCGCATGCCAATGTGCATTGGCTCGTTTAGTTTACACTCGAAGTAGATTGGTCCCTCTAAGCGAGATCCCAATTTCGTCGGTCCTCCGACGTGACGTCTCCGTTCCCTCCTTCAGGGAACGAGGGTTACATACGTAACCAAGACGTTTTGCAAACAGCAGTAACAAAAAAATACTGTTTAAATAAATAAATAAATACATATATACATGCATACATACATACATACATAAATGCAAACTTGTGAAAACTATTGAAAAATCACATTGGGAAAAAATGAATGAATGAATGAATTAATTAATGAATTAATTAAATAAATAAATGGATTCCTCATCTGATGTGAGTTTAAAATTAAACCCATTTTGGCTCAAAACTAAAGCTTAATTTATACTGCACTATATATAAATATGACATTTTGTTTGGTGACAGTAGCAATGAAGGCTCAAAATAAGAGCTATTCAACAGAACCACGTCTCTTTTAACAAATTTCTCAGGCTGGTACTTGGAAAAGACTCCTTTGTCAGCTGGAAATAGGAGGTTGGCAAGGCACTGTAACAATTAAACCTTGTAATGGCTGCCTGGATTGTCTGGGTAAAATAGCCAGCTTGGGCACTGAGAGATAGAGAAGAATGGCACCAGCACTTTAGAAACCATCCGTTTAGTTTGACAAAACCGTCATTTGACTAAACACATAAATTCTTTTCAGATTTCTTTTAGTTCTTACAAATACTGCATGATGTTAAAACATGACCCAGTCACAAGTAAATGGTGAATGTTCTCGGATTCAAAATGGAAGTTCTTGGTGACCAGTGCTGACTTGGATCCTTTAGACAGGAGCTAGCAGTGGGCGCTAATGGTTTACAGAGGCTGAGTGCTTGCACGGAGGAGCAGCTGTAGTTTCCATGGTGATGTTGTCCAAGCCCAGGCAAGGATGTGTCCTATGGTCCCACGCTGGCGCATTGGGATCAATTACATAGACCCCAACACCCACAGTGGCAATGCCTTGGCATGTGTCATCCACGACCTCCACGTGTTTTTAGCACCCTCAGTCTATTCACTTTCTGTTTCACTACGTCAGAAAAGTTTGAAAAGGCAGACATCTTCAAACACACTTCAGCATTGTTAATGGAAATGTTAACCTCAAATAATTAAGTAATTGAAAAGCTGTTATGTATTTCCCCTTATATTGTTCCTTACACGTATGCTGTCGTTTCATGGAACACAAAAGCAGAAATTATATAAATTAACATTATAAATTAACATATCTGTATAAATTAACATATCCCTGACAACAAAAGTTCATGTTAACACTTTCTTAGTAGCTCCAAAAGGGACAAAGAAACAACATAAAAGAATAATGCAAGTAATCAGTTGTGCTGCCTATGTCGAAGGTTGGACATCAAACACAATGAGTGTCATTTGTTGTTGCATGTCACGGATTTGAAATACATGAGGCTGAGTAAATGACAGAATTTAACTTTTTGGTATGAAGTATTTTTTGGTATTATTCTTTTAACTCTCCGTTAACCAACAAATCTCACCAATCTCTGGAGGCAGCACTTAAAACCTGGGGACGCCCCTACATTTTCAAAGCCCCGTTTAACCGAGGCTTCACTGATGAGCAAACACTTTCTCTGTTTGCATGTGAAAGATTGCTGATTACTGCAATCAGTATAGTTCTCTCTCGTCTTGAACTCCACTGATACTACAGATTCAAGGACCCTTTTGTTAAATACCACCCAATCAACCTAATAGCTAATAGAATAGTTGATTAAGCTGTTGATTAACTCGTTTGAAGTAACGGTGCTTCATATAACATTATTGGTAACACTTTAGAATAGGGAACACTTATTCACTATTAACTACGACTTTTCCCTCAATAAATTCCTAATTTGCTGCTTATTAATATTTATTAAGGTAGTTGTTTAGTTTAGGTATTGGGTAGGATTAGGGATGTAGAATAAGGTCATGTAGAATAAGGCATTAATATGTGCTTAATTAGTACTAATAAATGACTAATATTCTAGTAATATGCATGCTAATAAGCAACTAGTTAAGATACCCTAAAATAAAGTGTTACCACATTATCCATAGAAACAAGTGTTAATGATAAATCCCCTGTGACGTTTGTACTGGCTACTGTATACAGGCCACCATGGCACCATACAGACTTTATTAAAGAATTAATTTCCAGCGATATTTGGTTGCATAGATACAGGGTTTCTGCAGATATAAGTTCAATTTAAGACTTTTTAAGACCTTTTTAATACCACCTTATATGAAATGTAAGACCTAAACCTGTAATGGAAATACACATTTTATTACATACAAATATGTAATATTTAATGTGTATAAATTAAAAAGAAAACAAAATATCACTGCTGTAATAAATTATATTTATTACTACGATATACAGTGAACTTTTCATATCAGCAGACAATATTCCATACAAAATATCCCCGCAAAATAACTGCATCACTGAGATTTTTGGTGGAGTAAATTTATTCTGAAGCAATTTTCATCAGTGTTCTATCAGCTTTTACATACTTAAATCTGCATATTTACCTTTGCAAAGGCCTATTTTTTAACCTTTTTAAATGTATGCATCATCTTACATGTCAAATTATTACAATTTATCAATAAATTCAATAAACACTATAGGGCTGCTACCAGTCAGATTAAATCATTTACACTGCAAATAACAATAATTACAACTGCAATAAATAATGTTATGAGATTAATGTTTTAAATGCATTTATGAGTATACAAATAAGAAATGTTGAGGGGAAAAATGCATACTTTTCAACATACTTCTCAACTGAACTACCAGTAAGTGACGGTAAGTCAACAGTGAACAAGTGAGTCATTGAGTCATTCATTCAACTGATTGAGAGTGTTATTGTGCAGGTATCTTAAGGACTTTCGTGGACAGCTGACTCCTAAAGTTGTTGATATTCTTCATATTCTGTGTGGTGGTCAGATAGAAATTAATCTTTTCCAATAAGTTTAAATATATGTTACCTTTTATGGGCATTTTACCTTTATAAAGCCATTTTTCTATAAGTGTGCATTATATTTTGAGTCAAATTCTTACATTTAATCAGTGAATAAGAATAAGACATTTGGGCTGTTACCAAGCAAATGAAATCAGTATCAACAAAATTCATCTTTGCAATCCAGACATAAGCTGCATCTGAAGTGGCATTTAGATGTGTTTACACACTGTTTAATGCAGGACATGAATGCATTTAACCTGCAGTTACAAATGCATAAATAATGTTTTTTTGATATTCTTCATATTCTGTGTGGTGGTCAGATAGAAATTAATCTTTTCCAATAAGTTTAAATATATATTTACCTTTTATGAGCATTTTACCTTTATAAAGCCATTTTTCTATAAGTGTGCATTATCTTTTGAGTCAAATTCTTACATTTAATCAATGAATTAGAATAATAAGACATTTGGGCTGTTACCAAGCAAATGAAATCAGTATCAACAAAATTCATCTTTGGAATCCAGACATAAGCTGCATCTGAAGTGGCATTTAGATGTGTTTACACACTGTTTAATGCAGGACATGAATGCATTTAACCTGCAGTTACAAATGCATAAATAATGTTTTGATATATTAAACATAAAACATTGAATACTGATATTTGAAATAATTAAAAAAATGAAAAGATACTTTAAATGTGAAATTAAAACCGCCAATAGGTGGCAGTAAGTCACTGTTAAGTGAGTCATTGCGACTGAACAGAAATATTTAAACAGTTGATTCATTCAGGAACGAAACACCGTCATGTTGCTCAGAGACGCACAACAGCGCTGTGGCTTTGTTTGGAATTATTTTTGTTGGCGAAATAGTGCAAAAACAGGCAATATGGTGTCTAAAACGTAAGTCTCTTAATAAAACTTCTAGTTATTGAACTGTTGTAAAAAAATCAATATCACATTTGTATATGGTAATTTTTGGAGAAAAAAAGGCACGCTTCCGTGTGAACTTGACTAATTTGTTCTGAAGTCTCGAGACAAACAGAGTGAGCCTCAGCGCGCTTGTGTTCTGTATCCTGCGAACTTACTGCAGTTCTCTCTGATGAAGCAGTAACTTACTGCGGGTCGGTCTGTCCAATGATTGTAAAGTCATTAGGTCCGTCAGACTGAAGATATTTTAGCGGTAATGAGACCAAAAAATGTAAGACCCATCGAATCCGAATTTAAGACATTTTAAGACTTTTTAAGGCCTTATATTAGGAAAACATTATTTAAGACATTTTAAGACTTTTTAAGGACCTGTGGACACCCTGAGATACTATTTAAACTGAACTGAGCTGGACGATGACATCACTGAATTCAATGATGAACTGGCTTTAACTGAAAATTGAGTGTTTACTATTGTCCTTTTGCATTGACACGCTATTTCTCTATTTGATAATGTAAAGTTGCTTTGACACAATCTGTATCAGTGTTAATTTCGTTGAGGAAAAGTATTCATCAATTACATTTTTTTTTCACCGAGGACAACGAGACGATAATGAAATAAAACTCTTTTTGAATGACAAAAACTATGACGTAAATCTATTGACATTTTCATCAACGAATAAAAACGAGACGAAAATGTTAGGGAGGGACGATTTAAGAAGAGATTCATTCAGAACGAATCTGCTGCGTGGTTCGGAGGTTAGATGCGTACATATGAACCATCGGTACATAAGCTACCATCCACTTGCTGCGCGTTGCATAAAACGTTCAAAAATGTCAATATGTGGGAGTAAGAGAAGAGCAGACATATGGATAAATCTGACGACGCAAGAGAGAACTCAGTTCAGTCCGGTTTTCTGAGCGCAGACACTGAAGCATACACACACAGAAAGCGAGTCTCACAGTACTCTTTTGCATCGCATGAATGGAGAATTACACACAAAATGATGTCGAATTGTCCGTTTTGATGAGTATTCACGTAAACACAGTTGATTACGTCTTAAGTGAACGTAAACAGTAGGGAGAACGTGTATCAGTACGTTGCATCCATTGCAGCTGTGCATTCGGTTTTAAAGGGACAGCAGCCTAATTTAGTTGCTATTGTCCGAGTCATTGATGTTAATCAACCAACAAAAGAAAGATTTTAGATTTTAGCCGACTAAATTTACTGTAGATTACTGTAGATTATTTAGTCTAAAACTAGACTAAAACTAAAAACAATTCAGATGACTAAAATATGACTAAAACTAAATGGCATTTTAGTCAAAAGACTATGACTAAAACTAAATAAAAATTTGCTGTCAAAATTAACACTGATCTGTATTGTTAAAAGCGCTATATAAATAAAGGTGACTTGAATTTGGCTTAAGAACCCTCTCGCTCTGATGGTATAATCAGAGAATTAAGGAGTAGTGTGGTGTAACCTTACAAAAGAGCAAACATAATAAATTAACAGAATCCATAAGACAATCTGCATTTCTGAGAATCAGACTTTATGTTGGAAGTAAACACAAAATTAGAAACATGTTTTAATAATTTCATTTCAAAATACTGTATGTACACCTGATGTCTCTGAGACGAGAAATGTGCTCTACTAATGTAAACACAAGCACAATTGTTTAGAAATTGCATTAAACTTACAGTCTTGTTGCAAGCAAATGTATAAAAGTTCACACAGTAATTTTTCCTCTTAAAGGGGTCATATGATGGGATTTCAAGTTTTCCTTTCTCTTTTGGAGTGTTACAAGCTGATTGTGCATAGATAAGATCCCTGAAGTTGCAAAGACTAAAGTCTCAAAACCAAAGAGATATTCTTTATCAAAGTTAAGACTCTGCCACGCCCCCCTAAAATGGCTTGTTCTAACACGCCCCCACATATCTACCTCACTATGTGGAAATATTAGCATAATGCCGCCCAAATGTGCACGCAAAGTAAGAAGGCGTGGTTTCAGTAACCGCAATTAGTGTTGAAGCAGCCATGTCAGGGAGAATCTGTGTGTTTCTAGGCGAAAGCAAAAGCACTTTATTTGGCCTTCCGAAAGTAGATGCATTTAGGAATCTTTAAGATTACTTACAACAGAACAGCAATGCATTTTATGGACGACCGTTTCGTGAACCTAGGAGACGAGGTAATTCTGACTTTGCTATGACAGTCTGGCACTTCTGAATCAGCTACTGTTTTGTTATTAGTTTAAATATTTGCTATTGACTGTTCAAATGCGGAGTGTTGACCATCGTGTGTGTGTGTGTGTGTGTGCGCGTGCGTGTGTGTGTGTGTGTGTGAGAGAGAGAGAGAGAGAGAAAGAGAGAGAGAGACAGGGTCACTTCACAGTGGAGTCAGCTGTCTTAACCGTGGCTTGTGTACTGCAAACACATACCAGCTTCATCACTGTGTCTCTCACGCGACTTCTGTTCCCCTTTCGGGCTCTGTCTTTACATTTATTTTGAAAGAAGCTCGCGATTATGGTAAGGGGCGTTACATTTCCGATGAGTGCTTGCGGTGTTCGGCCAATCACAATGCACTGGGTCAGCTGGCCAATCAGAGCAGACTGCGCTTGTCTGAAGGAGGGACTTTGTAGAAAACTAAGCGTTTGAGAGAGGCGGGGCATAGAGGACCTACAATAATGTACAGTATTTGAAAAATTATGTGTTTTTTGAACATTAAAGCATGTCAACATATTCTGTTACACCAAATACACAAAATAATGATTTTTAAAAAAGCATCATATGACCCCTTTAAAAACAACAACAATACCATGAGCCAGAAGCCGTTTTTTTTTTTTAATCTATGTAACTAGATTTTTAGAATCTTTAGAATCTATCCAAACAGTCAACTACTCAGCTATCTTGATATTTCACATATCTCATCTCATTTAAAGGAGCACAGTGTCTGTGCTCAGATTCAGAAATAACCTGAAATTACTTGAAAACGTTAAATGGACTTCGTACAAATTGTAGGGTCATTGTCTCACTGTCTTTTTTTATTCTGTAAAACTGTCATTCACTCTTTCCCCTCCTTTGAATCGTTTCAATTGTTCTTCAAACTAAACTGTGTGAAATTTCATCAGATAAGGTAAGGTGATTTGGTTGCTCCATCAATGCCTGTCTAATGACGTTGAGCCATCCACCGGAGATGACCGATAATCTACAAGAGACGACTATTGCTTGTTTAATTTGCTGTTGAAAGAATGGTCGCAATCGTATGAATCAGTAGAAAAGAATGAGCAAATCACAAACATGATAGCAGTAATGAGTGTTTATTCAAACAGGATGGGCCTACAGCGACTATTGGGTTGATTAGTTATCATTCTTTTACTGAATAGCAGAAACTCATTTTAGCCCAGCCTATTGGATTTTTTCTTTTTTTAAATTATTAGTTATTTTGTCCTCTGACAATGGTTGGTCAATTAAAATGGTCAATAAAAAAAAATAAAAAAAACCCCGCACAACATGACTGCCAGACCACAATTTAAACATGTGTACCAGGGCACATCTCCAACATATTATGCAATGTAAACAAAAAAAGACAAAATACTCCTTCATCCTTACACTCACCTACCCTGCAGTCAATGAATGAGAGAGGCTTGGTGGTGCATAGTACAAGGTCACTTTCAAAAACACTCACACAATGTCTAATATCTACCCAAGATAACTAATACAGCCTATGCATTTAATTTGACAAATCTTAGAAAACTTGGTCCAGCAACACTCAATATTTTTCAAATGACGGATTCATATGATATGTACTTTTTAAAGGGTTTCTCCACCCCAAAATGAAAATTTAGTCATTAATCACTTACCCCCATGTCGTTCCAAACCCGTAAAAGCTTCGTTCGTCTTCGGAACACAATTTAAGATATTTTGGATGAAAACCGGGAGGCTTGTGACTGTCCCATTGACTGCCAAGTAAATTACACAGTCAAGGCCCAGAAAAGTATGAAAAACGTTGTCCAAATAGTCCATCTAAATATTTTTTTACGCAAAGAAAACAAAAATAACGACTTTATTCAACAATTCGTCTCCTCCACCGTAGCGCCATTTTGGAGAGTATCCACTGAACGTAAACTGCGTATACTGTTCTACTTGTCTGTGTCAGCCGCACCACACGCTACGGTTGTTGAATAAAGTCGATATTTTTGTTTTGTTTGCATACAAAAAGTATTCTCGCCGCTTCAAGAAATTCAGATTGAACCACTGATGGCAGATGGACTATTTTGACGGTGTCTTTCATACTTTTCTGGGCCTTGACAGTGTTATTTACTTGGCAGTCAATGGGACAGTCACAAGCCTCCCGGTTTTCATCCAAAATATCTTAAATTGTGTTTCTCTGACAACTTTGTGAGATGCTTTAAAAATATTTGTGCTTCCTGAGAAGGGCTTAATTTAAGCTTACACTCTTTTTATTATTCAGAATATAGTAATAATAATGGAGTAAATCATAATACATTTAGTCAAAGACAATCATAGGAACCAAAAATAAATAAAAAATAACTAAAATAAAAAAATAAGCCTTATATAACAAATACACACAAACGAAATACTTTAATAGCTGATGACAGCAGACAGGAGCTGAAGTGTTGTGTGCCCACCTTTTCCTATGTCTCGTCTACATACCTGCCGTGATCACCCATCTGTTCACATAATTAGCCCTAAGCATGATCTAATTGCCATTGATAAACACATCCTCTCACTGAGAGAAGTCAGGTTAGAACTACTCTGTGTGTCCTATGATATGATGAGTCTAAAGAGCTCTTTAGTTATTTGAACAAGTGAAGTTAATGTCAAATAAGCCAACATTTGCTGCCCATCTTACTTCTGTAATGTGACTAGTGTTGGAGTTATGAGACATCCCAGTAAATCTTTTGAAACTGTTCATTTAATTTCTCCATTCTCTTAATCTATTAAAAGGGTCATGAACTGAGAAACCAAACTCCCCTTGATCTAATGGGAAGCTATATTGAAAATATAAAGACAGCTATATTGAAGCCAGTCTGCCAAAACAAAATGTTATGGAAAGTGCCACTCTATGTTGTAATAGTGTGGCTAAACACCGCCTCCGCAGAAGAAGATCAAGATGCCTGATTCTACATTGCTGCCTGTTTAGCCCCGCCCACCGATTCGCACGTGTAGTGTAAATAACGAGAGAGGCGAACGCAGGTCTACACAGAAAATGATAAAGATGGCTCCGAAGACAAGACGCTGTACAGTGCCAAGTTGTGGAAAAACAGTCTTTGTATTGCTTTCCTTCAGATCCTAACATTATTTTTAATGAAGTTCCATACTGCGTCAGTAAGAACTTAGTCCTTTGTTCACTTCATTTTACCACGGATTCCGTTACAAACAAGGCAAATTAAATGTGGGATTTTCAGAAAGTTTGAAAATAAAAGATGATCCTGTGCCGACTATACTGAATCCGACGGTAATGTCGCACCACACAAGTGTGAGTAACTGCTTTTATTGTGTTATCACTATTGCTTTGTCTGTTATTACAGATCGTTTGATATGCACTGAGTATTTATATATTTTTTATGTAAATCAAAGCAGCATCCATCTATGAAGGCTGTCAAACATACACAACTGCCAATCATAGAAGTGGGCGTTTACTTCTGAATCAACAATTTGCCATGCCTATTCAAACTGAGATTTTTGATGAGTTGGGTTAAATCAGAATCAGAATCAGAATCAGAATGAGTTTTTATTGCCAGGTATGTTTACACATACGAGGAATTTGTTTTCATGACAGAAGCTCCACAGTGTAATAGGACACAAAATAGCCTATTACTTATAAAAAAAGATTTTTTGGATGTAAAAATTTTGACAACATTAAGGGGACCTCAGAGAACTTCGAAGAGATTTAATAAAATGCACATCACAATACTAAAGAAAAGAACTGTCACTACTTATATTTCAGTGTGACTTTAATAAAGTAGCCTTTGAAAGGATGCTAACCAATGCTAGTATGAAATGGTTGCATTTTATTTACAGTACATGCACTTATGGTGTACTTGGTGTACTTCCCTAAGAAAGTACTGCATATAGGGTAACTACCTAGTTGTTACACATTTATTTTAATTACTATAGTAAATAAATAATATATACATGCAGAACAGAACTGTAAAAAAATAATTGAATCCTTATTGCAGACAGACAAAATACAATAATCCTCTAGTCCAGTGGTTTTCAATCCTGTTCCTCGGGACCCACTGCTCTGCACATTTTGCAGGTCTCCCTTATCTGACACACTCATTTGAGTTCATGGACCTCTTTCCTATTGAGCTGATGATCTGAATCCGGTGTGTAAATTAGGGAGACATGCAAAATATGCAGAGCTGTGGGTCCCCAGGAACAAGTTTGAAAACCACTGCTCTAGTCCTCTATGTATACATATTACATGAAATCAGAACTGATGCTATAAATATATATATGCCCTAATGAACTCATGGTGTTCATTTGGGCACATATATTCATGGTGCTATTAAGTACAAATGGTAAGCATTAAAAAAATATATATATATATTTACATATATAATGAGTTTATAACCTTTCATAAGAATATAATATGCACCACTTCTCAAGAGACATTCCTTTATCACTGACTTCTACTGTGAAATGAAGAGCTAATTTTTCACAATCTAATCAATTCCCAATGGATAACATCCAGACCTACACCATTTTTTTTTCTTACTGAATATCCCGTTTCACTCTAAAATATTGTATGTGACATTACAGAATTGAAAAGAGCTAACAGTTGGGCTGTCCTCGACTAAAGATTTTTCTGGTCGACTAGTAGTCGTTCATTTGAAGCATTAGCTGACTAATCGCATATTTATTAATAAACCATTTAAATCATTACAATAAGCCTTTAATTGCCTACATAGCATAATAAGCGCTCAAGCACATGCATAAAGCTTGCCACAGTGCACCAGCAGAAGTAATGATTATGAATGTGTCAGGGAAGAACAGTAAGGAGGCTGCATTAACATTTAAAAAATGTATTAATACACTAGTGCTTTCTTTGGTTTTAGATTAAGTGATGAAGTCGGTGACACTGACTCGTCATCTCCGCAGTAGTGATGCGCCTGTATGCATGTTTCATACGGATTACATAATCTGAGAATTTGTTTTCCATTTGAATTGGTTCATTTAAAAGTAGACATTTCGCTCTTTATAGTTTTGTTTTCTCTCTCTGACTGTGGTTGGGGACGGAGCGGGCACAATCATCAAACATATTTCAAAGGAAGCCGGCGCCACGGTCCTGGCCGCTGTCTTTACTGAGTGTTTTTAGGGAATATTTGTATTATTATTATTATTTTTTTTTATACATGGGATTGGATTAGCTATTCATGTGGTGGACTGTCATGATTTTGCCTATTGACACTAATGAATGATGCGCATCAGAGGGTATTTAGAAGTGGGTATTCGCAAAGCCGACTGATAAAGAAGTGGGTATATGCCGTATACTTGCGTATACCCTACACTACACCACTGGTATTACCATAGACCAGCGTTTCTGTCCTTCACGGACTGCTTGACTTTGCCATTTTAGTTTTTCCTGCAACTAAGCGACTAATAAAATCGACTATTGGGGGCAGCCCTAGTAAACAGAGTGACATTTGACAGTGATTATGAGAATAAGTAAGTCTCACCGTTGTAGTTTTCACTCTGCCACTGGGCTGTGTACAAGTCCAGCCTGATTTGTTTACTAACAGGTCACAGCCTTCATCCTCTAGACAGGGCACCATGTCACACCACTGCCTGGTCTTCACAATACGAGCTGTGGATCAAGACCAGAGAAAAGGTTAAGATAATATGATCCTGACGGCAAGTAGAAACACAGAAAAACACACACACACACACAATGCACCCCCAAAATATTTGTACACTTAACAATGTATGAATGTGTTTGCATTATATGATGAAATGTCAAACCAATTGGAATTTATTTTAAATACAGACAGCACAAGCACTCTTCTCAAGAAAACATAATTATATAAGAATAACACAAAATCAAGTTTGTTAGTTTGGAAATGATAATCAACAATATATACTGTTCAAATTTAAGACAAAAGTATAGTGACACTTTCTGCTTGATAAACAAACACGTCCATAATTAATGTGGTGAACTAACTAATTGCTAACTGACATCACACATCGACTAAAAATCACCTGCTGGTAATCACACTACACCAAATACAATGGCACTATAGCTGAACCTTTTTAGAATGAATGCACTACTTTCTAGTGATACCATTTATAGTGAGTTAGCTACAAGCATGTGTCAGAAGATTTCACTTTTCACCCCATCAGAGCTGTCCCCGCCTGTCAGGTATAAAAGAGGTTACTGTAACACACTGAACTAGTGTTGTGTATGACATGACATGATGTCTCCTCTTCTCTTAGGAGAAAGACATCACCCTATGGAAGCGTTTTATATAAGCGCGAGATAGTAAAAATAGTTTAGCATTCGAATTAGATTAAAAATTAAATAAAAAAATAAAGAGCTTAAAGGTTTGTCACAGATTTCTCACGCAGTTGTATGTTCATTATGGATGACTACTTTTATGTAGAAGTAGGCCACTTTAACATACCTGCATTAGCATTAGTCCCTTGGGAGAGACAGTGACTGTTTCTATATATACTAAATGACATTAGAATAGCCATTGCTTTAGAAACTTATATTTCAAACTTTACATGATCTTAAAAATGTGTTATGTAAGTGCAATATATTAAAACGCGTGCAACAGGTTTACATTGTAACTTTACATAACTGTTACAATGACCATGTCTCATTTATTTTAGATCCCACAATAAGCAAAAACCTGTCAGGTTAGTTTTAGAAAATAAGAAAAAAAGTATGTTATGCAATACCAATATAATTATAGTTGAACATGAATAGTCATGTCTGATATTTTGCCACCTGCAATAATGAATACATTTTTAACAATATATTAGTTATATAATAATTATATATGATGCAAATTAAGAGATATTTCTTTTCTTTTAGTATTAAATATTAGTGAACATGTGGAAATCTCGACCTTCTCTCATTATAGTTATGTTTGTTTGCATGCATGCAGTGTCAAAGTTGGAAGATTATTCAGTTAAGTTGTTTTCCTGTATATCTTTTTATTGCCAGTATATTATGACTTATATCATGTACAAACAAAATGTAATTGCCCACACTGCAGATACCAGCATAAGTTATCTTCATACATTACGACACAACATGCCAGCTCTATTTCTTGACAGAATAAATCATATATGTCAAGGAAGTATATTACAATGTCTGTTTTTCTACAGTGTTTTACTATGTTTATTCTTATATGACTGCTGATGTAATGCATCTCTGAGAGCAATATTTAGAGGCATAAAGAGAATTAGAGTAATCAGGGCACAGGATAATTACCTGCTGATTTGCTTTTTTTTTCTTTTTTTACCTCTGATGAGTCTTTTGTGAATTTCAGGTGACACAAGGAGACAAAAAGGGGCGCAATCAGGCCTAATTGTAGGTGTGATGGAGGAATACAGTGCAACTGTAATCAAGACAGCTGAGTGGCATTAAGACGTTTGCTTCGGTGTCACTCAAATCTTTCTATGGATAGGGTAATTATCCTTTTACACATCTGCATTAGCATACATTACAACTACTGTAACAACCACGCAGTGCATTAGACTAACTAGAATCTAAACATTCAACAAAAAAGCAAATGGCAAGTGTCATGGGCAATAAACATTCAATGATGTGGAAAAATGTAGCACAAAGCAAAACAAGATTCTTACAAGTACAACCAAAAATTTAAATTTGTGGAGTCTGTCCAGGTGCATGAGCCAGCATCAGCATCCTTCGTCGATGGCATATCAGTGGAGTTTGTTGGCATGAAATGAAGCCCCACCCACACCCCAATCACAGAGGTGTGTACAAGAAGCTGGGTCTCAAAATAATTATTTATTAGATGGATGATATCATGTTTCCTGGTCTACCATCTCTACTGGTCCCATCCAGTTCCAAGTCATTTTCCTTGTCTGTTTCAGTCTAGTTCCAAATCATCTTCCTCTTTGTTGGTTCAGACAAGTTCCATATCATCTTTGTGGTTGCTGGTTAAGCCATGTTCCAAGATATTTTTGTTACTGCCATTTAAGCCCAGTCCCAAGTCATTTTCCTCACCATTGAGTCAAACTAGCACCAAGTTTCCTCTCATTCTCCAAGTTGCCTTCATCACTGTTGGCGCTGCGCTTCAACTCTCATTTGTCAAGGACATTCCCCCTGTCCCTGTCCCACTTCCCCAGCCTAAGTCCTCTCCAACTCAACATCCAAGCCCTGAACTCCACCTCGGCCCTCCATCTCATCGGTTCCACCTTGGCTTAACGCTCCCTCAGCTGCACCATGGTCTGTCATCCCTCAGGCTCCATCTTTATCAACCATTGCTCTGGCTCCACCTTGGACTTCTGAGTCTTCAGCTACACTTTGACCATCCACCCCTCTGGCTGCGTGCCTGTGGATCCACCTTGGCCTGCCAGGCCTTCTATGTCACCCTGAGTCTACGTCTCCTCGACTCTGCCTGGGTTTCCACTTTGCAGTTACTCTACTGGCTCGAACCTGGCTCCTCCTTTCTTTGGTTCCGCCATGAGCCTTTGTCCTAATGGCCATGCTCGTGGTCACTCCTTGGCTGGCTTCTCCCACCATCATCTCCTCCCTCTTTGGTGTCTCCCTCTTCTGGCTCCTCCACCTCCAACATCCTGCCACTCTCCGCCCCCTCCTGCTTTGGGTGCTTGGGGGAGAGGGAGGTGTGAAGTGTGTTTTTGTTATTCTAGGTGTCTATTAAAACTATCTATCTTTCATTCTGTGGCATGCATCAGTCTTTGGATCTAAACTACACAGCAACCTGTGACAATAGGTCAATGATTACACGTATACTACTCATTGAAAATACAGAGTTCTGGCATGAAACTCTAGATTGCACAGTCTGATAGGTCTAACTCAGTCTGACCTAATGACATCATTATCGCATGGCACAGCTGATTGGTTCTCTCCTGTATTGGTAGCCAATGAGCTCACTGCTCAACATTCAAATATATGACTAGAGCTTGCCGTAGCAATTGCAGCTTGCTTCAGAAACCATCCACCTTCCCCAGCTCCCCCTGTATAGATCTGCTATGATGTATTCATGTATGCCGGGGGTTATTTCATGTATGTTATATTTGCAATATTTCTTACATGCTCACAGCAGCATGTTGTGGACGATTGGCAGTAGCAAGTCTCGGTACTTGCTCTGCCGCAGCAGCAGCAGCGTAGCAGATCTATTCCACCAAGACCAAATACATTAACATTGTTATGTGCATTACCATGCCAATCCCTCAGAGAGTTGTCATCACAGAACTTTATTTCAATTAAGTGTCACTTACTATAATTTTAAAAGACAGGCATTATATTGTGTATTCTGCACAGTATTTAGTAACTAGTATTCCATCTCGAACATAACCAGAACCTTAACTTGCATACAAATGTATTAAATACAAAATAAATTTTCTGAGATGAAAACTACAAACCACCTTTTACATTGAAAATGCAAAGTTATCACTTCACATGACAGCAATGTTACATACTACCATCTGGAATGCTTAATTGCTGCATAAAATGTTTTTTTTCCAAAATTTTTTATAGCAATCATATATTAAGTATATATTATGCACTATGCAGTATCTGAACAAAATCTCTGTTCTTGGATGTCAGTGCCTTAACTACAACATTACCTGGCTACAAACTCATGCAGAATTTATAATGGAGCACAGTGTGATCATTTTAATATGGTAAAATGCCCTCCTAGGCAGTCTGATTCAGTGTTAGCACCGATTATTAATCCAGTTGTAAATAAAAGGAAAGGACGCCTGCTAAAACCCACATAGACTGAAATTAAATTTTAAGAAACAGGGTGCATGTAATCACAGTGCCCATAATCTGATGTTATACATCACTGACAAGCTAGTCTCGCCAGTTAATTTGAGCTACTGCAACATTTTAATCAATTTCATCCAGGGTCACAACTTCCACAAGGGGCCGTTCAAACTTCCAGACACTTTCCACCACTGTGTAGTCACTCTCCAGGTGTGAGTGGAAGGATTCAAGGACAACTCTACGTTATAAAATAAAAACAACCTGGATGTAATCTGCCTCTGGGATGGGGCTAGATGCACAGTTCATCTGGAGGCGATAAGAGAAGGTATAACATCATTACACCCACACTGGGACACTCATCTTGTTGAAATGCTTTATCACACTCACGTCAACAGCCAGGAACCCTGGGTAATAAATCTTACCTAATGCTGTAGAAAAGCAAGGTCTGGCAGGAGAGAGCAGAAATACAAGAGGGCAAGAGTTTAGCCAGATCTGATAGTAGCTATGCATTTTAAAATGTGTAGAATCTAGGTATAGCCATCTAATGTAACGGTAGTAAAAAAAAAAGAAATGTATCAGATGTATCATCTGAAAGGACTGATAATTATGAATTTGATTCATGATATGATGCTGTAACACATAAGAACAATCACACATGTAATCTCTACAGTTCTGTTGTTCTAATTGAACACTGACAACAATGAGAATAAAAGACATCTGGTTCTGTTTTGATCTGACTTTCTCTTTTTTTTCTGTGGGAACTTTACTAGAATATTTAGGAATACTGTCACATAATGTATTGTCCAAATGTATTGATACAGTCTATAGGTCCTTTTAAATGACATTTATGCTAAATTAAATCACAAAATGTATATGCTGTAATATGGCACTTTTGAGCACTTAATTCACAACATAATTCCTGGTTAATAAAGTTATTATTAACAGCTTATTTGACCCTGAATTAGATTTATAGTTTTATTCAAAGACACAGTGCCTCCATGCTCCAGTGGTCTGGTCCAGTCTTGGGTCCCTCAGTCTTGCTCTGGTGACAGGCATGTGCATGTTCTTCATGTCCCTGGCCGGGTGCCCATCCTCTCTGCTCTCACGCATTAAAATTCGCAGCAGCACTGCTGCGCAGTAATGACAGCTCAAAGACCCTTTTAAGCAAATTTAGTGTGTCTTCATTTTTGCACAGGCGTTTCCAACATGGCATGCCATTGTCAGTTCACTATCCTCTCCTTGTGGGTCATTGCTTTTTCTCTCTCTCTTTCTCTTAATCTGTTTTACCCTATCCAAACCATAGGGTCAGGTTTATACTGGTTAGAAGAGTTGTATGTACAACATTTGGATGCAAAGATCATCCTTCTCCACTCACATCATGAGGCTAATTTTGAAAGGCTAATGTGTGTCAGTGCAGAAATAAAGAAACCAGGTGCTAAGTGGACCATGTTAACCAGTCAAACTCTTGGTCACTAATCCAATCATGCCAAAAATTGGTCAATGCCTCTAAAATCTATCATCTTGTGACCGCTTTTAACAATACAATCAGTTTATCATTTATAAAATTCCTTCACTACATATTTTTCTTGTTGCATATTATTTTCACTCACAAAAGGAAAATGTTACATTACAAAATAAAAACAGGTTACCAATAAAGTCAAAAAGCCCACCACCCAATCTATGATATTCTCTAGTAGTTAACTAAATTCTTTAGTTGTGGCGCAGGTACCTGCTTCAGTCTAAGTCTATGGCATTCATTTACTTTTTTTTATTGTCTGGCTGGTAACAATCTTAAGTCTGATTTTATAGAAAAATAATGAGCAATTTTCTGAATCCTTGCATTAGCAAACACTAGTAATTAAAAGGAGATGAGTAATTTTGTTTTGGATTTTGTCTTAAAATTGGACTGTACAATTTGGGTTGGATACAGAGCCTCGGATTCCTACTCGATTTAATATATATTTTGAATTGAATATATTTTGAAGAATGATGGTAGTCAAACTGTTTCGTTGTCATAATTATTCCATCCTTCCTATCCGGTGCTAAATAATATTAAAAAAAAAAAAAAAAAAGCTGAAACCTCAAATGGAGATGCAGCATCTGTTGTTTAATCAACCTTTCTATGCACATTCACATTAATTTTATTGTGGGATAAAATGAATTATTGTTTACAGACCCTCGTTCTGTATGGAGGGGACAGTGTATTTATCCTCACTGCTGTTTGGTAAATGCCAGACTGAACCCTAATTGGCAGGCACATTTGGCACAGCACTATTTGCCGAGACTGTCTGTCTGTTTGGTTGCGCTGTGGGGCCGTGTGGACCGGTGCTTGCAGCCCGGCATCTGCAAACCTCACCCTGAGTGATATCATGGACTCACAGATGCGTGCTGACATTTCCCCCCTGCAGCAGGAGTAGCTGCGAGCCAACGGTGGAAATGTCAACCCCTACATGGGCGACGCGGAAAGAAATCATTTAAAAGTCTGACAGTACGAAGCATAATATCTATGAGGAAAGTAACTCCAGACTCCAGTTTAAAGCCTCACTGCAAAAAGTTATTTCTTAACTAAACTGAAAGTGTCCTTAAAACAAGATATATTTATTTGCAAAAATTTTGTAAAATATTAACGTTTGTTTATATATACAGTATATATATATATAGTTATTTATTGACGGTTGCATTGTTTTTTTGCTTTTTGTTTTTAACAAAAACTTAACTATATGCATGCTGTGAAATGTATATTTTAAACAAGAGATAAAGAAATACTATTTTATTTTTATTTAAACTAATCTAAACTAAACTACGCTAAACTAAACCAAGTGTTAATATCTTCTAGTTTTTTTCTTTTCATTTATCTTGTTTAGATTATTATGAAAATGATTATTAAATGATTTTGTGATTATGATTCTCTCTCTCTCTCTCTCTCTCTCTCTCTCTAGTGCAGTCTAATGATTATCTGCCCTAAGATGCTGACTATTTTACAGCTATATCCTGGATCAATTTACTTGTAGTAATTCAATAGCAGCACCCTGCGGTAATGTTAGTGCAGCTATATGATCCCTGTTATAGGCTTGGTAGCACTGAAATTGTTTTAAAGGAGTATGTTATTATTAAAGAAAAGTAACAATGTCTAGTTCGTAAAAGTGCCCTGTGGCACACACCGTTTTTTTGTTATTAAAGTGAACAAAGAGATATGTGCACCCATTAATTCACATATTTGGACTGGTAACATTAATGCACATGAATTTTGTGATGGTGAAGCACTTTTTACTTATTTACTTTACCTGATACTTTTTCTTTTCTTTTCTTTCTACAGTCATTAAAACATGTTAAAAAAGCAGTCAAAAAAAAGAGAGAGAAAAGGGTTTCTAGAATCTTACTGTTGCACATTATGTTCTTTATAGAAATGTTTGTCCCATTCAAATTAATTTCTACACTGAAGCATCAAAATAAATGATATTACTGGAATCCTTAAATTATACAATTTCACAAATAATGCAACAAGAAATAAACATTTTAATAGAGTAAGAGTAAAAGTCTACATTTTGAATCTATCCTATGTCCTCCTTTTTTTGTGCCATGGGCATATCATTTTTAAATCTACCTTGTGACCCCATGTCCATGCACATTTCACAGCTCAATTCACACATTACTGAGGTGTAAACAGCACACATTCACACATCTCCTGTACTGCAGAGCACTGCTGGCTATACGCTCGTCTAAAGTACACATTTCCTGTGATTTATTACTTCCTGATATGTTTGGCATGAAAGTCCTATGAGATTAGTTGTATGATTTAAATGTACATTTGCACAAATATTTAGATCAGTAATTACATATTATCTGCCTATGTTTATTTACACTTATTCACTCCATAACCGTGTTTTAGCAGACTCCCAACTAAGTGACAATTGCACAGTATTCTGAAAGGAACTAACTAACCAAAACTAACCATACTGTAGACCGCATTATTCAAATGGAGTACTACTTTTAAGGAATATTTAACTGCATACAGTATTCATATATGAAATGTTATCTTTAATAAATGTTTTATATATATATATTTATATCAATATTTATAGACTATTTAATTCACCTTTATAACGTATCCATCAATGTAGCTAATCAATTAAAAATATAATTTATTTTAATAATTTGCAGGAATAACACTTTAGGTGTCTTGTCATCTTTCTGGTGTTGCTGCTCAATTTAATGCCAATATACTAAATTGCATAAATATGTTGTGGCAAACACACAGTCTTCTAAAGGTCTCTATTAGGTGTCATGCTCTGCTTGTGTCCCACCTGCACTTCAAGTTCTGAAGATGGAGAATGGACCGAACCGGTCTCGTATATAGGCCCCTGTGGTCTTGACCCAGTTAAGATGTTCTGTGACTGATGACCTGGGCTCAGACTCACAGACAGGCTTTATTGAGACAATAAATGAGCATGGCTTGCAGCTGCAGGGGAAGAGAGAGCATTATTTATGTATTTAGAGTAATGCTTTGCTAAGCCTCTCTGTCGGATCTATGTTCTCTGATACGCCTGCATTACTGCATCAGGCCACAATCCCTCTTCTTGAAAATGTGCTGAGCTTCCAGATCAGAATCTGCCCCTTCACTATGACCCTATTCCCCTGGCTTCTTTTTATTTCACTGTTCGATTTAAAGGACCTTTCCCTGCTGAAAAGATCAACCCAAACAGCCTAAGGTGGTTTACTAGTCTTGTTGAGCTGGTTTTTAAGTTGGTCTACTTGGCCTCCGACAAAAACAAAATAAATTCACCTGAGAAGCAACATCGTATATTTTGTAACATATACAAACATATGAAGAAAAGCATACAATTTACACCCTATGGATGAAAATGCTAGCTTGCAGCAACCTTAAACACTATAGAACCGGTCGATTAATTCATCACTTGACTTGTCAGGATCATAGCCCACAATCAAAAGTTAATCACCATAATTGGATATGCCCCACACACATAATGACATTTCATAATTATCTGTAGTGCCGATGAATCTAGGCACTTAGTGTTAAGCAAGCTAGCTAATGTCAGGCGATAATGAAACGGCTGGGAATTTTACCTCAACATTTAGGGAAATCAGTTTGAGTCATAAAGGTTACTAGTTATGCTGTAATATTTGTTGAGGCAGTCTCCTCATTTTCTGATAGATAACAAAAAGGTAACTGCTTAGATGTTTCTTTGAGGATTGCCTCTTGGATGGGAATTAATTAATAATTATTTTTAAAATAATAATAATATAATACAGGCTTGACAGAATTGTCAGAACATTGTCTGAAATTTAAGGGGAAAACGTGTAGTTTCAAGGTTATTTAGGCCTGATGTAGCTTGAATAAGTAGGCAGTTTAAACACAGATTCATATAATGTTTGAGCATTATATGACAGATGGTGTTGTTTGAAAACTTGAGCAGTTTGAAGAGATTTGGTGCTAGAAAGTTCCACATAGATTAATAAATATTGTCTTAAAATATCAATATGTATATCAAAAAAATAAAAAATAAAAAATCCAGTGCTGTGCAGTACAAGTAACCGATAGCAAATCATTATTTTCTTTCTTTTTAAACCAAGGAGGTTATTATACAGGGCTCAATGCCAAGGATTTTTTTTACAGGCCCAAAAAGTATTTTAATAAACAAGGTTGTTACGACACCAAAATTTTAGATACCAATAAAGTTTCACAATTTGCAATATAACGTCACACTCTGCTTTTTTATAAACATAATTCACCATATAATACAGCCAAAAATTTCAAATGACCAATAAACTCCACCTTAAATGGATAGTTCACCCAAAAATTCTGTCTTTAATTACTCACCCTCATGTCGTTTCGTGTGGCGCAGCTGACACAGAACAGCATATGCTGTTTACGTCCAGCTGAAACTCTCCAAAATGGCGCTACAGGGTGATGCGGAGGAGACAAATTGTTGAATAAAGTCATTTTTTTTTTTCTTTTGCACGCAAAAAGTATTATCGTAGCTTCGTAAAATTACGGTTGAACCCCTGATGTCACATGGATAATTTTACCGATTTCCTTGCTACGTCTCTGGACTTGGGAACATTTCAGTTGTATTGCTGTCTATGCAGGGTCAGACAGCTCTCAGATTCCATCAAAAATATCCTAATTTGTGTTCAGAAGAAAAACTAAGGCCTTACGGGTTTGAAACGACATGTGGGTGAGTAATTAATTAATTTTCATTTTTGGGTGAACTATCGCTTTAATGTAATGCTACACTCCTGCATATTTAACGTTTGTGTTCTTTTAATTTGGTTTACTCTTGGTCACGTCTTTACAGGATACAAATTCGTAGAGTAGAGTTTACCAAACTTGGACTTCGAAATTCACATGAGCTTGTCTCTCGCATTCGCATGCATATGAATATAAATATATGCATGTGACCATCCCTTATGACATGACAGAGATCTTAATTCGGTACTTACGCTCTTTCTTGAAAGGCAGCTTCCTGTGCATGGGCTCGGGGTGTGTGTACAAAAACTAGTCTGTCAGACAACACAAGTACCAAACTGAGTTCTCTTTTGTGTCTTGCACTTGAATTGATTAAAATCTTATTTTTAAATAGGCAAGGCTTGAAAATGCAAGTAATAAACTTTTGTGCCCTGTGCCACCAGGCAGTCCTTGCTGAGTCCTGTTATATAATATGCTGGATTTACAAACATCAGCACTGTTTGCCTGACACAATTGACCTATCGGTAAGCCCCGCCCCCCTTAGTTACTGTTGCGAACTCAGCCAAACAAACGAGTTCGAGTTGCTAACTGTCTTATAATGACAGCTGTCAGTGTGAAAACCTTGTCCCTATATCTTTTTGATACATTTTGGACACAGAAGGACCACCATTCAAGTGGGACTTAAATATGCCATGGAGGGATATACAGTATAAAAGATTTTAAAATAAATATTGTGGGTATTAATTTGGAAGCGAGGGTTTAAAGATCACAATGCAAGCGGGAGAACCCTCTTGTTACGTTCGTTACATTTTGGACACAGAAGGACCACCATTCAAGTGGGACTTAAATATGCCATGGAGGGATATACAGTATAAAAGATTTTAAAATAAATATTGTGGGTATTAATTTGGAAGCGAGGGTTTAAAGATCACAATGCAAGCGGGAGAACCCTCTTGTTACGTTCGTCACGATCGCAGATAACAACATCCCGGATCAACACTGTTCATGTATCGCAGGGTACGATTAAATTAATTTACATTTAATCAGTTTAATATGAACATGAGACAGTGAAATGTAGACCTTCGTTTATGTGTTTTTGCCCTACACTGTACATGATGTGAGAACCTATTTAGGTTTGTATGGACTCACTACCTTTAACGTTAGCTAGTTTTAGCCAGAGATACCTTGCTAAATCACAAGATGACATTAACGTTCTGCTTGAGCAGATGAACATTGTAACTTAATGAGAGTATGACAACCAAAAAATTAACGTTTTTGTCTTCATTGGGATTGGGGTGAATGCTTTGGGACATTTTGCTCCGTTTTGTTTGGGTTTAGGAAATAGAATAAAATAAATTCCATTGCCTATCCTCTCAGGATACCTGGAATCACTGTTACAAGTACCCCAGGCACATAGTTTTTCCATTTTTGAAGCATAAGCCCCATAAAAACGATGCGAGCTTCGGATCTTCCAATGTTTCTCTATGGCGCTGAAACCTACAGATGTCCGAGTTCCGCTCCCCGTACAACTGATACTCGACTGCCACTGGCTCATCTGCGTTCGAGGGGAGAGGCTTACCGATAGGTCAATTATCATTGTGCTATTACTGGCCACTGAAAGCTAGCGGTAAACAGATGAATGTTTGTGTACAAGTGATCATGGAAACAATAATTGCAGGCAGACATTTTTATTTATTGAATTATTTATTTTTCAATGAAAAATTCTTGAAAATATTCTCTGGCACAACTGCTTCTGGCTCTCTAACGCTATCCAAACGTAGCTATTTTTGGATGAGCATCTTAACCATAGCAAAACAGCAACACTGGCTCAACCAAGGGAGTGAGTTTGGGGTGTGGTTATCTGCTATTGGGTGAACCATCATTAGGTCTGCCGTGTACCATCTTGACACTGCTCTCTAAATTGTAAACAGCTAATCAATAGTTAATTTGTCAATGGAGTCTTAGGGAAAAGTTTTTCAGAAATCTACTTTTTCCATCCAGATGGGGCAATCAATTTGCCTTCCATTGAGACCCCTCTCTGAGAGATGGAAGTTAGATGTGTTTTTCTTTTTCTTTGTCATTTCTCTCTTGCATTCTTTCACTTTCTCTCGGAGCTTTTGTAATGCTCTCTCCATATGCTAGAGTTATCTCTCTCTCTATCTAGAGATGTCTTCTGAAATACTCAGAGGAGAATGGAAGCATTTTCCGACTCTGTTCCACTCTGATGGCACTATGTGTTTAAATGGAGAACAAAATGTTCCTGTCAGAGGCCCAACCCTTACTGGGACTGGCAGGTGTATTATACCTCTCGCTACAATGTCCCTGGACAAATTTAAAGGCAACTTAGCCATTTGCACAATGACAGCTCCCTAGGTCAACTACCTGCATGTTTATATTTTAGATTTTTTATGTTGTCCATTCCCAACCCTCTCTCACACATGCACTAAAGCAAATTCAGAGATTCATGACTGATGCCGCTTTTCAAATCTCTCAAGCTTTCAATCTGACAAATCAAGGTCATAGTGCTCTTTTCTGGAAAGACAAACTAAAATAATTGAATGTGCATCATGCTGACAAATGCTGGGCTAGCTGTTTAAAATCTGTGGCCTGCCAAGTTGCTCATAATTTATAGTAGTTAGTAATCAACTGCTGCAACATCCACATGCAAATTTCCCCTTGTGATATTATGGATTAAAATTGCAATACACACAAGCACCAACGGGGGCATCGTAATCCACAGAACCGCATGTCTACACTGCAGTGACAGTGTAAAAGCACTTAGATACATTAAGTGCTAAGTTACAAAAAACAAAAAGCATGTTTGTTTGTTTTTTTTCTAGGCTATTTAACTAAAAGTAGTGATGTCAATAATCTAACATTATCCATATTATAGCTTTTACAATAATGGCCATTTTCTTTCCCTAATATTGACAAACTACACTTTTGTCAGTGTAGTTTGACAAAATGCTATAACATGAAGTCTCCTTCTCTCATTGTATTATGCTCACAGGTGTACCAAGTGAGTTAAGGCAATAGATAAACATAGAAGAAGAAAAAAATATAACTGAAATCACATTTGTTTTGTTTCAGCAAATCAGTTTGTTAAAAATAAAATAAAATCACAAATTTATTTCAGTCATTACTTGTTAATTTGATTAAATATGGCTGTTTATTAATGTGTTGTCAATGCAGTTATAAGCATAATATGTATTACTGTTTCATTGGTTGTATTTATTATAATGTAATTTCAAATTAGAAGCTGCAACCAATTTGAGATCCTCAAACTTTTTGTGACAGATGTTGTTGTTGCTTTTTGGCAGCAGCTATTCTACAATCTGGTTATCTTAGGGGAGCAAAAACAATGCATGTTTTCATCATATGAATTCATATGACATCGTTACATAGTCTCATGAGATTGGATGGATCAAAATATCTCAGCAATGGTGGGTTAAGTTAGTTATCTTCCAACACTGAAACTGACACAAATATTGCATGGCATTAGTGTATGGCATCTGCTGTGCACAAATAAGTGGTTTATTCAGTTTATTCCTGACCTTATTATTGTTACTTGAAGTGAAAAGATCATTAGTGTGGAAATCACTAGGAAATGCCTTCACTAAAGCTGCAGTGACAACTGGCTGCGCTCCCTAAAGTCCAATCATCAGACCTAGCTCGGGGTTGCCTCGGCAACAGAACCTTACTTTCCGCAGAGCTGACATGAGCTCTTCCACTCAAAGGACTGCAAACCAAACACATGCAACAGTCACTACAATAGTGGAGTTTCAGGCTTCCCATACATTACAGAGGATTAGAAAGCAACCTCCAGTGGGCCACAGACACTGTGTTCACAATATGTCAATGGAGGTGAGCTCCTTCAGGTCCTGCCTTTACGCATCTATCAAATTCACTCTGCCATTTTTATATTAGTCTGTGTAATGTTACATAGTTTTAGTTTGCTTTGCAGGTTAGTTTGCAATTAAGAAGCTAGGCATTGCCAATGTATTTGATTTGAGGAAAAAAAATCAATCAGATTTTCATAGACTGAATAGTTTTTTTTTTTGTTTGTTTGCTTATTTTACATTAAGTCCCAATCCAATAGAGAAGATCTGTGTGTAATGGTAATTTTTGTCTAATACTTTGTATAGCTTTGAGCATGGTTCTCAAGGATGAGGATATGTAATGCAACATGGTACACTGTACCAAGTCACAGATGCATATGTGCCAAACTTTTTTAGCTGTCAACAACAAAAATATACTCTCCTTTTTTTGCTATTGAATGTGTACAATATCATGGTTAGTTGCACTTTATTATTTGCATTTTGCCTTGAATTCATCAGAACAGGCCTTTTTTCCCATTCATTTTTGGCTTTCAACACACCAGCTGAGGCTACAGTACTGTATATCATGAATTGTATCATTGTAATTTTTACACACACATTTGTCTTAATTTCAGCATTAAATGCTTTGTAAATTCTTTAACCATTGTGTACATAGTCTTTTTTCCCATGGTGCATTAAACAGCTAGAGAAAATGGCAAGTAAAATGGACCTTCTTAAAAAAAATAAATAAAAAAAAGGGTGTGTAAAAGTGTTAAAAAATTACTTTCATGGCTGTGATCACATTGCACATTATTATCCTGCGACCATGAAATCATGCTCATTAATATATTAATGATAGTTGTAATTGTTACAGACGACTGGGGATGTACACTGGCTCCTGACAGCTGGAGCCTTCGGGCAACACGTCACACCATGGCACCAGGGTTTTTGATCTCCGACTAAGGGACATCTCTGCATTTATTTTTAGGCAGAGGGAATAACTTGGCTGGGTAGTGGCAGAGAGGTATTAAAATAGGGCTAATTACTTGATGCTCGGTCAGTGTGCGGTTTACCAAGCTGTGACATTGTGGTGTGACTGTGTGAGTCTCAATCACTGAGGCAGAAAAAGCGGTCACTTTCTTATTCACAAAGACTAGCTCAGTCAAAATCCTACAAAGCTTTGGCTATACACCTACAGTAGCTTGTTCTGGAACGATATGCAGTCAAATAAACCTTTGCTATGCTGTGCTTCATTTATTTAGAGAGAAACTTCTTGAGTGGATGTATTCAGGCTAAGTGCTCCATATATGGGTGGACTTTAGAGGTGGATTACAAGGGCGTTCATCGTCTCTTCCTCAACCCTGTCCTCTTCCTCAAGTTCACCTCGTACCTGACACTGACAGAGCACACTATTAAGTTAGCACACTAAGCACTGAGTTTGTTATTATAATGGTCCCCACTTTCAGCATCTAACTTAATGTAAAAAATGGGAGTCTGCCTTCAATATTAATCCAAACCTGATTTATGCCTCCTGCAGCATGCAGCAAGAGATGTCATTTGTATTCATTTGTGTCTCCTTTTGGGGCATAGATTTGTTTATTTTGGTCCTCTCATATGCTTGTCACCTTGTTGTTGATATTGCCCAGCAATGCTCTACGGCAGAACACGCTTTCAAATAATTGTCAGGTTAATTCAAACAGTGTTTTTGATTGACAAAAACGATGTAATTCCATTTCCAATTCAGTATCTTCCATTTTGTTTTCAGTTATTTCAGTGAAACAATATGTATTTAGTACTTTTGAATGAAGATAAATTCTGACAAAATCTATACACATTTCAACTAATTTCTGTTTTCAGCTATTTCATTTTTTTAATAACTGTGCAATTGTTTTCATGCTGTTTTTTAAACAGATAATAAATTCTCAAAGATGGTAATCCACTATTAAAAGAAAGATTACAAATCACTAAAGAAGCATATTACTTCTTGACTCCAGTGGTCTAACTGTAGCAACTAAATATTACTAGAAATGTTCCAATTCTGGAACTCTTGTGACATACTCTGTTTTGCTTTTATGTACTGAAAACAAATTATTTCAGTTGCCACAATTTTCACAGCAAATAACATTTTTGTTAAACTCTATGTACAATGCATTTTGTAACAGGCTTCTGCAACTTTTTTTCTTATCACATTCAAGCACACTTCTCAAGGCATAATAGTCAGGACATTACAGTACAGAGCATATCTGTCCATAGCCTTATCATTTTTCCTTTGCATATCCCTGCCAGTTAAGCCTGCCCAGCGCTAGTGACATATGAGATATGAAATGTTCACTACCACTTTGCCAGTGCATTAGAAGGTAGCATTCTCAGGAGCACGGCCACTCCATCCACCACCCATCTGACAAACATCCTGTGCTGCTGTACCAGCTGTCACCAGTAAAGCATGACTTTGTAGTTATTCATATCAGAATAGTCACAACACAACTGCAAACAGCTAACATCCAGCTAACACACATTGAATGTGCACTTGCAGTATCTGAAAAGATACTTTAAAATAAATGTATACACACCCCTATGTGCATGCACACACACACACAGCAGAATATAGAATATAATAGTATTTAATTATTATTACTTAACTTAAGTTAACAAGCCACTTAAGTGCATTTAAAGAGAGCACATTTTAATTACTGTTTCTAGTGTCATAGTAACAGTTTTACTTTGAAGTACATTTTAACTATTACGTTTTATTTATCTATTTGTCATGCTGCAAGGAAGTATTTAATGTGTTGATCAACATACTAAAACACATGTATTTGTAGTGTGTTATTAAATGTTATAAAGTGAATATATTTTAAATGCATTAAATTGCAACTTCATTACAAATGTATAACTGCAAATATATGACACTAAAATTACATACAGTATGAAGTGACATTAAAGTATAATTGTTTGTAAGTACATTTGGTATACACTTTAACCATATTTAATTTAGTAATAGAAGTAATTATAAAAAAACTACATATCAATATGTACTCTTACTTTACTGGAACTACTAAATAACTACATGTAAATATAATATAATGTGGTTGTAATTTAGTTTGGGGACAAATTCTCACTATTAACTACAACTTTTGCTTCAATAAACCCATAATTTGCTGTTTATTAACAGTTAGTAAAATAGTTGTTAAGTTTAGGTCTGGGGTTTAAGGGATTTAAAATATGGTCATGCAGAATAAGGCATTAATATGTGCTTTATAAGTACTACGTGATGTGACATGACATGACATGTGGCCAAGTATGGTGACCCATACTCAGAATTAGTGCTCTGCATTTACCCATCCAAAGTGCACACACACAGCAGTGAACACACACAAACCGTGAACACACACCCGGAGCAGTGGGCAGCCATTTATGCTGCGGCGCCCGGTGAGCAGTTGGGGGTTCGGTGCCTTGCTCAAGGGCACCTCAGTCGTGGTATTGAAGGTGGGAGAGAGCGCTGTACATTCACTCCCCCCACCTACAATTCCTGCCGGTACGAGACTCGAACCCACAACCTTTGGGTTATGAGTCCGACTCTCTAACCATTAGGCCAACTACTGTACTACTGGAACTACTAAATAACTAAATGTAAATATAATATAATGTGGTTGTAATTTAGTTTGGGGACAAATTCTCACTATTAACTACAACTTTTGCTTCAATAAACCCATAATTTGCTGTTTATTAACAGTTAGTAAAATAGTTGTTAAGTTTAGGTCTGGGGTCGGATTAAGGGATTTAAAATATGGTCATGCAGAATAAGGCATTAATATGTGCTTTATAAGTACTAATAAACAGCCAGTATTCTAGTAATATACATGATAATAAACAACTATTTATTTAATTAATTTATTAATTTATTTTAATTGAAGTTTATTGCAGTTTTATTTAACGCAATTTAGTGTTTGAAAACATTACATTTACCTAGCACAAGAATATATATATATATATATAT
>NW_015505624.1:237429-254000 GCF_001515645.1 Sinocyclocheilus grahami
AATATATATATATATATATATATATATATATATATATATATATTTGGTTACACTATATTTTAAAGTGTCCTTGTTACAGTGTAATTATACATTAAAGTAGTGAGTACTATTAATTAACTACACGTACTTACTACTTACTATATGGTTAGGGTTAGGATTAGGGTTTGTCTTAGGGTTATTTCTATGTAATTATGCATAATTAATTGTTATTATAATAGTAAGTACCTGTAACATGTGTAACAAGGACACCTTAAAATAAAGTTTACCTTTTTTTCTTGTGCTTAAAAAGAGTACTTAAAAGGATACTAAAGTGTACAGTACTGTTTCACAAAGGATCTTAAGGCATCAAATGGATATGCATTGCCTTTTAATGGCAGGTGAAATGCTGCGATGTTATAATAGTAAGTACCTGTAATATGTGTAACAAGGACACCTTAAAATAAAGTTTACCTTTTTTTCTTGTGCTTAAAAAGAGTACTTAAAAGTATACTAAAGTGTACAGTACTGTTTCACAAAGGATCTTAAGGCATCTTTCTATGTAATTATGCATAATTAATTGTTATTATAATAGTAAGTACCTGTAACATGTGTAACAAGGACACCTTAAAATAAAGTTTACCTTTTTTTCTTGTGCTTAAAAAGAGTACTTAAAAGGATACTAAAGTGTACAGTACTGTTTCACAAAGGATCTTAAGGCATCAAATGGATATGCATTGCCTTTTAATGGCAGGTGAAATGCTGCGATGTGAATAGGAATGCATACTTGAGTATATTCTATATGTTATACGTGATGTAAGAGTCTCTTTCGGCTGAATGCGCTTCAGATGATTGCATCTTGCACAAGTATTGCTTCCAAATCCATGCACAGTAGTAAATAACACATGAGAAGCTGAAGGTACAGAAAATTGCAGATTACATAAAAGGGAAGTGCGTAGGTAAAGGACAATCAGAGGCTGTCAGCCAGAAGAAAAACGTTGCTGCTGCTTTCAGAGCATCAAGTGCACTGAGATGTCCACTTTTGCCATAGCTCCACTGCCTCCTGCTCTCTTTAGGACCGTAGTAGAGTAATTTTTAAAAAACCCATGGCTCTTTATTGTAAAGGTTTGCCAGGGACAGGAACTCTCCAGTCCAATTAGAATCTCACTCTTCACATGAACAAATAGCAACATAGTCACGTCAGCAGGACCATCAGCCGAGTGTTTAGGTGTAGACTGGAGGTAGAACACAGCCCTTGGGAGCCATCATAACGTAAGTACATGTCAGAAAGGAGGAAAGGGCAGTGGAAGTACTGTAGAACTCTATGAGAAGAAGAAGACCTTGGTAAGTCTGTACTGAGACGGCAAGAATTCAACAACAAACAGTTTTTCAGCAGTACACACTAAATGGAATTATCTTAAGAGCAGAACTGTCAGAGGTAATGAACAAAATGTACAAATTATTTTGAAGCATTCATATTATTTCATTTTCATTTTTACTACTAATTTTTATTTTATTTACTTGTCTATTAAATTGCAATCATGTGAAACATTGTCTTTACAAGTTGGAGATAGTGATTTGTCTTCATTTCAAGTTCTTTAAGATTACTGTTACAGGTTTTTTTATTGCTTTGGTGCAATTTTCACAAGCAATTGGTAAGATTTCAAATCTCTTAGTACTAATATCACAACAGATCATCAAAAGTGCAATTTTTTCAAACATTTCAGCATATTTTCAATTGGCTTCAAACGTTTCATTAGCATGACTTCTCATTCAGTTTAATAAATTTGTCTATTATTGAATCTAACTCATCTTAATGGTTAATCAGTGAATCATTTGGTACATCTATAGATATAGATTCAATAGGTATATAGTTTCGGTAACACTTTACAATAAGGTTCATTAGTTAAACATTAGTTAATGTATAAACTAACATGAACTAACCATGAGCAATACATTTGTTACTGTATTTACTAATCTTCACTAACGTTAGTTAATAAAAATACAGATGTTCATTGTTAGTTCATGTTAGTTCACAGTGCATTAACTAATGTTAACAAGATTTTAATAATGTGTTAGTAAATGTTGAAATTAACATTAACAAAGATTAATAAACGCTGTATAAGTGCAGTTCATTATTAGTTCATGTTAACTAATGTAGTTAACTAATGAACCTTATTGTAAAGTGTTACCATAGTTTCTATAGAACGTGATTGCAATTTAGGGATAACCAAATGCAATGAATTAGGTAATGAACAAAATGTACAAAGGATTTTGAAGCAAACATTGGACAGGTAAAAAAAAGAAAAGATGAAGTGAATGTCTAAGTGGATCTGATGGTGGCTCAGAGAAGAAGTATTCCTGTGGGTCAAATTTGAACAAGATGCAGATTCATTTGCAATTGCCATTATCTCAATTGATTTATTCGGCCAAAAATTATTCCAAGATTTCAACATCCTTCAGTCAAATGGACTACATTTATGAAACTTCTTTGGAAGTCTGTCAGCTGCTGGTCATTATGCTATTTGTTTCAAATGTGAAAGAGGAGCTTTGTCATTCAACTTTCATTGTGTTCCACGGTGGTAGAAAGTGAGTCAGGCATTTTAAAACGATATGAAGGTATGTAAATAATTAGAACAAAAAAGAAAGAATATTAAACACATAAATCCTGAAATAACACTATACATATATATATATATATATACTGTATATATATACATACAGTATATATCATGTCTTTATATGAATATAGACTTAACAGCGGCTTTTTTTCTTCTTCAGAGAACAGCAGAACAAACACCTTCCAACTGATATTCTTCTCATCCATTTCTCTCTTAGATTTATGACACATGCTCCCATTTTGAAAACAGCCCATTTTTCAACTTCATCATTCAACAGTCCATGTCTGACAAACTTCAATATTAATGATGCTTGTTTATATCCAGATGACTGAGTTAAACCCTTCTTCTCAAAGAAGTTTATTTTCCTCTCCTCTATGCTTTGAGCTCATACATATATATTACAACTTAACTGAAATATTTTGGTTGAATGATATACAGTAGAACTGTAATTACTTCATATCCACGCCAGGTATTCAAAATAATATTACTTAGTTAACTAAATAACTTAGTTTGTCAACTAATTAGACTCAAACTACAATATAGTACCACATGAAATTATATTTGTTTGGATGTAGGCTAGAGGTTAGCTTCAGCTATAAAATATTTATATTCCTGCTTTTCTTGAGACTTGAAAGACATGAAGACTATACAAATTACTTGTATAGAAAGAACAGCATAAAGAGCATGTAAAGTCTTCAAAAACTTCTACTGGTTCCCATCAAAAAAAGAAAGAAAGAAAAAATTCAGTTTCACAAAAAAAAAAAAAATCTGCCCTTCAGCTCTTTTAACCACATTACACACTTTTTTTTTGTAGAATTCTTTCATTGTGTTTTAGGTTCTGTTTTTGCTTCAGTCATCAAAGTACAAAGAACTACTAAAAGACCATGGTGGTACGCTAATATTACAACGAGTGGATAAACAGCAGTTGATGATTAATTACAAGTGTAAAACATTTACATTATTTTCTCACAAAAAAACGCATCCATTTGCATCCATCACTCAACAAATTCTGACTGCTGAATTAGCACATATTCACGCTAATAAAAATTATTTTTAACAGTAGGATACATAAATGGTAGTAGGTGGCAGAAGTCCTTTAAAATGAATGCTTCCATGCACATCTCATAATTTCTATGCTAATGTTTGTGCTGAACGTCTGTTTGAAGAACTGCGGCAAATACTTTTTTTATTTTTCTGTTCGATAAAGCGGAACCACAGTGCATACTTTCTGAAAGGCCATCTAAAACCACATTACTTTCTGATAAGCAATCCTTCAAAAAATTAAATTAATTTAAATAAATAAATAAAATAACACTACAATTAATATCAACAGCAGTACATTTAACATATTCACTCTACAGAGGAGCTTGCAGAGTTTGGATGCTAAGTGACTAGCAAGATTTGACAGTTAATTTCCTATTTATTTATTTACTGTCTTTCCCCTCCATTTTCGCTATTATAGACTCTAGTCAGTGCAGTGTGAGGAACTGCTGGTATTTCATAAATGTCCCAGGGCTCTATGCTTTAAAATTTTTAGGGACATTGTCAAAGTTCAGTATTTCTAAAGATTATGACACACAATGAAGTATAAATACAAGTGGGCATAGACATGAATTTAGAATCTTAATGCAATATTGTTTGAAACATGTTCAGAGGAAGCAATGATGCCATCTCCTTCCCACTAAACTCTATTTCTGTCCTTGCTTACGTACATACTGATTTTTACTCAGGAGAATGGCTGTTGAATGAGAAGTCATCCTTTTCGTTCTCTGGAGTGACTGTGACCCAGAACCATGTTATATTCTGATTTCCAATTGCCCCCTTTACCTAAAGGCATCACAACTCGCCAGTGTGCAAGCAACAACTTCCTTGTACTATAATACAAACTAAAAGCAAAGCCTTATGAAATATAAACACAAACATGCATCTGTTGAACTATATTTTGTTGCTTGCATATATTATTTCATTTAAATTTGTACTACTAATTTTCATTTTATACTAGTCTATTAAATTGCAATCATGTGAAGAATTGTCTTTACAAGTTGGAGATAGTGATTTGTCTTCATTTCAACGCGTTCTTTAAGATTACTGTTACAGGTTTTTTTTATTGCTTTGGTGCAATTTTCACAAGCAATTGGTAAATTTTCAAATCTCTTAGTACTAATATCACAACAGATCATCAAAAGTGCAATTTTTTCAAACATTTCGGCATATTTTCAATTGGCTTCAAACTTTTCATTAGCATAACTTCTCATTCAGTTTAATACATTTGTCTATTATTGAATCTAACTCATCTTAATGGTTAATCAGTGAATAATTTGGTGCATCTATAGATATAGATTCAATAGATATATAGTTTCTATAGAACGTGATTGCAATTTAGGGTTCATTGCATTTAAAATGCAATGAATTATTTTTACACTAAAAGTGATTTATCTAAGATGATAACGTCTCGGTTACATATGTAATCCTCGTTCCCTGAAGGAGGGAACGGAGACGTCACGTCGGTGACCGATGAATTGGGATCTCAGAGAGACCAATCCACTTCGAGTGTAAACTAAACGAGCCAATGCACATCGGCATGCGATGATTGCATTCAGCTGCCGGTGATCACAGAGTGAGCATAAAAAGGCAGCCAGTGCAATGCATACCAGGTTTTTGCTGAGGAGCCGAGCCAGTGACCCGGCGGCTCAGCGGTGGTACAGCAGCCGTGGCGACGGGACGAGACGTCTCCGTTCCCTCCTTCAGGGAACGAGGGTTACATACGTAACCGAGACAATCCCTTTCAGTCGGTCACTCCAAATCACGTCGGTGACTGACGACTTCGGATCCCTACCAAAGCGCCATGGATGCTGCCCCTTCCAGTGTCCTGTGCGAGCTGCCTGTGCCCCTTTGTGGTGTAGGCCGGGGCTCACAACAAGAAGACTAGTCACTGTTGTCATAGCACTACCCACTCAGTGAGATTGGATAACACTGGGAAAACGTACCCGTTCCACTTGGAACAGGAACGTTGCGGAAGCCCCATCCTTTGATCACAGAGTGAGCATAAAAAGGCAGCCAGTGCAACGCATACCAGGTTTTTGCTGAGGAGCCGAGCCAGTGACCCAGCGGCTCAGCGGTGGTACAGCAGCCGTGGCGACGGGACGAGACGTCTCCGTTCCCTCCTTCAGGGAACGAGGGTTACATACGTAACCGAGACAATCCCTTTCAGTCGGTCACTCCAAATCACGTCGGTGACTGACGACTTCGGATCCCTACCAAAGCGCCATGGATGCTGCCCCTTCCAGTGTCCTGTGCGAGCTGCCTGTGCCCCTTTGTGGTGTAGGCCGGGGCTCACAACAAGAAGACTAGTCACTGTTGTCATAGCACTACCCACTCAGTGAGATTGGATAACACTGGGAAAACGTACCCGTTCCACTTGGAACAGGAACGTTGCGGAAGCCCCATCCTTCCCGAAGGAGGTTTTGGAAGCAAATACACATATGAACATCCGTTTAGGTGCAAATGGAAGATTAGAGGTGATTGTAACCCTTATGGAAATGGAAGAACGGACGTTCCACCACCTCTGGCTGCCGAGGGGATGGAGGAGCACGACAGGGTCTACAGTACGGACACTCTGGAGAAGTTTCTAGCAAGCCGACACTAAACTGGGTCCTCTCTGTGCCTCTACCCGTTTGAGGTGAGAACAAAGGAGGATACCAGCTCCACATGAAGGCTATCGGATCTAGCGAATGTGGGGGTCGCCCAGCCCGCAGCTCTACAAGTATCTGTCAGTGCGGCGCCACGAGCCAGCACCCAGGAAGATGCGATACTCCTAATAAAGTGCTCGCAACCTAAGCGGGCAGGGCATACACTGTGCCTGATAAGCCAGGGTGATGGCATCCACTGTCCAGTGGGCCATCCTCTGCTTAGAGATGGCATTCCCCTTCTGCTGGCCTCCATAACAGACAAAGAGCTGGTCTGAGGTCGTAAAGCTTTGTGTCCAGTCTACGTAGCCTCTGAAGGCTCGTACAGGACAGAGCAAAGCTAGGGCTGGGTCTGCCTCCTCCGGGGGCAGCACTTGCAGGCTCACCACATGATCCCTGAAGGGAGTAATAAGAACCTTGGGCACATAGCTGGGCCAGGGCCTCAGGATTACCTGGGAGTCAGCCGGCCCAAACTCTAGGCACGAATCGCCAACCGAAAATGTGTGCAGGTCCCCTACCCTCTTGATGGAGGCCAGTGCAAGCAGGAGCAGAATTTTCAATGAAAGAAACTTTAGCTCGACTGACTGCAAAGGTTCAAATGGGCCCTGCTGTAGTGTTTTATGCACTAGAGACAGGTCCCAAGAGGGTATGGAGGGGGGCCGGGGAGGATTCAACCTTCTCACCCCCCTAAGGAACCTGATGACCAGGCCATGCTTACCTACCGACTTCCCTTCCGCGGGGTCATGGTTAGCAGCAATCGCATTTTACATAAATTCTAACTTGCTGCAAAAAGGAAAGCACAACCCTGATTGGGCATCTCCAGGGGTCTTCTCGGTGAGAAGACCACCACTTGATGAACAGGTTCCACTTCAAGGCGTAATCATGTCTCGTAGACGGTGCTCTCGCCGAAGTGATGGTGTCAACTACCTCTTAGGGTAGGTCACCTAGAACCTCCGCGTTCCGTCCAGGGACCAGACATGAAGTTTCCAGAGGTCTAGACGTGGGTGAAACAGGGTGCCCCGTCTCTGAGTCAGTAGAACCTTCCTCAGAGGAATCTGCCAGGGAGGGGCTGTCTCGAGGAGCATTAGTTCGGGGAACCAGGTCCGAGTGGGCCAATACAGCGCCACAAGCAGGACCTGCTCCTGGTCCTGCCTGACCTTGCACAGCGTCTGTGCGAGAAGGCTCACTGGGGGAAACGCATACTTGTGCAGGCCCCGCGGCCAGCTGTGTGCCAGTGCGTCCGTGCCGAGTGTTCCCTCTGTCAGGGAGTAGAACAACTGGCAGTGAGAGATTTCTGGAGAGGCAAACAGGTCTACCTGAGCGACTCTGAAACGTCCCCAAATCAGCTGGACCGTCCGGGGATGGAGTCTCCATTCTCCTGGGAGCGTAGCTCGTGACAGCTCATCGGCCGTACGGTTGAGCAGACCCGGAATGTGAATGGCACAAAATTACCTCAGAACCTTCTGACTCCAAAGGAGGAGGTGGCGCGCGAGTTGCCACCGCCCCGGAGGACGGCAGCGCAGCCAAATCTTCCTCTCCAGAGAGCTCTCCCTCCGATGCAGTGATCGACATCCGGTCATCGGGAGGAGCCCCGAGGGTACTGTAACCCTCCAACTGCCCGTGCTACTGCCCGAAGTAGTCCACGCCTGGCTGCCGCCAGAACGAACACTAAATCGCGGCAGAGGCAACGGAGCTCCGCCCCCCTGGAGGAAACGGAGCCTGGCCCGCAGCTCCGAGATGGTCATCTTTCCGCAATGGGAACATGACTCTTCCGCGAATGCCACCTCAGCGTGCTTCATGCCCAGACACGTGAGGCAGCGATTGTGACCATCGCTTATTGTACTCATTTAGAGAAATTGGCTCTTTTAGGGAAATGCTCTTTTACGTGCTGAGACGCACAGGGGAAACGGCCATTTACAGCACGACAGGGGGTAGTGCAGCCTGAAGTGCACAACCCACTCGACACAGGAACGACAACCGCTGAAGTGCCGTCCGCCAACACAAAAAGCTCCCGAGAGCACGCTAGACTCGTCACACACGAAGTAGTTTGGTAGGAGCAGAACGATGTTGTCCTTTTTATGCTCATGCTGTGATCAGAGGCAGCTGGATGCAATCATCGCATGCTAATGTGCATTGGCTCGTTTAGTTTACACTCGAAGTGGATTGGTCTCTCTAAGTGAGATCCCAATTCGTCGGTCACCGACGTGACTCGGAGTGACCGACTGAAAGGGAACCACTATTTTGTAAGGGTGTGTGTGTGTGTGGTTCAGGTAAACCCTATTTTATGGAGACAAAATGTCCCCACAAAGATGGCAATATCTGAAATCATTGTCTTTTTTTGGGTCCAATGAGAATTTTTTTTTTTCGTAAGGGTATTTAGGAGTAGGGTTTAGGAGTAGGGTTAGTGTGGGGGGGAGACAGAATAAAACCCATTACTCCTATGGAATGACACCATAATGATAGGAAAATCAACACACACAAGGTGTGGGTGTGTGTGTGTGTGTGTGTACCTACTTATTGTAACCATATTTTGGGGACAAATCGGTACCCAGAAGTAAGCAAAACTGGACAAAATCACCTAAAACCTCCCTTTGAGGATGTCCTCATTTGTAAAACCGTGTGCTTTGCTATTTGTGGACATAGAGCAGGACACAAGGGAGAGGAACTGATCAGAGATTGATCAGAGATGTATCAGAAGAAGGGAGACAGATAGCATCAAATACTGCATTTCACATTACATTATGCCATGTGATACTGTATATTGAAGCATTACCATGGTAAAGACGGCACATCTATAACTATAACTCACCCTTCATCTAAAAAGTTCTGCTAGAATATAGATTCAGTCAAATCGCACAGTGAGGACATTTACTGCATTGACAGTAGGTTGACTAGAACTCTGTTCTAGCACAAAACCTTATGACCATGTCATACCATCATCACACCTTTTGATAACACACTGGATAAATACTTTTACAAAATTATTTTTTATTATTTTTATTTTTTATTGTTACAAAACAATTATTGATTTTATATGAGATATGCAAGTTAGGTAATATAAGTGTATTTTCTAACATGACAATTAGTGACTGTATTACTGTAATTTTTTCAGCAACAAAGGTGATTTGAAACATGAATCTTGCATTGTTTGCTCTTGAACGAACTGATTGTTATAAGTACTAAATTGAAAAAAGATCATACTGTTGTGTTTTGGTGATTAATTCAAATGTTCTCAATACATATCACAATGATATTGTGTTTTGAAATAATGATTATGTGGAATGAAAACATGCGCAACTACAATGAAATCATGAAAGAATGACTAGTGGTGTTGCAAGTGTGATCAGTTTAAAGTTTTGCACTAAGAGTTTTGAAAATGTACACCTTACTTGTGAAAATAGTACCAAACCTATTTAAAAAAGCTGTAATAAGCAGTGATTTTCCATTTTCTTTTCAGATGAAATCAGGCAGAGCTTTTGCAAAGAGGAATTTAAGCTTATTCAATAAATCTGCTTGGTTATAAAGCTCACTTCACTTCTTCATTTCCCGTTCTGGCTACCAGGAGAGTTAACATGACAAAGTGTTGAATGATTTTCAATATAAGAAAAAAAGTCTGCTATTTCCTGATATAGAGCGATATCTAGCAATAAATAAACCGGGCCTAAAGTTTGAAGTTATCTCATTAGTGATTGTCTATTTGTAGTTCTATTTTTTTGTGTGTGTTTGAATAGGCACATTAATGAATATTCACAATATTATATTTTGGGAATTTCTAAAAAGTAATCCAAAAGTAGGTATATAGGCTACTTTAGAGATTAACAACATTCAGGAATTTAGGAATTGTATCTTTGTATTTGTATTTGTTAATGAAGGAGCTAACATGAACTAACATGAAACAACTGTCACAGCTTCACCAGGCTCTCCCTCTCAGTCATAGTCCACACTTTCTGCACATTCACTAGAGTACTGATTAGCAACACCTGCAACCAATCACCCGCCAATCAAGGATGCTATTTAGGGGGTGTTTACATGAAACCAATCTTAATTAAAATCTTAAACTTTTTATGCATTTTAGACATTCATTTACATGTAAATGGCATTTTGTCAGTCTGAAAATGCAAACCTTTCAAAACGGGTTTCAAATAGGGCTGCAAAATGATTAATCGCATTCAAAATAAAAGTTTGTTTACATACTATATGTGTGTAAAGCTCCGGTGGCCGTGGACCGCAGATGTGTGCAGTGAGGTGCAGATCAGCTCTAACGTCACTGAATCTGCTGTTAAAAATGAACCATCCATTCATCATATCATCATGCAAAACATACATGACAAATAGCGAATTTTTCATTGTTTCTCGAAACGTCATAGCATTTCCACACCGGCGATGACATGACTTTGGCGCCAAATCATTTATGTCCCCATGCATCATGTACGTTGTCATGCGTTGACGTCATCAAATTGCGATCGGTTCGTGAGATCGGCCAAGTTAGTGAGTACCGATCGAGTCATAAAATGTGATTATCGGCCGATACCGATCTCCGATATATTAATAATAAATATACACAGTACACACACACATATAGTATGTAAACATAAACTTTTATTTTGAATGTGATTAATCGCGATTAATCGTTTCACATCCCTAGTTTCAAATAATGATACTGTTATTGTATCCATGTAAACAAGGAAAAAGATCATTTTTGAAAATATTGACATCACGAACATGTGTATTATATGTGTATAGTGTATAGGTATGTGCACATACACATAGTCTTTCTATACAAAGAGACATCATCTGCTACTGGCCTTGCATGCATAATAAAGTGTTTTGAGTAGTTTTCAGATCTGTGTGAACAGGGATCATTTTGACAACATTGTCATCAGTATGTGAAACTTTTAAAAATACGCAAATGACAAACTTTTCGTTGTTGTGTAAATGTATTCTTACATTTGCTTATCGTCTGGACACTTATGCATATAATGTTGTTTACCTGTCAGACTTACCTGTTATCCTGCATCTTAGTCAACAAGTCTTCCAGTCATTCAGTCATTCTCATCTACGTGTTCCTATTGTCTTGAGATGAACGAGGTGATCTGGGAGTACCTCCGCTGTCTTGACATCATATGCACTGATGATATCTTGATTTACATTACGTCACTCTCGTAATGAAAAAGCTGCGAAAACACCACCTCTACTTAAAGGCCGAAAAATGTGAGTTCCACCTGTCATCCACTCAATTCATTGTGTATATCATATCTGAAAGGTGACAAGATGGACCAGGGAAAGGTTCAAGCAGTTCTGGCCACAACCCACCACAAGAGCTCAAACAATTATTGAGATTTGCAAACTTCTACAAACTTTTGCAGAATTTTCCTTCATGGTTGAGGTTGATGCATCCACCAATAGAGTTGGAGCAGTACTATCTCAGCGACAAGGGTATCCCTATGTGGGGTATCCGGGTATCCTATGTGCCTTCTTCTCTAGGAAAATGGCCCTGGCAAAGCAAAACTATTACAGTGGCAACCAGGAGCTACATCAAGCTGGCATTAAAGGACCACTGGCTCAACAGGGGTTGATTTATGCTCCATCAGTACTTCATACACACCTCATAGACTCTTCTCTGGGCTTGGGTGACCCTGGCCAACAGCAAACCCTCTTGCTTTCTCAAAATCATTACTGGTGGCCCAGTATGTCCAGCACTTCATATCGAAAGGCACAGCACTAACTGTGCCTTGTCAAAGACTCTACATCTTCTCCCATTTGGCAAACAACTTCCACTCTCAGTGCCACACCATCTCTGGTCACACCTAGGAGTGGATTTCATCACTGAACTGAAGACCCTGGAATCCCTAGACCATCACGTCTTCCGCAACGATGGTGTCCTGGGAAATGTTGTCTCAGACCACAGTGCCTAGTTCATTTCTAGAGTCTGGAGGTCTTTCTTCTCACAACCTCTACTTACAATCCAGGAAAGAAGGTCTGCCTCTGTATCAGGGTCATTCAGAATGAGTTTTTTTTTTTCCCCCATTCATCTTCAACTGTACTGCAAGAGTACCCACTACATCAGTCAAGAGACAAATCAACCCAGTCATCTACCATTTACACCTCCTAGCACATTACTGTAGTGCACCCACATTTGATTTGTCACTTCTCAAGCCTTACCAACTTTCTTTGTCCCCTTTCACAGAGTCTGGTGGGCCTAACAATCCTCCACCACTGTTCCTGGGCCAGTCTATGCTGTCCATGAGATCCTGGACTCCCGACGTCAGAGGAATCATCTTGAGTACCTGGTTGACTGAGAAGGCTAAGGTCCTGGCTCCTGGAGAGATCCTGGGTACCTCAAGATGACATCCTGGATCCGACCTTACTAGACAACTTCCAAACAGCTATCTGGTCCTACACCATGTGGATGTGGTCAGCCTTGGTGTCGGAGGCTCTGGCACTCAGGGGCAGTCTTTGGGGGGTGGGGGGTTGTGGGGTCAGTCTTTTAGTCATCCAGTCTTATAGTTCTCCAGTCATTCTCGACTCTGTGTGTGGCGGGGGCCTTGGCACCCAGGGGGAGTGTTTGGGGGGTGGGGGGGTTGTGGGGTCAGTCTTTTAGTCATCCAGTCTTATAGTTCTCCAGTCATTCTCGACTCTGTGTTCCCATTGCCTCGTCAAGTTCACTTGAGTATCACAGCTGTATTCTCCGTGTTGCCATTTCCATCTGCAAAAACTGTTATATTTTCATCTGCGCTGCCTTTGGTCATCTCACCATTGTTCAGTACTCACCATTCTGTTTTCACTTCAGCTGTTGTGTTTCAATAAAGCCCGCTGTTGAGTCTGCATCAGTCTCATGCTGTTCGTGACAACAATACTTTTGCGTAAATTAATCTAGATTAATGTTAGTTTCATTATACATTCACAAATTTATAACAATTTGTATAAATTAACATTACTTAATGTATTATGAACAAACAGATCATGTTATCAAATCATGTTATCACATGTACTGTAAGACTACATCACATTAGCAAACTAAAACAAACAAAATTGAACCTTATTATAACTGTTTAATTCCATCCATTTAAGACATTAAGGGCCAGCTTTACTAAACAAGGCAAATTGGTTGTGTTTCGTGCATTGCACTGTTGGTTTCATAATTCAGTAAGCTTTGTGTCACTTGCAGCATGGGACATTTTCAACATCAATCCCAGAATGCATTTCTGTTCAACTCCATTTGTCTGATGTCTCTGAATAATTCTGTTATCTGCTTTCTGGTTGCATGTAGTGCTTTCAGTGTTAGTTATGTGCTCAGTGTAGCGAAAGCGACTATATGGGAATCAAGTATAATGTAGCATTAACTTTCATTGGTGTTATTGTGATTTCAGAATCAAATTACTTCATTCCTACAAACCACAGTCAACTACTATCATTCCTTCACACTTTTCTTGCCAGAGCTTTTATCTGCACAAATATCCAACACATTTTCAGCAAGAGTTGAATGAGAGATGTATGCTTGAAATATAATTTCCTTATTTACTTTCCTCTCTATATTAATACAGGTCAATATTTCTAGACTGACACGTTGTTCCAAATGAAGATGACCCAGAAGGCATGAAATTACTGATAACGGTGCCTATATCAATACAACTTGAAAGTCAACAATGTCCTCTAAGTGGATAACCAAAGAGTTGATTACAAAAGTTTGACATGTCATTTGAAATGTGACTTTTTTTTGGACTGCTCACAATGCAGCACAAAACAAGAACACAAGGAAGTAGCTTTGTAAGCAACATGTTCACATGTTTTTAAATAGGACATCCCAAAACACTCAAGTAAATGAGACACATTGTATATGAGATACATGTAATGATATACATAATTGTTCCATTGAATTTCACCCTCAATTCTCCAACATAGTGTTCCCATCATTATTTCTTTTTTTCCTTCTTCTGAAGACCAATTGATTTATCTTTTAAGCTGAGATTTAATATATCAAAACTAGGAATGGAAATGGTTCTAGTTTTGCGATCAAGACAAATATTTTTGGAGACTGAATTCACCCTACAATAGATGTTGCTCTTCTACAAACAGAAAATTTGTTGGGTTTTCAGTATGTGAATGTTTTCACCCAATGTGAATAGGAATGGGCTCCCTTTGAAAATCCATGCCACTCACATTCTGTATGAATTAACCTTAAGAAATGGTCTTCAATTTCCAACCCGGTCTGTGGATTATCCTGTGGATGGACTGACCTCCCCAGACTGAAGGACACAGCATGCCTCATCACATATGACAACTGTGCTGAGACCTTGAAGACTCCAGCCGATTAAACTGATTGAAATTTCATTTGTCTCTTTTCTACCTCTCACTTTTCTCTCTCCTTTCTTATCCCCTCTGGTGGACCGTGTCCTGGTTTTGTGCTTTTCTGGAACAATAACATGTAATGCACTATACTCTGTACAAATATTTCAAAACAATATAGATATATTGAAAAGCACTATAGAATTAAAACTGACATGACTTGACTTAGATCTTCTAGGTGGTTACCAACTGGCCCAAATTAACAAATTAACTAAATAAATACACACAATAAATAAAATATAGCATATTTCTGATTACTTTGAAAAGTGATTGCATGTCGCCTTAACAAGCCACATGTACGGTGTACATATGAGGACATCCTCAGACCTTCAGACCCAAGAACAAATGTCAGGTTTCAGGTCTCATATAGGCGAAACAACCTCCGATATAAAGACATCGGAAGAAATGGCATCAGATGCAACCTCAGAAATTTGCCGTTCTTAAAAAGTTTAATTTAAAAGGATGCTTTTAAACAGCTTACAAGAAAAAGTTCTTATCCAGAGCCGTGACCCCAATGGACATTAATGAGGATACATATTTGATATTCTTGATGGTGCTCTGCTGTACTCCATAACAAACTGCTCTGCTGTACTCCATTACAAACTCAGTATGTGGTTAGGCAACACATTCTCACTCCCAACTCGTCACATATTGACACTTGTTCAGGACCCTTTGGCGTCACTTTTTGACACACAGGGTACCCATTTAGCATCATTTTTTGATGTGCAGGGTCCTCCATTGCGTTAAAATAATAAATACCTCTGACTGTACTTTTATTTGCCTGCTGCTTGTTTTATATTGTACAGAAGTGGGTAGGCTTAGGGTAGGGTGGGGTTAGGTGCTCCAATGAAAGTATAACTTTATATAAAATTATTTATATTTTTGACAAATGCATGCAAACCACTGAATTAAGACAAACAATGGAAAACAATGGCCTGCACATCGAAAAGTGATGCTAAAAGAATACCCCTGTTCGCCAATGGGTCCTGACCAAGCGTCAATATGTGACAAGTTGGTAGTCTGAACGTGTTGGGTTAGGACAGTGTTTCTCAACCCTGGTCCTGGGCGCCCCCCAGCACTGCACATTTTGTGTGTCTCCCTAATCAAACACACCTGATTCAACTCATTAGCTCATTAAAAGAAACTCCAGGACCTGAAATGGGTGTGTCAGATAAGGGAGACATACAAAATGTGCAGTGTTGGGGGGCGCTCAGGACAAGGGTTGAAAAACACTGGGTTAGGATGACATAAAGTAAAAAAAAAAAAACGTTTTAGATTGTTCTCTATTAGCACTCATCAATGTCAAAATGTCTGAGATAGCCGTTCAAATCAAAGATGGGCTTTTTTTTAAGAGTTGTACTTTTCACATAAGCTGAATATGAACAGCATGATGCTTCAGTTTTAAGAGTGTAAACTAAGATGTAATGGCTAAACATTCAACTTTTGACTAATATTTGAATCTTTAACTGTTTACAAAAGAAATGTTATGTAGAACTTTTGATTGACAGTTTCCCCAAATTTGCTCTTACCATCCACGCAGGCCGGCCTGGCTCTCGTTGTCCCAGCAATCTGTCCTTTCTTACATGCGCAGCGGGCCGTCTGTCTGGCAATCGTCCTGCGTGGCTGACTGCTGTCTCTGTCTAGAGTGACAATCTCACAGGTGCCTGCTGCCAGTTGACCTGCAGGACATAACCAAAGACAGAAGAAGAGTTCAGAGGGGATCACTGGGAATAGTGGCCACATCAGTGATTTTGTTTTTAGCTTATTGAAGTTGTTTTTTCACAATTCAGGACACAATGGGGTTATGCTTTGTTTGGGTATGATTATTTTCTTAAAATTCCTAAATAAAAAATACAGACAAATGAGACAATAGACATGCAATAAGAGTAGTATAATGTGGGCACTGGGCAGTAGAGATAAAAAGGGGGGGGGGGGGGGGGAC
>NW_015505624.1:254013-259411 GCF_001515645.1 Sinocyclocheilus grahami
CAAAAACAAATATAGACAAAAATACAGACAAATGAGACAATAGACATGCAATAAGAGTAGTATAATGTGGGCACTGGGCAGTAGAGATAAAAAGGGGGGGGGGGGCACATTTAATGTTTGAAATGTTTGAGTTCATATGATTGACTGAGAAATTGTTGAGATTTCTTCATTAACTCAAAAGGAGACATGGAATTATGAAGGGGTTTTTTTCTCAGTAGAAAGGAGAACATTTCATGTTTAAGGAGAGGAGGGGAGACTTGTCCATATTTCACCCAGTACTGGTTTGTATTTAACCCAGCATTTTTTAGAGTGCAACGGAATGCATAGTTGATATATAAAAACTGGATGACTAGTAATGTATTACTGTTAAATAAAAAAAAACAAAAAAAACAGAGGTGTTAATTACAGAATCAAAAACCTCTGCATGTAATAACCTAGAACACTGTCTAATATTTGATGGCTGCTCTGTCAATTCTTCGTCATCAGTTAGGAACCTAGGTTTGCTATTTGATAGTTTCTAGCATTCGTAAAACCACATTTTTCCATCTCAGAAATATATCTAAATTACGACCTATCCTTTCAATGACAAATGCATAAACATTAATTCATACGTTCATGACTTCAAGTTTAGATTATTGTAATGCTCTATTGGGTGGTTGCTCTGCACATTTAATAAACAAACTCCAGCTAGTTCAAAAGGTAGCAGCTTGAGTTCTTACTAGAACCAAGAAGTATGAATTATGATATTAGCCCGGTTCTGTCAACACTGCACTGGCTCCTTATCAAACATTGTATACATTTTAAAATATTGCTAATTACCTATAAAGCTCTGAATGGTTTAGAACCTCAGTATTTGAGCGAGCTCTTATTGCATTATAGTCCTTCACGTCCGCTATGATCTCAAAACTCTGGCCATTTGATAATACCTAGAATATCAAAATCAACTGTGGGTGGCAGATTCTTTTCCTATTTAGCACCCAAACTCTGGAACTATCTATTTAACACTGTTCGGGAGGCAGACACACTCTGTCAATGTAAATCTAGATTAAAATCCCATCTCTTTAACCTGGGTTACACATACCACACTAACATATTTCTATTATTCAACATTTCTATGATTCAAATCCATTAAAGAATTGTTAGGCTGCATTAATTAGGTCAACCGGAACTGGGAACACTTCCCATAACACATGATGTACTTGTTACATCGTTAGAAGAATGGCATCTATGCTAATATTAGTATGTTTCTTTCTTATTCCGAGGTCACCGTAGCCACCAGATCCAGACTGTATCCAGATCAGATGGTCACTACAGCCACCCAGACTAAGCCGTATCCAGACCAGATGGTGGATCAGCACCTAGAGATGACCTCAACAGCCCTGAATGTCAGCGGAGACCATGTCAAATCGATGAGCTTGACTTGACTATAAAATAATATATATTTTTTTATAATCTAGTACCTAATTAGCTTTTAAACTGACAAAGGAACATACGTTATTTTAAGATAATGTACACAAAGCTCATACATTAAAGTGCATTCCTCCCTAAAGAACTGTGAAATGGCAAACAAAATGCCATTCACAAATTAGAAGCACAAAACGAGGATTTGTAAAGAAAAATGTTGGAGGATTTCGATATAAGCCAAGAGCAGACTGGTTTTCCTTTGCTAAAGTAAGGAAACGTTGTTTCCTTTGCTCCTGCATTTCTCAGAGGCACGCACGACGCATACGTCTTACGTCATCCGCCTGAATGTCTTCAGCAAAAAAAAGTGTTTATTACATTTGAAATATGGATATTTATCTTACAAAAATGCATGGATTCGCTACAGGAGGCCTTTATTCACCCCCCAGAGCCGTGTGAGGGACGTTTTATTATGGATGCACACACTTTATTTCATGCCTTCTGAACTGTTGACAACCAACACCCTCTTACCCCCCTTGAAAGGCTTGGAGGGGCCAGGACAACTTTTAATATAACTCCATAATATTGGATTCGTCTGAAAGAAGAAAGTCACATACACCTTGGATGCTTTGAGGGTGAGTAAAACAGAGTCTAATTTTTATTTTTGGGTGAACTAAGCCTTTAACTGGGTCGAGCTGGCAGTTGCCACATCAAGAAGTGATGGTTCACTTCATGGAGTACAGTTTCCTCATGGAGGGAGCTCTGGACTGGAGTATGGTCTCAACCACCTCAGTTGAGAGACTGGAACCAATGAGCTGTGCCCCCTCAGGGTCCACACCCAAAGTTCCAACACTCTGGGTGGGGAGAATGCCCCCCTGAGAGAGGAGGGGGGGCTCCCCATCCCGGCACACTCTCTCCAGAACTCCCGGGAGCAGAGCAATCGAGGAAAGGCGTACAGACGAAGCCTCGGCCAAGTCTGTACCATAGCGTCCAGTCAGAGAGAACCAGAGGGGACAGTGCAAGGTCTCTTGCATCGCAACAGATTCACCTCCAAATCTGCTTCAGCACCTCGGGGTGAAGTTTCCATTCCCCGGGCCTCGGCCCCTGCCTCGACAGGATGTCTGCTCCCATATTGAGATGCCCAGGGATGTCAAGTCACTTTTATTTATATAGCGCTTTAAACAATACAGATTCTGTCAAAGCAACTTTACAGCATTAAATAGGAAAATTGTGTGTCAATAATGCAAAATGACAATAGTAAACACTCATGTAAACTGCTCTTAGCGAGAGGAGTTTCCCCTGGACCACACCAGAATCTGGTGCACCAGCCTGTAAAGCAGGCGCGAACACAGACCTCCCTGGTAGTTGATGTAAGAGACCAACGCTGTGTTTTTGGTGTGCACCAACACATGGCGATCTGGGAGAATGTGTTTCAATGCTAAAAACATGGCCAGCATCTCCAGGCAGTTGATATGCCACATGAGATGGTGACCACTCCACAGACCGCGAACCGAGCGGTCACTCATGACTGCTCCCCAAGCGGTGAGGGACGCGTCCGTCGTTAGCGTACGCAGCGACAGGGAGCTCCTTGCACCGGGCCCTGAGACAAGAACCAAGGCCTCCTCCACATGTCTAAGGCACGAAGGCATCGCCGCGTGACCTTGAGCATGCGGAGCAGGTTTCCCCTCGGGGAGAACCCCTTTGTCTTGAGCCACCACTGTAGGGGTCTCATGTACAGCAGGCCAAAAGGTATCACGTTGGACGCAGCTGCCATCAGACCCAGCAGTTTTTGAAACTGCTTAACAGTGAGTGATTAGCCTTCTCTCACTTTCGTGACTACTGTGAGGTTCGAACAAAACCAAGCAGGAGACAATTGTGCCTGCATCGAGTCCCACACTATGCCCAGATAAGTGGTTCTCAGTAACGGAGAAAGCACACTTTTCTTGGCGTTTAGTCTTAACCCCAGCACTTTCATATGAGCGAGAACAACACCTTGATGTTGAACCGCCTTCTGCTCCAATAGAGTTAATATCAACCAACGGTTGATATACTTCAGTATGCGGATGCCCTGGAGTCGCAGCGGAACCAGAGCAGCATCCACACACCTGCTAAAAAAGCGCGGGGTGAGAGTGCAAGGCCGAACAGAAGAACACGATATTGGTAAGCTTTACCCCCAAAAGCAAACCTAAGGAACTTCCTGTGTTGTGGAAGGATGAGTTATGCGTCCTTTAGATCTATTGTGACAAATCAGTCATCTGACCTGATCTGAGACACAACCACAACCTAGAGTGAGCATCCTGAACTTCAGTCGCATGACTGAGTGGTTAAGTTGCACAGATCTAAAAAGGGATGCAACCCCCCCATCCTTCTTTGGAACAATGAAGTACCGGCTGTAGAACCCAGACTCCCTACGTGAGGAGGGACCACCTCGATGGCCTCCTTCCTCAAGAGAGTGTTTACTCCTGTTCCATTACCAGAGCCTGCTCGGGGCCCACCAGATTGGGAAGTACCCCGTTGAAACGAGGTGGCAGAGAACAGGATTGGATTCTGTAGCCTCTCTCTACAGTGTGCAGGACCTATTGAGACACATTTGGCAGAAGCGTCCACGCTGCCAAATAGTCTACTAAGGGAATCAGTCTCTCGAGACTGACCTCTGGTGTAATCAGAGTGGCTAGCTCGGTGCCCTGAAGCGACAGACCGGCAGGGGATGGCCAAACTAGCTGCTTTAGAGACCTCCTTAGAGGTAGTGAGCCCCCCAGGACCACTACGTTTCCAGGCGGATACTGAGAGTAGCGTTCGCTGGAGAACGCTGTGCCCTGAAGCACCGGAGCAACGCGCAAGCCACTCGATTCAACATACATAAGACTTTCTTCCCTTGAGAAGAAACGTCAGAGGGAGCAGAGCTAAACATCCAATGTAATGTTCCCTTTTTCTTTCTTAGGGACATTTACAGAAAGAACATAGCCAGCCCCCTCAAGAGCTGACTGTGTGTGCTCTGCTCCAAAACAGACTACACATAAATCGCGTGCATCCCCACCCCTTATTTAGCAAGGGCAGGGAGAACGAGCGATCCAAAAGCAATCTGCTGATATGCAACAATATCAATCTCCACGAAGAAAGATAGCTGCAGCAGCGAGCTCTCACTCAAAGGGGGAAGAGACCGCAGCGCTACATCACATCGCCCGTGACGTCTCGCCCATCCATTGGACTGATGACACACGTGATTCAGAGCGTGATCACGCTGAAGGCGTTCCCATAGCATTTAGATGCAGCTCGAGTTCCTGAAGGGGAACCACTATTTTCTGTTTCAAACTTTCACATAGCATCTTTAGGTTATAATAGCATTAAAAATTAAAATCCAGATTTAGATTTTCAAAGATTTATTATAAAAAACTGATTATTTTTTTCCCCCCAAAATTAAATACATTGAATCAATATAAATGTTATTTTCATATTGAAACTGTTGAAAACACACAACAAAGTAATTTGATCCGCATATGACAGCCTCTGAACTTGGTCAATACTAATCTTATTAATAGCTTACGTTTCTTCCCACCCCGCAGAAACTACCACAGGTTCATCAATGCCGTCAAAATTATTCTTTTTTTTAGGGCTGCACGATAAATCGCATGCGATTTTCATGTGCATCTCATTAGTAAAGGCGGTTTTATGATTAGTAGTAAATCTCCATCACATGCTTTCAGATGGAGCGGCATTTAACTCACAGAGCTGTAGATCACTGACAAGCTACGCAATATCGCGTTCATAATTGAAGGTGATTCATCTGTGATTATGAACGTGATATTGCATAGCTTGTCAGTTACTGTTTACAATGCGTGGAATGGTGCGCTGTGATTGGTTTGTCATGGTTTGGAAAGATAGGGAGAAAACATGACAGAATAACACAGCGGATATCGCATTTTGCGTAAAATAAAAAAATTGGCTTTTCAATACCGACCAGATACAATACTGATTTTGGCGGGAACTCAAAAAAAAT
>NW_015505624.1:259464-276312 GCF_001515645.1 Sinocyclocheilus grahami
AAAAAAAAAAACTCTTCATATATATATATATATATATATATATATATATATATATATATATAATCATCAATCAATCAATCAAAAATGAAAATAAAGAAAAATAAAACATATATAAAATATAATTAATTAAAAAATATATAATAATAATAATAATAATTCCCATGTGCAACAATGTGAATATGGCATGGGCAGAAGCTAGCAGCACATAAATGCCAGAATGTAAAAATTGTTACTCTATGCATTTAAATATGGTCCAATTTAATTTGCACTTTACCAACTAAACAACAGACACCTATATTCTAATACAAATGCATTGCGCTAATATTTAACTCTGCATTAAATTAAAGATCAAAATTTACATATCAATTTGTGTCTTACATTGTGATTATACATGGCAGTATATTTTAGTCCATACATTTGAGAGACATGTCCTTAAATGTAATGCATATGTAACAAACACATGGATGCAAAATGTTGATGGTGCTTTCAATTCCTCCATATTTAATCATGTTGTATTAACTATGTTGTGTAAACTGTGATCTTGTTCGTCATTCTCTGATTATCTACTGAAGCTCCCTCGGCACCTGTACCATTTCCACGCTTCTATGTCTTGCGCCTGGCACTGAGGTAAAGTTGGAAGGTGTGCCTTAAAAATCTTCTGTTCGTGGTCGTTGTATAAAGACAGCTCTATGTCTAAATAAACACAATCACAATTCTTGTCAAGAAAAAAGAGACAGAAACAGCGATCGTGAAGTGATTGTGAGCAGGATGGCAAAAAGGGGTGGCCAAGCTTAGGTGAATAGTGGCCACGTCCACCCCCGGCCACTCTCTAGCTTTAATTTTATAATTAGATGTAAAAGTAAATGTAAAAGCTGCCTTATGTGCAATTGTAACGGGGCTGACAAGACGTGAGACGTGTGGATCCATGTGCAAGCTTTTATTAAAGCAGAAGAGGTCAGAAACACAGGCAGGGTCGAGCAATGGCAAACAGGTATATGGCGGGCAAGACACAAGAATAATCCTAGGGCTAGCGAAGGTCAACGATCGGCAAACAGAATCAAAAGGGCGAGATTAGAGGGGATAAATCCAGGAAAACAGGCAAAGATCAGAAACCGGGAAAACAGACAAGGCTAGGCTGGGCTGGGAATCTAACGAGGGCTCTGTAAAGTAGCTATCACTGCTTGCGATAAGCGCATACAATACTCGGCAGAGAATGGTTGTTTGAATGAGTGTTAAATAGTGAGTGAGTAATATGAAACAGCTGTGTGCAATCAGTGCTGTGTGCAATCAGTGCAATAAATGATGGGATATGTAGTCCGGGATGATATGCAACAGTTTGTTTAGTGCGAGAGTCAATGTAATGGAAAGGGTGACCTCTGATGGTAAGCAGACGGAAGTTCATGGACCGGATTCATGACAGCAATTTACATGTTTGCATGCATTTATTTGAGTGTTGTTTATTATATTAATCAAATTTAATTTAATAGTCTGCCCCAAAAACATACTGAACTGTGACTTCAAAACCAAGGTACATACCGAACTGTCATTTTTGTATAACATTACACCCCACTATATACAATCTACAGAGTTTAATGACTGAGCTTATTACCTAATTTAAGCAATTTCAAGCAAACCTGAACAGATTAAAAATGTAAACACTGCATCAATAATTTAGAAATCAACAACACAGCTTCACAGCTTAAGTTAAGGCTGTTTGTTACCTTCTGTCCCTATGTGCGGCCTTCAGATTAACCTGTCTTTATGTGAATCTGGTCTACAGGGAATCTGCTTCCTGCTCCAGGCCTGTGGATTCTGATTGGCAGCGAGTCAGAACTGTGATTTAAACTGACCCAGAGTCAGTGTGCGGAGGTAGAACAGGGTTAATTAACTAACGCACAGGTCACATTCAGGCAAATGGAGAATCTTAAGATACACAGCCATACTGCCACACCAAGTTTGTGTGTGTGTGTGGGCAAAGGTTAAACAACATCAAGCTTAACAAGATGTTTGTGTTTTCATGAAATGTATACAACCTTTAGCCTGAAGATCGCAGAGTGTGTGAGTTGGATTATGTAAAAATCCATTTCTCAGTGTGTTTGCTGTCTAGATGAGACGTGTTAAGCTCTGCAGGTGATGAGAAAAAACAACTTCCTGATATTTCACAGTTTAACTGCTGTTCTGTTCATAAACCACCCTTATATTCTGATATATGGCTATCACAACTTCTTAACAAAATCCCTTTCCCCCCCTTTCAGATTGCTTTAAATATCAAGATGGGTTTAATTTTTCAGTAGGCACATGGTACAGTAATTAAAATAAATAGAGCTAATTAGAAGTCTGAAATGTGAACTTTGAACAAACATCAATGTTATTTATTTATTTCCTCTGTTAATTGCACACCTTCTGTGAAATGCAAATTTGTGGTTGTGTAAGTTTCCTTTCTTCCCTTGTTTTTCATTTCCCTCAAACCATTAAAAAAGCATGGAACTCTAGAGTAAATGTGACCCATGTTAGAAAGACCAGGCAAATGTTCTTCATCTCCTTCTAGATTTCATCAACTTTCTTTTCATTTATATTCCACCCCTCCTCCATGCTTCTGGATGATGTTGGATAATGATATATTATATGTGCGTAGCAGCGGGAAATCCATCTTTCTCTGTAACACTCATTTCTGCAGAGATTGCATTTGTCTGCCTGATCTGAAAATCCCCAACAGGAACTGCAAAAAACCTCCCCCTTACATTGCTATAAGCATAGTAAGACACTAAGAGATGAGATGAAGCACTTTGAAATCTTCTTTTTGTCAGCAATTCCTTTATCAGCATTCATGCATTGAATAACATTCTTGTGCTTTGTGTCCCAGTGTAGGCTAAATTTTGTTATCCTGTGCTGCACTGGTATTAAAATATAATATTAGTGTAATATTATAATAGAGCTGCTATTCCATGCATCTTTAAACATTTCAAAATGTCCTTGATCTTTTGCATAAAGAGCATGATGTACTATGGAAAAAAACCCTACAGATTTCATTAGCTTCAACCTATTGAAATGTGTTTGCAATGTTTATTAGACATCCTTTCTTCAGTTATTTTATGCAAGGATCAAGCAAAAACTGCTTGAAGGATGCCATTATTAATGTAAGAGACGTTTCACTAGAGCGAACATCAGGTTTATAAGGTATCCTTATTAATGTTACTGCAACAAATCGCAACATACATTTACAGATCTTATGCCTTTTAGATATTAATTTTTAAGACCTAATGAATGTATATACTGTACATACATACATACATACATAAAACAGTACTTTGTATACATTTCCTTTAACTGTGACTTTTAAGACTGTGTGTCCTTGAACACAGGGGCAGTTAATATTATACACACGTATACATACACAACCAAATTCCCTTCTCCTCCGTTTTCCTTAATTTGTTTGATATTTCTCCATCCAGTGCATATGTCATAGAATAATGCTGATGTAAATGCATTTTTTGCTGTCTTCGCTGCAATGCACATACAGTTAAGACAAATAGTTCTGTGTGAATTAATATCAGGGATTTTTTCTTTCTTTCTTTCTTTCTTTCTTTCTTTCTTTCTTTCTTTCTTTCTTTCTTTCTTTCTTTCTTTCTTTCTTTCTTTCTTTCTTTCTTTCTTTCTTTCTATATATATATATAAATAGATAGATAGATAGATAGATGGAATAGATAGATGGAATAGATAGATTCATATAAATGTGTATATCATTATAAAATATGAATGCAAAATTTTTACTTTACTGACTTTACTAAAGCAGGCGATATGTAACAAGAATGAATCATTTATTATTTATTGTAAATATTCTGTTAAGATTGTTTACACATTTCATTACAATTACCGTATAAATGCACAAAAATAGCCATTATTCTATTTTAAATGTGTTTTTAACATTAAAGTTTTGCGAGCAGGAAATTAGCATTTGAAAACGCACTTAATACATAATGTCATAATGACAATACGACTTCAGTTTTGACCAATGCATTAAAAAAAAAAAAAAACATAATACAGTTCCATAAACATTACATGTCTCACATTTCTCTAAGCTCCATCTCTTTCCCCAAGCTTATTAGATCACTTTGTCATGCATTAAGGTCATTAGACAAATGTTCAACAGCAGCATATACAGCTGAAGTAAAACTGTAATTGATTTGGTGCTTTTGCAAAGCCTGAAGGCTCTTGTAGATTAGTGACGATACTGGTGTCAGTGTCAATGAATTTACGTAGTTCCTTCAGTCTTTGTGGTACTGAAACATCTAAAAAGCTTGCGTTAATGGCAGACATTGGCTGAATCTGAGCTCTATTTATATCTTGAGTGCTTTAGTGTTTAAAAAAATGACATGCTGAATTGCTGGAAGTCACTTATGCGAATGCTTCTATAATTGCTCAGACATTTCGAAAAAAAAAAAAAGTGTTATTCATCTATTTACTAGAAAAGGGAGAAAGAGAAAAATGGAAGAAAGTCAAGGATGTGACATTTTAAAATCTCACGGCTGGTAAGTATGTATTTAAATTCTTACTAGCTGGATCTAGGCATGGGCAGGGGTGGGATAAGCTCACACAAATGTCTGTTTTGGCCACGCAATCAAAACCCCTTTTTGTTAAATGTTTATAGAGTTTAGGTTTCTTTATTCCCGCCTTTTTGTTTTTCATATCTGTAACTGCCGACACTATCAACAGATAAATAATTTCTTTCTTAAAATGTCTCTACATTCCATTGGACTGATTTCACACGTGCTTTCACGCAGAGGCGTTCCCACAGCATTTCATCAAAGCACTCCAGGCCCTTGATAGAGAAAACTATATTACATAAAGTGTTCTAAATAGGGTTCCACTATTGTTAAAAGCGGATGAATACTAATTTAGTGTATTTTTGACTAATCACAACGCATATTTGCATCTCTGTAAGTTACAGGAATCCCACATTAAAACCTGCAATACATGCAAGATATGAGAATGGGCAACACATAGTGGCTTTCTTACACTGTATGATGTTACAGAAAACTAATTGTCCAGTACGATTCTGTTCACACAGCAGGTTTGCTGAAATTACAGTTGTGAGTCCCAGCCAATATTAAAGAGCTATACTTGATGCACATTTGCTGAAAAGACATACAGTACAGAGGTAGTCAAAAATACATGTGGCCACATCACATTTGAAGCAGAATCAATCCCAAATGCGTTCGGCATAGCAATGAACCCACCTCCCATTTGCCTCTCTACCACCTAACATGTAATTGTTATACTTTGCTGCCAACCCGCTTGCCTGCTTCAGTTTCACTGTTGGGGATTTTGCTGTAGGAAACGTTGCATCTGCTGCAGAAAGCATAGGGTATTTCAATAACAAATGCCACTAAAACGTCCGTTTTCTAAAGACAGAGAAAAAAGGTATGTGAAATAGTACTGTCTGTATTAATGATCAGTGATAAATTATTGTTCTTAATAATATTAATCTTAATATGTCTTATTAATCTTAATATGTCTTTGCTAAAGAAGTGTGAAACCTGAGTAGTAGGAGGTGATTACTATTACTTGTTTGCCCCCCCCCCCATAAAAAAAAACAATCAGTTTACATTTCCAAACATTCATTTCGCCATTAATTGTAATAATCCAGTGAGATTTTTGTCTGACAACAGCCAGTTCTCAGTGCCCACGGAGATCTGATCTCATCATCATCCAGTTTGTCTGGAATGACATGAAGAAACAAAACAAACTGAGACAGACTAAATCCAGAAGAACTGTGGAAACGTCTCCAAGATGCTTCAAGAAACCTACCTGCAAATCTACCTGAAAAACTCTGCACAAGTGCACCTAGGGCAAAAGCTGCATTAAACGCAAAGGATGGTCAGACCAAATGTTGATTTAATTTAGTTAATAGAAGTTAATTGATGAAGAAAATCTATTTATGACATTATTTTGAACAGCATTCTCAGTTTACAGCATTTTTACACAAGTGCCTAAACTTTTAACAGTACTGTAGCTTTGCAGGTAGGTCTATTGAAGCAGTCCGAGTCAGTCTCAGTTTGAATCGAATTGAATTGAACTGAATTTAGAGAGAGAGAGAGAGAGAGAGAGAGAGAGAGAGAGAGAGAGAAATTCGTTCTGCAAGGTCGTTACTCAGTAATGATACTAGACAAGTTTCTATTTGTGTACACTGTGAAAAAGTGTACCATTTACATTTCATTTTAGCTTTTTAGAACTGCAATCTAATCATATTCCCATTATGAAAATTGCCCCGTCTTTCTAAGAAAATTTGAACACCTTTTTTCATATATTATCATCCGTAATATTTAATTTACTTGGATAATTCACGCTCTTGAATCACAAATGATCTCCTTTTAGTTATGAATCTCTCTAATCACAAAAAAGGATTTATAAATGATTTATATATTAAATTCAAATCAATTCAGTGATTAAAAACTTCTAAGCACTTCTTACATTTCTCCTGTTTGAATGTACACATTCATAATTAACACTGAAGAATGTAGACATAAATTAAATAAATAATACAAGTCCATAAATTGGTGAAGGTGTATAAATTATGATGATTTTTGTGGTGCGTTTACATTTAAAGGACAATCACACAACCCTTCCTAATATGAAACCTGATTTTAACCCTCAGGGACTTTTGGGGGGTTTGCATGAGTTTGTGTGGGATCACAAGGCCTATAATCTGTGAGCAGATTCAGGGTCCATGAGGCTATTCATTGTGCTTCATCAGCATTCATTGAAGAGGACATTTCGCCTTCAGAGCGTGAATGCCGCCTTGAGATGGTCTGTCTTTAATCTCAGCTGGCGGGGTCTGATGCAGGATAAAGACACCACACATCCTCTCATCCGCTTACTTCCTCCAGGTCCTCTCTAGACTTCACTCTATCTCACTACCTCTTCATTCTCATTGCACCAACTCTTTCTGCATTTAAATCCCTCATGATCTTAATGTGATTGGTATGTTCGACTAAGAAGTGTGTGAGAATTTGTTGGGTTTGGGGTGAGAAACATTCTGCTAAAAGGCTGCATAATACTGTAGATTTTGTGAAACCTAGCAAAACAAAATACAATGAAGGGATCTACAAAGGTTCTTAAAGTTTTTAGGGGATCAGATTTATGCCCCCTCAGCAGGCCTGGAACACGTTTTTAACCAAGGGGGAACCACCCAAAGGAACATGTTTTCAACTGAAGGGCAACACCCCTCACACCCCTGGAATGCAATTTAAACCAAGGGTCATAGAAACCGCTATAAATGCCTCACCAGTTTGTGTGCTGCTTATTCGTTACATCACGTAACTGACCCTTAAAACCTTTCTTAAAGTCAATTATAATATTACCCTATGTGACCTTAACCAGATCAGCAGTAGGGACAGCGATAGCTCAAATGCTTTGTCCAACTGTACAGATCTCACCTTGGAAATATCTTAATCGGCATGGAGCTCACGAAGAGCTTACAGAATCAAAAGCTCATATGACAGAATATGATGGTAATTAAATATTTGTTTGTGACTTGCAGTGTGAATTACAATCCAGTACCACCGAGAAAATTAAGATTTAAAAAAGATGTTTTGCTATTTACACCCAAAGTGTAACTGGTTTGTTCTAGTAGGGGATCAAACCCAGGTCTCTTACATTCAAAGTCACTGAGTTTACTGATTAAGCTAACACCCCAATTAAAGAATCCAAGAGCAGAGGTAGTAACAAACAAAGAGTCGTTGATCTCCAGCAAAAGGCGATCTTTACTGAAGAAAAGTACAACAAAACAAAGGGAGCAGAGCTAAAAAAAAAAAAAACAGTGAAAAGCAAAGCAGAAACTAGAGTCCAAGAACATCAACTAATACAGACTTAACTTTCAGCAGGCAACTGGTAACATAGGCTCAAGACTGAACAAAAAAGCATGGCAGAAACTCACTTATTTAGGGCTAAACACAGGTGTCTCACATCAGGCTTAATGAATGATAGTGTTCAGCAGGAACCTGGAGAGAGGCACCAACTGTCGACCAGGAGGTAAATTAACAGTCCAGTGATGAGTTCTTACACAAAGTGATAAAAGTTAAAGTGAAAAAAGAGAGAAAAGGTGCTTCTTGTAGTTTGAAGGACACTCACATTGTGAGTTTATGGTATGAATCTGTGGGTTGCCCTGTGTTCTATGTCTTTGCTTGTTCAGCACTTTGGACAGCCGTGCTTGCTGTTTTTAAATGTGCTATATAAATAAAACAAACGGGTAACACTTTAGAATAGGGAACGCTTGTTCACTATTAACTATGACTTTTCCCTCAATACATTCCTAATTCGCTGCTTATTAATAGTTAGTAAGATAGTTGTTAAATTTAGGTATTGGGTAGGATTAGGGATGTAGAATAAGGTCATGTAGAGTAAGCCATTAATTTGAGCTTAATTAGTACTAATAAATGGCTAATATTCTAGTAATATGCATGCTAATAACCAACTAGTTAAGATACCCTAAAATAAAGTGTTACCAACAAACTTGAAACTTAACTTTCAGAAATGTATTGATAACAACCACTGACTGACACCATTGAATGTGAACCAAACGAACTGTTCATTTAACCCTCATGCTAATAAGAGACTTGTACCTTAATAATTGCAGGTTCAGTCCCAAAGTCTTGCCCCATAGGCAATATGTATGTAGGAAAAACTGTACTGTGTGAAAGAAAAAAAAGAGAGAGAAGAAGAAGAAAAGGAAAACCACATATGGGCTACATTTATCTGGCTTATATGGAAGAAAGCTCTCATTGCAATTAAAAAAAATAGGTTTCATTTGTAAGCTCTGTATTTGGCACAAATCTCACATAGCAACAAACAAACAGATCTAAGAACAGAAAAATCCTGAAGGAGAATGTGCTGGAATTCACAAAAGCATTGGGGCTTGGAAGTCAGTTGAATGACGATTTATCTTCAACAGTGACCTGAAATATACCGCAAAACCCTCAATACAGTGTCTTAAAACCAGCAAAGTACATTTCCTAAAGTGGTCGATTTACAGCCCAGACCTTAATCCAATTGAGCATCTGCAGAGTGACATAAAATGGCCTTCCACAAATGGTTCCCATCCAACTTGATGCAGCTTGAGTAATTTTGCCAGAAAAAAAATGGCCAAAGGTTTCAGATTTACATTAACATTCATGCATTTGGCAGACAAAGATATAACAGATGCTAACAAAGCTGATCATACCACACATTAACTTTCCATAAGGGGATACTTATGATTAAATAATTTAGAATTAAATACAAAAGGAAATAGTTAAATTTCAGTTTATTTGCAGGAGATCTTTTCCTTTTGTCCTGAATTATAAATGTTCAAATGTGGCAAAGAGACCCCTTGCATTAGTATTGTTGTTTTTCTGTGTATTATAACCGATTGAGAATGAGATTTGAGAACTACTGTCACGGAGAGCGCTCCTGTTACTCTCTCTTCGGGCCACCAGAGGGCCCCATCACCAGAGTACTAGTTTCTTTCCCACACTACATTTCCCATCAGCCTGGCACCTGTCCCTGATTGCTCCCCGACACCTGTTCCCTATCAGGTTAGACTATTTAAGGAGCTCTGTCACCCAGGTTCACTGCGAAGTCTTGTTTTGCCTTGGTGAACATTTCTGAGCGTTATTCCGGTTACATTGGACTGCCTTCTGCTATTACCTCTGCCTGCCTTTCCCTCGTGTTGTTTGCCGCCTGCCTACTGAACTTGTGCTCTGGATACTGGACTATCGACTTTGGATTGCCGCCTGCCCTGACCTACGACTGTCCCAGTTTCTGAACGTTATCTGCCTGCCCCGATCTCAGGTTCGTCTATGATTACGATTCTGTCTACTCTACGATACTGCCTTATCTGTGTCTTGATCTCTGCTTGTCTGATTAAGTTTCAAATAAAACTGCAAATGGATCCCAGCCGTGTTGACGAATCATTACAACTACAGTATAGGACGATATTTAGAGTGAATAAAAACTTACATTTTGTTATGTTCCTTAAGCTATCATATAACTTAAAATATATCACACTAGTCATGTACTGTATCTTGGAAACTTCGTCTCTGGTCACTATATGCTTGCATTGTATAAAAGCCAGGATATTCTGCATATTAACATCATTGAGTGTACAGTATGTGTTTCAGGGAAATAGGTAATAGGTTTGGAATGACATGAGGGTGAGTAAATGATGACAGCATTTTAATCTGGGCTGTGAACTATTACTTTAGTAAAAAGCAAGTTTTCTACTTTATAACAGTCACTATATATTTCCTTAACTGACCCCAGTCCCTCTTTGCTACTGCGATCAGTTTCTCAAAGCAGCCCTCATCAACGATGCTGACTGAAATAACAATGAGCTGCACACTGAGCTAAAGACACAAGTCATCTCATACTGCCTGCTTGTTCCTTACCACTTCAGCAATATCTGCAAACTCTTCCCATCTGTGCTGTCCCATTTTTGTTCCCCCCAATCTGCTTATTCAGAGCTCAGACAAACAAAAATGGCCTTACAGTACTTGTTCAAAACAGTGAGAATTAAGCTATTTTAAAATGATCTTTTATGGCTTAATTACCATGTGAGCCAGCCACTGAAGACCTAATTCTCATAGTTCAGCAGCCACTGATTTTGAAAAGCAGAAATCTCATCACTGTTTGCACAACTAATGTAGGTTGTTGAAATGCAACATCAGATGTTGGCATAACTTTGGCACAACTGAAGTTAAACCCCTACTCCCATAACCCTTAAAGCATGTTTAGTGTGACCACATCTGTCACTCAAATGCCCATCCCATTACCTATTTGGTTTTATAATTAATAAACCTCCAAAATCACTAAGCAATAATGAGTGTGTGAAGTGAATTAGTGTAAACTTAATGAATGAAGTGCAAATCAAATCTCATCATGTCTCTCCGAAATAAGAGCTTGCCAAAAGTAGTATCAACTAAAGCACTAAACTATATGTATTTCTATTATTTTATGTCTATTTAAATGTTTTAAACCTTGTAAGAAATGACACTAGGGCTGTTGATAAACAATAATTATCTCAATATGATTTTAATTTCTCCAATGGCATGTTTTGACTGTCAGAGTCTTTTTACACATGGATAAACTAAAGGCAAACATTTCAGCTGTGTGGATGTTAGTGCTGGACTCAATGACTCAATGCCTGAAAAAATTGTGTACAATTAAATCTGAATAAATACGCCATAATTTATTAATAACACCTATAGTGTGATTTCTATGTATTTAGATCAAAACACTTTCAACCCAATGAATGCATATGTCATCACATTAAGGAAAACAGTGCTCGTCAAGCTAATTCATGGGAATAATAAGCATGAATGCACTGTGTGTCATGGAGTATACTGTATGATATGCCAGAAGATTGCATTTACAATATTGCTTAATTTACAATTAATTGCACTCTGTTCTGTTGTATATCAGTGGTGGAACTTTAGTTTGAACTGACTGTTTTACTGCATGCTACATAGGCAAATTACAACATCTGAGTTATGAACTATGATGAATACCACTGCAACAGTGTCTCTCTCAGTCATCATTGTTCTGCTGAGTAGTTCACTGCCTCCAAAGGTTGCCATCCCACTAGCTGATTTTCCAATTTACAACTAATTTTCAGTTGTAAGTTTAATTTACATCGCCCTTCGAAAGTCAAAAGGACTGTGTTCCAGGTTTCTCCAAGGAGGTGGGGGTTAACAGCCCTGATTCAACACCACCTTAAGTGAACTATGGTGTTGATAGTCCATAAAGATGTAGTTAGAACTAACAGTACTGGCCAGAAATGTCCCAGTAGACATGATGGACCCATTGTCTGGTCATGATATCAGACCATTGACAATCCATTGGCAATCTCTTCTAAATTCATCAAGACTCCATAGATTAATTGGGGTTGTTTAATGGTGAATTTTCAGTTAACTTGTGGTATTATCATTGATCTTTAACAGTGCATGTTCATCTCAAACAATTATGAAAATATGGAATAATAAAACAATAAGAATCATAATAATAATCTCAGATACTAAGTCAATACTGCATGGATATGTACATCACATATAAGCTATTATACATATGCAAGTCACTTTGAATAAACACCATCTGCTAAATAAATAAATGTAAATGCATACAGCCACAGTACTGGAAGACAGCTCATTCTACAGTGACTGCATTCATGCATATGGTGAGTCAGCAGTGGGGTGGAGTCATATAATTCATTCAGCGCCATATATCTATATTATTTTGGCATGTGATTGTATTTCATAATTATGGTTATGCGCAAGTTCAGACAGCCATTTGCTCATGAATATTTAGTCCTTATCATGAATATGCATTGAGTTAGTGAAGTGGCTCTGTTGATGCAGATTTATGGCTGTGCATGGGACATAATTAAAAGGTAGAATACAAGCTGCCAGAACCTTGAAAACAAGCAAGACACAGTGTCTCAGACCTCAGGTGGAGTGTGTTGTCTACTTTGAAACAAGTTCCTCAAAAGCATACTAGCAAATGATGGGTTATGGTGATTAATTATTACAATTTATTTATCTCTAAACTGAGTAACTGAATGTAGACTTATAATGCATAATGTCCCTATGAAAGAAAACAACAGCATCTTAACATGTGACCTGGACTAATGCTAATACCACATATAGTACATTGAGTATTAACATTGTACTACAAAAATACCATAGCATTATCAAGGTACATGGAAGAAGTAAGTTATCTGGGTTATCTTTTTATCTACTTTTTAATGAATACCTTTAATTCAGGCATACTATCCTTTTCACATAATGTGTTTTGCCTAAACTGGAGAGGTGGGGGGGGGGTGGCATATAAATTAACTGGTTTTATTTGAGTCAAAAAGAGTATTTAACATTACTGAACCAACTCATTTACCTTATTTTATACCAACAAAACAATTTTTTAATGGGTTAAATCAGGTAGAAATATCTCCTTTAAGGTAACAATCGCAGGTTACCACTTTTTGCGGTGTACATACACGGACTCTCACACTACACAGACTGTTACACTATACCCTGGACTACATTTCCCATCATCCATTGCACTGATTGCACACAGCTGTAACCAATCACATGCTCACCTGAAAGCTATTACACACACTATATAACATCCACCCAGATACTGCTCAAGTCGCCGAGTATTGTCTGTGTTTATTACTTTCCTAGTGATAGCACTTTACAGAGCCAGTTCCAGTTTTCCTAGTTTAGTCATAGTCTCGCCTTGCCTGTTTTCCTGTGTTCAGATTCTTGCCTGTGTTTTCGGATTACCCTTTTTGTCTTGCTGTTTCGGACTCGGTTTGCCCCTGCCTGGATTATTGCTATGTATCTGGATTATCTCTCTTTGCCTTGCCCTGTTGGATATTGTTCACCATAGATCGACCCACGTCTGTTTACTGGACTGCTCTTGTGTTCTGCCCGTGCCATATCTGTCCGTTGGTGTTTCGACCCTGCCTGTGTTTGTGACCACGTCTTTTAATAAAAAGCTTGCATTTGGATCCGCACGTCTCTCATCTCGCCGGCTCTGTTACAATGTTGTTGCCTGGCTACAATTACTGCTGCAATGATCATTAGAAAGTGCACTCAAACATCATAGTTATATATAGCGAATTGTATTTTATGTGCTGTTTGGTTTCATTTGGTTTGATACAGATTGATGCAAAATGCACCTGGCAATTTGTGTGACAGAAACACAATTTATAATGAACCTAATTTACAGAGAAACAAGGTGTGTTTGTGTAAAAAGTAAAGTCAATTACTAAATTAAAAAGAAACAAAAAGTGTGGGCTTTTGTTCTGACAAGCATTGAATTACCTTCTCGATGTTACATTTTGGTCAGTAGCTTGTCCCACACTGTTAATGTTTGTTGAGGAAAGGTGTACTTTTCTTGGGGGAGACTTAGGGATGGTCTCTTTTGACTTGTGGCAGCAAACAACCACTTAAACACTCAGAACCCCATAGCATCCACATAGCAATGCTCTAAAAAGCACTCAGAGCACCTCAGTCCACTAGCAACCACCCACAGTGACTTCTGCATAGGCAAGTAGCACTTACATTTTCTTGAGAAAATCTAAAAACAACTTTTGTGAAATAAGCAAAGCATAAAACTGGGGGGTTTTGCACAATAGAGCCTATTTACACTAAACGAAAATAGCAGTATTTTTTAGTGATATGCTATTTACACTAAGTGCAAATAACTAGATTAGGCTATATTTATTCAATGTTAAAATAGCAGGATATTCTGATAATTACTTATTGCAAATAGTGGCAATTATCTGCACATCAGCATTGTAATACATTATAAAACAGTATGCAATAATAACTTATTGAGTGTAAATTTTAATTTTAATCCAAATTATTAAATGGATGCCACCTTATTGGGACAAAAGCCCTCCCTTTACCTACCCTAACCCTACCCAATACTTTATTTTCAACTTCTTGATTATTTCCTTAATTTTTGTTAAAAATAAATGCTTTTCTTATATGTGATTTGAAATGGGAGAAAAAAAGTTTGTCAAAAGGCAGATTCGAACCCGGGTCGATAGCGTCAAAAGGAGAAGGCTATGACACACACTTAACCATCTGCACCACTAAATCTGATGAGACTGTCTTTTGTAATGTTGACTAGTCCAATCACATGTTGGTGGATGGAGTTAGTGTAAATAGTCTCTGCCAACAAGGTGGGCTATTTGCACTTCTTTTTAAAAATTCCCAACAGTTACACAGTTGCCCACAGAAAAAAAACACGGGGTGCTGCAGCACCCTCAGCACCCCCACTTCCCGCACCTATGTCAAGGTTAGTCGAGTCCTGTCACACTCCCTCAAAAACACATAGTGCCTGACATTGTTTTTCTCCTTCAGTCGAGTACAACACTAGCACTTTAACTGTCTCTTCTTCACTTTTGATTCTTTGTGGAGTTTGACAGCTTGAGAGTTGTTTTCCCCCCATCTATTCTCTCACCAAAATGTGGCAAATAGACATTTGAAACCCTGCATCAGCCCTTTATCACCTGTTTTCTTCAGTATGTGTGAGACAAGGATGACTGAAACTAACATTTAGACACTGATTGTTGTGTACTCGTCTGTGTTGATAGTGCAGGTGAGAAAAGAAGACATAAAAATAGATAGTGTGAATTAGGTTAGTTTTCAAAACTGTTCTTAGTCATAGTTGGGTGTTCAACTATGGGCACTTTTGGGCCGGGGACATGGGGAAATATAGGTTATCCTACATCCTGTCTATTAGAAATACTTGATTCTGAAATGTGAAGGCAATATATGTGTGACCCTGGACCACAAAACCAGTCTTAAGTCACTGGGGTATATTTGTAGCAATAGCCAAAAATACATTGAATGGGTCAAAATTATTGATTTTTCTTTTATACCAAAAATCATTAGGATATTAAGTAAAATATCATGTTCCATGAAGATATTTCGTAAATTTCCTACAGTAATTATATTACAACTTCATTTTTGATTAGTAATATGCATTGCTAAGAACTTCATTTGGACAACGTTAAAGGCGATTTTCTCAATATTTAGATTTTTTTTTTGTACCCTCAGATTCGAGATTTTCAAATAGTTGTATCTCGGCCAAATATGGTCCTATCCTAACAAACCATACATCAATGGGAAGCTTAAAATGGACCCTTATGACTGGTTTTGTGGTCCAGGGTCACATATATCACTGGGGGTCTGAGTCTTAGCTTTCAGACTCAGCCTTGATCTCAAGAATGTTCTTCCCTGACACTGCTGTCCCTTTGGTAAGTAAACTAACTGTTAACACTTTATAATAAGGTTCAGCTTCCTTCAGCTCACCTTCCTTCCTTTCCTTATTGCAATAATGAGTTAACATTAGTTAGTATCATGAACTAACAATAAACTTTTTGGTAACACTTTAGAATAGGAAACACTTATTTGCTATTAACTATGACTTTTCCCTCAATAAATTCCTTTCTTTTCTTTTCTTTTCTTTTCTTTTCTTTTCTTTTCTCTCCCACATAACAGGACGTTTAAATGACTCAGCTAGCTCAGTATGGTGCCATAATGCAGATGCTATTGTGAGTCAAACAACGGAAACATGTATCTGTATTTATAAAGTAATCAATGAAGACACTAAGTACATCAATCCTTCTCATCTCTCTCTCTTCCTGTCTATATGGCGTTTTGAGTATTTTACCACTTCCTCCCCATGTTTCCACTGACTCATCACAACATTCTAATCTATTTGTCTTAATATATACATATATATACATATGTGTTCTATATGTGACCCTGGACCACAAAACCAGTCATAAGGGTCAATTTTCTGAATTTGAGATATATGCATCAACTGTATATACTGAATAAATAAGCTTTCCATTGATGTATGGTTTGTTAGGATAGGACAATATTTCACCGAGATACAACTATTTGAAAATCTGGAATCTGAGGGTGCAAAAAAATCTAAATACTGAGAAAATCGCATTTAAAGTTGTCCAAATGAAGTTCTTAGCAATGCATATTACTAATCAAAAATTAAATTTTGATATATTTACGGTAGGAAATTTACAAAATATCTTCATGGAACATTATCTTTATTTAATATCCTTTGGCATAAAAGATTTTTGGCATAAAAGAAAAATCGATAATTTTGACCCCATACAATGTTTTTTTGGCTATTGCAAAAAATATACCCCAGCGATTTAAGACTGGCATTGTGGTCCAGTGTCAGTGTCTTAAATCGCTGGAGTATATTTATATATATACATTTATACACACACACACACATATATGTGTGTATAAATATATATATATATATATATATATA
>NW_015505624.1:276380-285107 GCF_001515645.1 Sinocyclocheilus grahami
ATATATATATGTATATATATATATATATATATATAAAGTCCTAAGAAACAACAAGCTGTGAGCTGCAGAGTTCATTTTGATATATCATTCATGTCAGTAACACAAGTTACATGCAGAAGGTTAATAAATGCTTATGGGTTTTGTTCAAATCACTACACATCTATGACCAAAGGCCTTAGCAAGCACCACTAATAATTTCAGTCCCTTCTTTTCTCATTATGTTGGCCCTTCATTAACCTTTGCTTTACAGGTACATCCCACCAAAGGATGTCTTGTCAGGTTTTGCAGTATTCAAATTCACACACCCACTGCAACACCCAGATCATGTCTGCTTCATAATTAACAGTCTCTCCATTGTGGCGCACTCCCAGAAGCTTGTCTGTTTGACTAGCATTGCCGCTTAGTAAACAGGAAGACAGTTAATTATTTCGAAACGTTCACAAATAACTGGCTACTGGTCCCCCGCTGTTAGTAATGACACTGTGCGGTCAGTAATTAAAGACTGTTTTCACATGAAACTACCCAACATTCCCTCTGAGAGTGACGGAAAAACCTGTGAGAAAATCTCACTTTCTATTTTTCATTTTCTTTTGTCTAGTCTTAAATTTTTTCCTCCCTCTCTTTCTCTCTCTCTCTGTCACAGTATCTCTCTCTCTCCTTCTGTCACCGTATCTCTCTCTCTTTCTGTTGCCCTTTTCACACAGAGTAGAGCATGACCCATGCTCTCCTTCAATTACCTTTTCCTGGGTTACTGTCTCCATGGCAACTTCCCAAAAAGAAACAGCAGCAATTCCAAACCATCTTTAAAAAAGCAAAAGGGAGAAAAATAATAATAATAATAAAAATTCAGCAAAAGTGTATTTCTTCAACTACAGGCACTTACACGTCCAGGGGTTAATTAAAACTAATCATAAATACAGAAATGAAATATACATTAATCATTTTAATAATTATGAAGTGATTTATATATATATATATATATATATATATATATATATATATATATATATATATATTTACAGAATGATTTTTAACTGCGACAGTAAATTCTGAAAGAAATGCATCGCTAAATGTGTGAAAATATTATTTCATTGTGTTTTGCGGATACAAAAATATGGTCACACTTTATTTTATGGTCCAATTTTCGCAATCAACAAACCATTAACTGACTTTTGCCTCAATAAACTCCTAATTTGCTGCTTATTAATAGTTAGTAAGGTAGTTGTTAAGTTTAAGATTAGGGCTGTAGAATATGGTCATGCAGAATATGTGCTTCATAAGTGCTCTAGTTAAAGGTCCCATATTGTCAAAACTGAAATTTCCTGGCTTTTTATCGTGAGATGCAAAAAACATAGACATATGGCAAGAAATCTGTAGATGCGCCCAACAAAAGACAATACATTATTGAACCTTTTGTGATAAGTGTGCGCTGCAAACGCGAACATTTTTGATGATCGTTTCTGTCCAGTCTGCTCGTTTCATTGCATTTAACCACAGCTGTCATCGTTTTTTTTTTGTCTGGCAGTGGCAGCAGATATGCGATCAAATTTCTAATTTGAGGCTGTATTACGTCGATTCTGGCACCCAACATCACAACAAGATGATATTTTAAGCTCCTTATGTAGCCGAATCTGCGCTGGTTTGAATGGGCGCCTCCAGTTTCCCCTTTTGTTTTGCTGCCTCTAGCTAGCGCTGTGACGTCGGCTGACCCTAGTTACCTGTGGTTGACCTGGCCGTGCGTCACTCAGAAAACAACAGGCCAATCAGAAGAGAGGCTCATGAATATTAATTAGACAGGCCAAAATCGACCTGTTCTCAGCAGAGCTCATGAGAGAGGAACTGTAAAAATATATTGAGAGGGTTTTTGGTACTTATACCGGAAATATATATTCTTAAGGACATCAAGACTTAAAATAAAACTCCAGAAAGGTGTAAAATATGTGACCTTTAAGCTATTGCATTTGTCTCAGATAAAGACAAAAGCAGTCCTTTTATATTCAATACATTTAAAATGTCATTTCCACTACTGTGATTTTCACCACAGGATGATATCAAGCATGAATATACATATTTTGATGTGGTGGAAATGACATTTGTTGATTCAGAAAAAAACGTCAGGATTCTCCAGTGATTCGTGTATATACACTGATGGAAGGGAGTGCATTTTCTACAAGGTGCCACAGTTGAAGAAATATCCAAATCTTCTTGTGACCTTACTTGCACCAGAACTCCACTACGCACATACTTAGTCTCATGTTCATTTTTACATCAGTTTTGCATCAGTCTATTCAGCCAGCAGTTATAGTACTGATGAGCAAGTGAAGCTTCTCAATGTATTCAAGCCGCGTGTAACCAGTGTTGCCAATTATTTCATTACTGTCTGGACAGCTCGTCACCAGCCGCAGCCCTTGCAGTTTTGCATGCTGCAGCACACAGTGATGGGTTTTTTTTTTTCATCAATTAGTCAACACAGTTAGCGTGCCTAATACAAGCTTGTGGTTTCCCCATCTCAAAAAGGAGATGCCTGAGTCAAATTTCACCCCCAAATCAAGTCTTATTTATTTATTAATTATTGCATTGCATTTACATTATTTTCATGACAATTAAGCACATCTCCATTATATTTTCATTACCGTAATGCAAATCTCTATTTAGACATTTCTTAGCACCAAACACTATCATGATGTATAAATATAATATTTTTTTCTTAGATAGATTTTTGAATGACAGAAATAGGAATTTGTGGTAAATTGTTACGAAAATATTACAGTGCTTTTTTTTTTTGTTGAGTGAAATCAACATAAATTGAATCACTCCCTTGTTACATCATTCGTTCATAAGGGAAAGATGATTGTCTATAGTAATAATAATTTTCTTACTTGCTCCACCTCTTATATTATACATAGCAATATAATACCTCATATATTACACATAGCGAAATGCTGTCAGTAATGCCTTTAATTATGTAATCTTTAAATCTGGGGTGAAATAATATCTCACATTGCTTGACAGACCCATGTGTTGTTGGTATGTACTAGTGCTGTCAAACGATTAATCACGATTAATCGCATCCAAAATAAAAGTTTTTGTTTACATAATATATGTATGTGTACTGTGTTATGTATCTATAAATACACACACATACAGTATATATTTATATTCTTATATTTTATATTATATATAAATATATTTATTATATAAACATAACATATTTTTTCTTAAATATATACATGCATGTGTTTGTATTTATATATACATAATAAATATAAACAGTAGACACACATATTATATAAACAAAAACGTTTATTTGGGATGCGATTAATCGCGATTAATCGTTTGACAGCATTAGTTTGTACAAATGTGCACATGTTTGAGTGAAACAAGTGCGTGTGTCAGCATAGAGCACATGAATTTCTGGAATTTTCCTCTGGGCATCACTGCAGTACCTATTCATCTATGAATGTAAGATGTGGAAACTAAAGCTTATACAAAGGAATGTTGAGATACAGGTGTGTGTTTGCTGTGAGTGTGTGTGTGGTGTAATGTATGTTTAAATCAAAGTTCTCTGACAGGACCTCCATGTATCTCTCCTCCCCAGTGCCCATTCTGATGCGAACATGAGCCAACTCTAGCATTTCCTCACATCTCATTGGTTGTGATATTATCCTTGGGCTTATGGAGCCACCAAATGTATAATTTATTGTCTGTTCAGCAGGCAAATTTTGCTAGCTTGGCAATTTCATTTGCTGAATAAATATCATTATTAAAATTTTCCCTCTTTCTCTTTTTGCCTGCGCTATAACATATTTCTGTGATTCATATCCCAGTTGTGATAGTGTGTGAAAAATCATTTAATTATCATTAAAAATCTATGTACTGTGAATAAGTCGACTAGGGGACTGAATAAAATTAAATATAATGTTATTTTAGGAACTTTCTAATGTAGGCCCATGCAAAATAAATGAACACTCAATATTTCACAAAAAAAGCAGGTGGGCCTTAGAAAGCCAAACGTCTTGCCATCTACATTTTTCATCTCGTTCTAAGTGTAAAACAAGGAAACCATCAGCCAGTTTCATATAGTCTATGTTCAGAATCACTTATAACCATACTACAATTCTGTTTCTGCATCGTGTATATGTTTATGTATTACTGTATATATATATTGTACACAGAATGCAAACTTTTTTGTATACTGTTTACAAATAGCAGTATTTTCTCCACAAATCATTATTTGGTTAGACTAAATAAGGCCAGAAATACATATTGTTACAATGACTTGTTTCATTCCCTTCTGCATATTAAAAAAGTATACATTAATTCATTCCAAAAGCATAAAATCTAAAAACAAGCTTACATTGTAATTGCACTACTATATTGTTTGATAGGTGTGCTCTGTGTGTGTGTATTTAAATAGTGCCCTCTAACATTTAATAAATATTCTCAGATTTTTCGTAAATTCTAGATTATTTATATAAAGCATTCATGGATTGGTCAGCCATTGACAGTAATAAACAGTATCATAAAATTATATGTAACTGATCACAAAGGGAGTTATGAAGTGTTCCTATAAATGAAAGCTGTTTGAAAGAAATATTAATTGGCCTTGTGCCAGTGGAAATTCTGTCCTCATCTTCCTCCAGATCCAGCAATTCCAGTGAGGACGTAAGCTGCTGTCAAATCACTGAACGCCTGCCAGCGGCAAGCTAGTTTTATGGAGGCATCACCTACTTACTTTCTGAATGACATTTAGGTAAGGGATAGTTTTATGTTTATCATCCGCTGATAAGCTTGACATATATTTGAAGGATGAATTTGCAATAAAAAAGACATTTAAATTGTAGTATTTTTGTGATATCCCACCTGGGCATTGACACGGCTAAGTAATTAATTAAAGCTTTTTTAAATTTGATTATTATTATTATTATACAATTTTTTTCATAATCAGTATATGTAAAGCTAAGCTAGTTCTGTAGAATGGTGTGATTCACTGTAAACAGGTAACTAGAGAGACTAAGAGGCCAAGTGAGGACCAAAATATTTCTCAAGTAACCAAATTACAAGGAGCATGATTATCTCTTGCACGGTGAAACACCGGCAGAATCTCATTTGAGTTTGCTTTTATGTTCAAAGGATACTGATTAAAGTCTAATATGAGTGTTTGAGTATGCAATGATGGTTTACTGCCATCCTGTATGACTAACATTTGTAGGACAACAGCATTCAAGACCATCATTACTTGCAATAAAATAAGAGGGTAAATGAAAACATTCTTCAGAGAAAGCCTTATTGCTTTCCCTCCTTTTTATTCATGGCTCATAAAAAAGGGGGAATACATTCTGCTGCTTCAAGAGAAAATTGTTAGTTGCATGCAATTTATTCAAGGATGCAAGCCTAAAGGAATGTGACATCCTGTATTATAAGGGTTTCATTAAACGGCAATGCCTTTAATTCCATTTTCAATTGAAAATAAGAATACCAATCATGGTGCGATGGAAGACAAAGTGGATGTTGTTTTGCTACGAGCCAGGCGATAGTAATCACTCCACGATTGCTTTCAATACAAACTGTCCACAATGACAATGACTAAGACGGTCAAAGTTACAATGAATAATGTCTCTATTATTATACTGAGAGAAAAAAAAAAAGCTTTATGGCACTTTTTTTTATGGCACAATTTTTGTTTAAAAGCGATTTTTGTGAATAAAGCACATTTCAACTTCTTCTTCTTCTTCTTTAAAGCATTTAAGCATTACATGCAATGCATTTAATGTATTCCCATAGTGAAAATGACTGTATATGTTATATAAACTGTTATCTAACATAAAATGAACATTAATAAGGTTAAGGTATTTTCAATGTGTGACACTTAATACAATATCAATCTGAAATGCATCAATCAATGAATCAGTAAGAAGTGTCTTATCAGATACTGCTTACACAAACAACTTTATGAGTAACAAATATGTTAACCCAGCAGTTGGGGCATGAACTTATAGATTTTTTTATCCTCAAGGGAAGCAATGGCTTCAACAAGCAAACTGGGTAGTAAAGCATGAACAAGGAACTAGAGCAACTTCTTTAAGAATGTATCTTATTTAAACAGGAAGACTGGCCCCTATTTTACAAGCAGGAAAAATGCTGAGAGAGACTTGTCAGAATTTGCATTATCCACATTATTTAATGCCTTCAATTCACCCACGTTACATGTCTTACAAGGTTGTAGGGGAAACCCACACCAACAAATAAACAGCATACAATTTCCACTCAGAAAGAACTCCTATAACATCTGTAAGTTGTAACTTAATAAAAATGTAAGGATGTTAGAAAAACATACAATCTATTCATAAATGAATGTTTTGTCTGTTGATGCAAAGCAAGCATTGTATTAAAAAAGTTGTACACAGCTTCTTAGCATTCCACGGTAACACTATTGATTAGGAAACACATATTCACGATTGACTAGCTGCTTATTAGCATGCATATTACTAACAAGTTGGCTTTTTATTAGTACTTACAAAGCACATATTAATGCATGACCATATTCTAGATCCCTTAACCTTACACTACACCTGAACATAACTACAACAACTTCCAGCTACCTTATCAATGAGCAGCAAATTAAGAGTTTATTTAGGGAAAACTCTTAATAGTGAATATGTGTTGTCTATAGTGTTACCCATTTGACTGCTAAGGTTTAGCTATAGGAAACTGACCAGCATTTACAGCCTGATTTATCCCATTGTCACAATCAGGTATGGACTGAGTGAGATAATTCCGCCACACATTCTCCATGAGTGAGCTGAGGTCATAAATCAAATGCTTTCATGCTTATGTTGGATGCATGAAAGTAGAATACTCACAATTCATGTAAATTAATAGACTGATTTGCAAGATCATGCTCAATTACTAGTGTTGATGAGGGATTTTGTGCATGTCTGTTGGCTGGGATACAGTCAGAAAAATCTGCTCTGTCAATAAAAGCTATTACAGTTTCAACTGAGGGCACTCTTACTTTGTTTGAGGGTGCTTAGCACACTCAAGCACCCCTACAGAGCCAGCCCTGCCATGAAGGGACTGCAGCAGTCAGTCGAACGAAGCAGGGGTTCTGCTGCCTACCAGTCCTCCTGGGAAACTCCTATGTGTGAGTTTAGGAATCGTAATTACGATGTGATGTGTGTTCAAGTGATTTTTGTCAAGTGATGGCTCAGAACACGATGGGAAATCTAGTTTTGATGAATGCTTATGACATAATAAACTGGCTAAATGAGTAATATTTTATGGTTTATTCTTAACGGTGTTTTTTATTAACAGTACACAAAATGTACAAACTAAGCTGCACAATTAAAACTGTAATTAGATCATTGTGGTGGCATTTAAGAGCACCAATTTCTTAATAATTTTGACATGACTTGAAAAGAGTGCTTGTTGACAAGCCTCCTAATGCAAATTATGGAATTAAGGTGTATAGCAAAGGGCTTAAAAAGAAAATGTGGAATATTTTAATTAATTCTAGCCAAGCATTGGACACTGAATCAACCAGGTTGTCCCCTTTGTAAATTTGTTTAATCTTTCTTGTTTGACACATTTCTATGGCACCACTTCTGAGCTATGTTCTGGCAGTTCTTAAGAAAGAGATCCTGCCTTTCAGCTTGTTTGGGGTTTGACAAAAAAGGGGATTTTCAAGCCACAATGACAATTGCACTATTCAGAAGTTCTCACTGCAGGGTATTACCAGTGTGTTAAGTGTAGAGTAGTACTGAAGAGCCACTTCAGACCGACGTGCCACTCCAGGACAAAATTGCCAAATCTTTCCACACTATCAGTTTAAGCACCTTCAGAAAAGTCTGCCATCTGCCAGCTAGACAACCGACACTTGCTAATTGCACTACTGTTCACCAGTATGTTCACTACAATTATGCAATCAGTACATCATCACAGCAAACAAACAGCACTGGGGATTTTAGATCACCAAATCCTCCAAACTGTTGCTTTCAGAGATCGTGCTGCCAGGGTTGGTTTGAAAACCGGAAATGTTATACATAAATTGAGTTCTGGCTTTGAAATATTTAACCATTTATCTTTAGGGTTTTACGCAACCCAGTCTCATAAAAATACGTACCTCTGCGTACATTTCTGCAACACCGTTTTTACGTACCTTACTGCACGTTTCTCCGCAGTTTCGAAGAGAAATGTCCACTGAGTGGCGCTAAAACACGGGTTCAATACGTCAACCCTGGCACGTTTTTATTACGTTGATATAGGTACGTATTGCTGTGTTTTTATTACGTTTCTTCAGGTACGTATTTCGGTGATTCAGAATTCAAATATCTGGGGACTGTCGCTAAAAGTTAATGCTCTATCGTGTTGGAAATATGCCCTACACCAAACCCAACCCTAAACCTACCCGATAGTGTTAACAAATGCAAAACTGATATAAAAACAATTTTTTTGATGCAACCGTGCCATTTTAACTTCCTTATATGCAGATTTTAACTGTTTTGTTGAACCGTATGTAGCGTCTGCGTAGAATCATACATGAGCGTTGGATGTTTATGGCTTAAGAGACCCCTTTTAGCCTTTTGACATTTGCATATAAATTACAGTTCTGGTCAGAGATGTTACGTTTGTATAGGGGTTTTAAATTGCCAGATGGTTCTTCACCGTCAAGAAGATTCGAACCAGCCCCCACTATCATCTACCCCCAATCTGATTTCAAACACATTC
>NW_015505624.1:285214-288976 GCF_001515645.1 Sinocyclocheilus grahami
TTTCATTTTTTATTTTATTTATTCATTTGTTTTTATTTCTTGTTTTGTATTAGTTTTCATATCCAGTACTACTTTTGTTTAACTTTATTATCTTTTATGACTTTTATAATTTTGTTTATTTTGTTTTATTTTGTTCCTTTTTTATTTTATTTATTTATTTATTTTTATTTTTTATTTTAATTTTTTAATTTTTTTTATCAGGGTTCTCTCTCCTTTTTTCTCTCTCACTTTACCACTCACTTATTTAAATTTAGTTTAAACAGTGTTTGAATTCAAATTTAAAGTACATTTCTTTCTTTTTGTTCACCTACAGGTAACACTCCCTCTAGTGCTTAGTTGGTGAAGTGACAGTTGCCTCCACGGCGGGTCACAGTGTGCCACGGGATCCAAACTGAATCACCTCAATCCATCACTGAGCCTAGCCATAGAATACTAACCCATCCAGCTACCAAAACCCCAAAATCAGGTTGCTCTTCAATCTCTAAGTGTTATGACCCAGCAGCACCTCCTATTCGGTAGGCCCTGTCATAACCCCTGACAGCAGTAAAAGGCTTAAACCTGCTCTCTCCTCTATCTCTCCCTGTGTTTTGATTTGTTGGTTTGTTTGTTTTTAATTTTGTTCTGTTTTGTTTGCCTAGAGACCGAACCTTTGAGAATCATCAGGGAAAGCTGAGTAATAGATTGACGACCCAAGCTGCCAAAGTCTTTAGACGATCACGCTGTCAACAATCTGAGTTAGATCCGTTCCGGTGCCGCCCCCCACAACAATTAGACACACCTCGCCATTTGCGACCGAGATAACAGGTGTCTGGTCTACACTCCGCAAACTGTTTGTACTCCTCAAGCAGACCATGCATAGAACATATAATTACTATAATCTCAGCCTGTTAACGCCGTAAAGACTTGCATTGGCCTTTTCGTGCCGTCCCTCTCTCCCTCTCTCTCTCTCTCTCTCTCTCCCTCTCTCTCTTCACCAGTGAGCCAGCATGTCTCGATCATCCAGCCCTGATGCCCACTGGGATCGACTAGAGTCCTGGCTGAGTGCCATAACCGGTACACACCTGTCTGAAGCAGCCGGCGGCCTGCAGCACCTGAGCCGGGAACAGCTTGACGACAACCGGAGCGCCCTGATGTCACACGATCCGACACAGGACTACAGCCACAAAGATCTCACCAAGATCATCGGGCCCCTCGCCCACAACCTCCTCGCTCAGGCAAAGCTGGGAGAAACAAGCACCTCCCGCATGGAACAGGAAGCAGCAGCGCTGAAGCTCCAGGCTGAGGAGGCTCAGAGAAACCTGGTGCTCGCTCAAAGTCAACTGGACCAGTTAACGTCGGAGACTCAGCACCAGCACAGGACGGAATTCATCATAAATATTCCCCTTTTTAGAGCTAATAAATAATAAAAACATTACAGTAGTTACATGGGATTTGAACGGGAGCTCCTTGCCTCTCAAGTACATCTCCGTACTCCGTGAGCTACCGAACAAACCTTTTGTTGATGAAAACCCATTAATATGAAGCTGGATATGTGCGGTGCTAACGTTCAAAAGCATCAGTTTTCAAATCTCCCAGCATATTAAAAAGTTTTTGAAGTCACAACATAATACTCTTCAAGTAATTATGCGAAAATTACGCTTTATTAATCAAAACTCTGTAAATCATACTCCGTGTGAAAATAATTTAAAAGGTGTCGGAGTTTTACTGCCTCTAGTGTTCATTTTTTTGGAAACTGCAGTGATATGTACTTATTGGTACGTGTTTCGCGTCTTGCAAAAATGTGCCCCCAGGTACGTATTTGCCATGAGACTGGGTTGGTTTTACAATATATCATGAATAAAATGAATTATATTCTATGAAGTATATTTTAAAATATGGGGGTAAAAAGAGTTGAAAGTTTGGCATCTTTGTAACTGAAATTTGTTCAGTTAAATATGATTGTAAGCAAAAATAATTTAGCAGACATTTTTATTTAAAACCCTCCACTATGAATAACTTGGAAAAAGAACAGTCACACTTGCGCTAAGTGCTTATTCAAGGACAGTGGTGATAGTTCATGGTTCCTTGTGGGACTTGAATCTGCAACATTGAGATCATCCTGTTGGATTTTATAGTGCGATAATGCACAGTTACTGCCTGACTGTGCATTATTCTGCTTATTACCCAGCTACTTACTAAATACATAAATATGTGGACAAGAAATATTGATTTGAGTAGAAATTATTTCATAATTGTACCAGTATATTATCTTAATGCTTCCCTAAAAACAACAAAAACTTAGTCTATTACAACCTACAAAACAATCTGCAAAGCAAAAAGCTGAAATCTGCAACAGTATTACAGTAATATTAATACTAAAGTCCTCTGAGGTCATGTTTTTACTAAAGATGAAAATAAACGCAAGAGACACAAGTCTAAAGTGTGATAACAGACATAAAAATAGTAGTGCGGGTTTCAGTTACCCAATAGGTGGCCTCATATACAACGTTGCAATCATATGAATTATCATCTGAATGCTGTGATTGACCTATTAGAATGAAGTATTCCAAATAGCTGTGTAATAATTAAGCAAACACTAACAATTACACTTAATAACAGCACAGAGGTAATTCATTTTCTTAATTTTTCAGCACAACTGCAATTATTACATTGCATAGAAAGAGTATAGAGAGTATAGTTGATTAACTAAATGTCTACTAAATGAGTGAGTTACAAAACTGAGAAAGGTTGTATATTTTATGTCCATAATTATGGTATATAAGACATACCGACAATTCACATGGCCCACTGTGATACACAGTAGAGCATTGAAACGAATGCTGCTGACTCTCATTTCAAAGATTTTCTCCACAAATAAAAAAGGAGGACCACTTCAACTTTATTTCAAAGGACTGTACAATAAATGATTTCCTGAGCTCATCTGCATTATTCCTGTGGTCAGTGGAGTTTATTCAGTGCCTGTATAAATTATCTCGCCTCCTAGTCTGAGCAACGACCTTGCAGCCAAAGCAAATGCGCTCTCACCTCTGTGCCTCATTTACTTCAGCAGAGGTTTCAATAAGCACATCGCTTAGATTTTTAAAAAAAAATTCTGCTCAAAATAAGCTCCTGCAATGAATGAATAAGAACGTTCAAATACAAAATGCTAATCAGACATATTCTGGCATATTATAGACCCCGAAATGAGATAAAGATGTACAGAGCCCAGTCATGGGTCGTGACTCTTTTATCTGTTAATTTTCTGTTGATTGAAGGGAAATGAACCAGGCATCTCAAAACCAGAATGTCTCAATGCTTGTATTGAGTGGTAACTTTTATACGGCTTCTTAATAACCACTCCTGTTAACCTCTTATACGCAAATGCTATATTCTAAGCCTTCTAAACGTCCGGTGAAGAATATACCTGAATTTAAATCATTATACACTGATAATCTCACTCTCCATCAAAGCTCTAAAATCTTAAATTGCACCAAGCCAGGTTTGACGTAATTTTCACCAAAATAGCATTGGTTCTTGATGGAATGCGACAGAACTATTCCTTTAAGAATACTCATGTCCTTTCTTTTCACAAAAGGCCAGCAATTCTTTGAAAGAGCAGTTTGTTGTCATCAGATATGGAATCAGGTCAATAAATGTGTGTTGACATATACAGTGTTATACTAATTATGTTCAATAACCTTACAGTTCGCAAGGTCATAACACACACACACACACACACACACACACACACACACACACACACACACACACACACACACACAC
>NW_015505624.1:289642-295433 GCF_001515645.1 Sinocyclocheilus grahami
TGTTGTATATCGCCACAGAGCGCACGAGCATAACACACACACACACACACACACACACACACACACACACACACACACACACACACACACACACACACAATCGACACATTATTACCCTGATTTCTCTTAGCATATACATATCTTTACTAGCATTTTCAGTGTGCACATGTCTGTTCATGCACTGATGGCAAAACCAGTTCAAGGAAAACAATTTCAAAATCTCATGTAAACTTTTTAGAATGAATTTATTATTCATAGTTTACACATTCAGTGTATTTCTACCTTTCTTTGTGAAGCCATTTCTTTATTTACTCCCCCCCCCACCCCTTTGTTATGTCTGTTAACTTCTGCTTTTAACTTTTTTTTTCCCCCCTGTTAGACTGATCTTTATATTTACATCGGGAGTACAGGGGCGGGTTGAAAACACGCTCCAATCCCCACAGCTAAGCAGAGAAACCAGCTGACCTTCTGTCTCATCTATAAACAAACCGCTCTTGTCTTCCCTTAAGGCACATGCAGAAGCCAGGATAGATGTCTCTTGAAAAGGACATCCTATATCTACTGTGTCAGTGTGGAAAGGTGAAGCAGCAGTATCTAGCTGACTTGTCTGTGTGGCTCCCATTTCTCACCTTTCAGCATTCATGTTGACACGTTACCCCTTCAAGTGCATGGTTTGCAAATCAGTACATTACTGCATTAATTTTATTCTGGGCTTTGTATGGCTTTATTGATATAAAAAAATGCAATAACACAAGATAAATAATAAATAACAATAAATATTTAATAGACCTAAATCGAAAATTATGATAGTAGATTGTTAGAGAAAACACTGTAAGCTAACACTTTACTTTAAACCTGTATAAAAAATACTCTTAAAGCATTATGATGCTTTCATAATGCTGCATTTAACATCTCATAGACTGTTCTTGTGAGTAACCAATCGCAGTTATAATACTGTATAATATAATGCGTTTATATTACTATTTACATATTCACACACACACACACACACATATATATATGGTGAATATTATTGGTGAATAATAAATATATAAGGTGAATTAAATAATGTTACATAATATTTTGATGTGAACTGAATTATTACCACATGGAGTACAATTTTAGATTCCATGACAAAACATTTATTTATTTATTTATTTTACAGTGTAGTTAACTTTAAATTGTATATAATACATTACCACATATATGGTAAACACTATATTTCATGTTTAAATGTACTATACTTTTAGAGATGTAATCATGAATATATACTGCATTATAATGTTACTTTGGTTACAGTTATGACATCATATTATGTATTAAACTGTGGAATTATGAATACTTTATAATGCACTTTATATACTAGCTGAAAGTTAAATTTAGATTAACTTATTGGATACAATAATCACCTTTTGAACTAAGTTTTACCCTTTAGATAGACTGTAGTGCCATCTATTGAAAAAAACATAACTATAAATCACTAACTCATAAAACAGCTCCATCTTATGCAATATGTATCACATCCTACCTCTTTTGAAGATGATTTCATAAAAATCCAACAATCAAATAAGATTCAAGACGTCAGTTTTGCACGAATATTATCTGGTAAATCTTATTCTGTACAGGTACAAAACAGAACAGTGGGGTGTTTTTGCTGATTATGATTAATATTTCTCCTCCAACCCGCATTATCTATATTGAAGAGAAATATGGACATGATTGCGCACTGTGAAATAATAATAATAATAAATATGCAATATTCCTCCATCAATTCATCAAGCAAGAGACTAAAATGACCTACAGGTGCGATTTCCGAGTGTGGGTAAATAAATCATGCGTTATGTTATTAATTAACACACACATTTACCTTCTCGTAGGAAGCGAGAGTGGATGAGAATGATGAGAAAACAGCAGATCGCCGCTCCCGCTAGAGCCCACGCAACTCTCAGCATCAGCATCCTGACTGCCTTCAGCATCCACACCACATCTCCATTCTATTGCCATACAACGACCAACACCTTTGATGCGCTTTTCTTTCACAGATTCAGAAGAAAGGAATCCGTTCTTTTTCAAGAGATGCCAACTTTAGGAAAACAATATATTTGATGTTTTAGAGCTTTCACCGCCCATTGCGAAAAAATGTAGACATTTCCAGTTTGGCTGTGGCTGTTGCGTGGATCTAAGGCGAGTGATGTGCGATCATCCTCTCCAAAAATCTCCGGTTTACGCACTTAGAGAACTGCGCTGATCTCTAGAACTGTCACTCTACTCTGTATTTTCGAATGGTCCTTGCTGTGTACCACAAGAAACAAGCTTACAAACAGCCGTAATTCCCGCATTAATTCGAATGGTCCTGTAAAAAATGTCCCGAACGCGACGCATGTGGTTTTGGTGATATGTTGAGTCCGTATCTCCGCCTCCGTCTGTGCTGTTACTGGGGTTTGATTCTTCTCTTAACGAGCGCGCTTTCTCCCCGCTCTGACGCATACATCGCCTCCACTTGCCTGAATAGACGCGTTTGAGAAGCGCTCGCCGGTGGATGCGTCACAGCGCATGTTCCCTTAGTCTGACGTCAGAGTTTAAGTCTTAAGTTCTTTCATTGGGCCTTTTGTGTGCTGAACCTCTCAGAAATGTTGTGCACCGCAGGATTTAAAGACACCATGAAATCAAACTTGAAGTTTCGTGGCTTTAGGGTCATTTGAGGGCATCCGTGTGTTAGTGGGTCATTGGAAATGCGCCGTTCGTGCGCTGTGTGCCCCCAAGGCTTACTGATATATTTAGCAGGATACCGTATTTAATCACATTTTGCATTATTATCATTCAATGTTGTATTATGTATTGTAAACTACACATAGATTTGGCTCTGTTTTGTGTAATTCAAAATATATAATTACATTTTTTAACTGATTGCTAATGAATAGAATAGGGTATATATAGTTACATTTACTTTCCCCCAAAAGACACGCAGGTTATGTGAATGTGAGACTAAAATTGCCCATAACTGTGAGTGTAAATGTGTATCTGTCTGTTTCTGTTAGCTCTGTTGTAGACTGGCCATCTGTCTGTGGTGCTTCCTTGCCTACGGCTTAAGATGCTGGGATAAGCTCCAGCCCTCCTGTGCCCATACATGGGATATGTGATTTTATAAAAATACAGTAAAGAAAGGTGATTAACTTCTTTTGTGCGAGTTTAGACAGAACAAAATAGTTTGCAAGCAAAACAGCCAAGGGCTGTGTTTTTCAAAGTATTGAGTAGAATGTCAGACATGCAAAAATATTACTTGTCATGTCTCCCAAAACAATAACTACGAAGTAGTACATTAAAAAAAGTTCATAAATTAACAAGAGCCTTTGACCACTGACAATTCTTTCTCCTTGATTTTTCCCTAAAAGATGAAGGATCCCTTAAATACAGTAAAGAAAGGTGATTAACTTTTTTTGTGCGAGTTTAGACAGAACAAAATAGTTTGCAAGCAAAACAGCCAAGGGCTGTGTTTTTCAAAGTATTGAGTAAAATGTCAGACATGCAAAAATATTACTTGTCATGTCTCCCAAAACAATAACTACGAAGTAGTACATTAAAAAAAAGTTCATAAATTAACAAGAGCCTTTGACCACTGACAATTCTTTCTCCTTGATTTTTCCCTAAAAGATGAAGGATCCCTTAATATTAATGCATTTTTTTTTATTACAGATGAATAAACTAATAATGAAAATGTGCCTTCATCTCTGCATGAATGAATTTATATGACAATATGATAAAACTTTATAATATAATTTTCACAAGAAATATGTGGGTCTATTTTCCAAATGTAAATAAATAAATCAGCAACTTTGGATCTGAAAGCATGATGCACCAATGCAATTAATTTTAAACAATGAACATCTTATATACTGGTTTGGAAAACAGGCATTGCTCAATCACAAAATAAATGTCTATTGATGCGTCTAAATTTGAATAGTATTCACCCTAAATAGTATTCAAAATTAGAATTAGTGTGTCCCAAAACATTTATTATATCTGGAAAAAACCATGAGGAGAGTTCAACATGCTACTTCTGTTCTCTCCAGTATGCTAGGAAGAATTGTAGTGTAAATTAAATGAACTGAAATATGGGGATATTACTGTAACTGTGATTATCATATTGAGTCAGTGTGGTCTGTTAAAAACAATTATGATGTGGTAGTATGTCCCAAAACATGCCTACACTTCTGCTACACACTCAAAAGTATGCAAGTTTTCTTCACAAAAAAAAAAAAAAAAAAAGAGTTCATACTTTTAGGGCAAAATATAATTGGAATGCAGAATATCATTTTGTTATGATCTTAAGGGTGTGATTTGCAACATTAATGGAAAACCCAGCCTAGGAATTTTGTGAAATATACAGTGAAAAGGAATAAAAACTTTAGTGCGTTGTTAGTGTTGCATTATGGGTCATTTTTTAACAAGACTGATGCATCAAAACCGCAGTGGTGTCATTGCTGCCGTCTACGCAGCTAATTTAGAGCCAATTATCAGCATTCGCCAGTGTTTACAATGGGGGCGTCCATTTTTAATTTCTCTGCAGTGCCTGTAACACACTCTCATTGTGATCCATCAATCAGCTGGATGGCAATTAAAGGAGAGCTGTCCAGGAGTGACTGCATGAGGCAAGCAGAGCAGGTGCATCACCTTAAGGATGATGATGACATACACATTGCCAATGAACAGTCCTTGGTTGCGTTACTCAAAGAGCACCTGTCACTTATATTGACATGCTCCTGCTGTTTCAGCACAAGTGTGCCTTTGGGACCTACTTGAGAGTGGTCAAAGGGTCTGAGATGACCACAATGATGAGAGTTGAATTTAAGATGTTTATTCACAAAGCTGGCACTTTTAAAAATCCTTTTCTGGCATGTGGCACTGTGGCGTGGATGCACATTTTTGCTTTGGAGAACTGCCCTCAGAAAAGCATGTTTTATTGATTTTTCATCCATCACAAATATGATTCACGTTTGTTAGTGAGTAAACTTCTGCACCATAAATTTTAAAACATTTAGAGTCTATAAGAGTAAATATAATTTATATCTACAGTATGTTAAAAGCAATTGCATAAATATGTTTGTTGCCTACGAGCAACATTGGAAACTGGATTGGATTGGAAACGGCAGTGGAACTGGATATGGATAACGTATTTATCATGTTTTTATTTGTATTATTATTTTGCATTGTTATTTAGAAATGTATACATATTTAGTTTTTTACTTAATACTCATATAAAAATAAGGGAGGAGCCAGTTCTGTTAGATTCTGTTGTGCAGCAGTTTTTAGTGCATAACCTTGAAGTGACTGTGTCTAAATGGGAGCAAATCCCTTCATCCATGTTCCTTCGTCAAGTGGTAGGCCTTCCCAAATGCTGTTTTAACAGCAAAGGGAGGGTTTAATACAAGCAAGAAGGTTTAATAGAATGTCATGGTTTAGTGTAGCATTAAGATTTGTTTTTCTGAGAAAACTCTTAAGTTCTTTAGATGTCAAGGGTTCTTTATGGAACCATTTAGACAAAAAAAGGCTTTTCTATGGCATCGTGAAGCACCTTTATTTTTAAGAGTGTATTTACTAATACTCTAACCACTGACATCAAAACTATATATATAATACTGAAAATTTGACAACTGCAAAAATATATATTTTTTATGTTGTGTGGTAAAAAAAAAAAAAAGATAATTTCCTCCACGAGGAACATTTTTTTTTTTTTTTGTTTTCCACTTCTTTTTCTCCCACCTTTTTCAGGTTTTTTTTTTTTTTTATTGTC
>NW_015505624.1:295539-305270 GCF_001515645.1 Sinocyclocheilus grahami
AGGAAAAAAATTTTTTTTTTTTTTTTGTGGGTTAAAAAAAAAAAAAGATAATTTCCCCCCCGAGGAACTTTTTTTTTTTTTTTTGGTATCCACTTCTCTATCTCACAGCTGTATCAGGTTTGTTGTTTGTCTGATGTTCCACTGTTTTTATTTAGGAGCACATGTTTTTCATTGTGCCTTGACACTTTTAAAATTATCACACCAAAGATGACATAAGAGTGATGCTGAAGTCCTAAAATAGGCTTATGCGATCAGTTAAGCTGAAAAATCATGGAGTCTAGAAGATGATTATCATTCAATTCTGATCACTGAGAGCACCCTAACAACTTCAGCACTATTTTTCAACAATAATGTGTGCCCGTGACATACTACAAGGGAAGGTAATCGCTGGGTCCGCCAACACACCACCAAGACAACAAAATAGTCTATAAAACCACTCAGTTCCCAAACTAAGCTTAGCTGTGGAAATAAGGGAATAACTCTGACTTGAATGAAAACAGCTAGCTGCTTTGTAAGCTTTTTTGTATCTATGTTTTCTTATAAGCCAGAAACAGTCTTCTACTGAACATATTTAGCCAAGATATTATGTTCCCTTTCAGTCGCTTACTCTCGACGTCACGTCGGTGATGACCAACGAATTGGGATATCGCCAGAGAGACCAATTCACTTTGAGTGTAAACTAAACTAAACTAAACTTTCGCTTTGGAGCCGAGCGGTAGTGCATCACTACTACTCTCTACTTTGGTGTTGCAAAGCAGAGAGCCAGCGAGTGCGGGCATTACGGCACGGCAGCGGTGGTCACGGTCGCACGGCGCGAACACAATCATCTTCGTGCAGACAGCCACACCAGGAGTGTGCGGTGAACAGCTCCCCTGCGTCCTTCAGCACGAAGAGCATTTCTCTAAAAGAGCAACACGGATAATCGCGTCTTTTTAAAGATGTCTAATCACCCGTGTGTTTCTGGGTGCGGTCGCTATCTGGCGCCTCGGGACGGTCACGATCGCTGTCTCACGTGTCTGGGTGTTGAGCACGCTGAGCCAGTGTTCGTGGACGGTGCATGTTCTATTTGTGGGGACATGACTGTCTCGGAGTTGCATGAAAGACTCTGTTATGTCAAACGTGGCGGGGTCCCTCTGTCTCTACCGCGATTCAGTGTTCGTCCCGGCAATCGGGGCAGCGCTGTGTCTGGTGGAGTCAGAGGTGATTTGAGGATCACGGTGACGGCTTCCCCAGAGGGAGTTCGTCAGCCCTCAAGTACTCCGCAGCCGGTGGAGTGACCGCAGGGACGCGCTGGCCCCTCTACAGGGTGGAGGGAGCCGGACGTTTCCTTCAGTTCGCCCCCTCGAGACCAGATGTCGATCGCTGCATCGGAGGGCGAGCTCTCTCTCTCCGGGGATGACGACCCGGCTGCGTTGCCCCCTTCAGGTGTGACAGTGTTGTCCGAGCCAGACCCAGAGATGACAGCTATGCTTTCCCGGGCCACAGAGAATGTCGGGCTCGTGTGGAATCCTGGTTCTCAGCACCCCCCTCCGGTGCCATTCTTCCAGGTGCATGAGGAGCTTACAGGATCGTGAAAGAGGTCAGTGGGGAAGCATGATCTGGTCATCAGGTTTCATAGGGGGGCCAGGAGTTTAAATCTTCTTAGGCCTCCCTCCCTGCCCTCTTGGGATTTGGCATTGGTGCTGAGAGCCCTACAAGCTGCCCCCTTCAAGCCTTTGCAGTCAGTCAAAGTTTCTTTCTATGAAGACTAGGGGTTGCACCGACTAGTCGACTTCAATGCTCTGCCATGACACTTTAAGCTTGATGTCGACAAGTCGCTGGTCCTATAGAGGGCGCAACAGGATAATACATATTTGAAGGACTTCCACATTTTTGGTCGACGAATCGTGCCTTGAGTTTGGGCCGGCTGATTCCAGTGCAACACTGAGACCTCGGCCCGGCTACATGCCCAAGGTTCCTACCCCTCCCTTCAGGGACCAGGTGGTGAACCTGCAAGTTCTGCCCTTGGAGGAGGCAGACCCAGAGCTTTAGGGTCTTAGACCCAGAGAACTCAGAGCTTTAGGACCTCAGAACAGCTCTTTGTCTGTTACGGTGGACAGCAGAGGGGGAAGGCTGTCTCCAAGCAGGGGATGGCCCACTGAATAGTGGATGCCATCGCCTTGGCCTATGAAGTACAAGGTGTACCCTGCTCACTCAGGCTGCGTGCTCACTCCACTAGGGGTGTCACATCATCCTGGGCGCTGGCTCGTGGTGCCTCGCTAGCAGAAATCTGTAGAGCTGCGGGCTGGGCAACTGGTTCTATAGCCTGCGTGTCGAACCGGTTTCCTCCTGTGTTCTCACCTCAAACGGGTAGTGGCACTGAGAGGCCCAGTTCAGAGTCCTACTGTTGGGTTGCGAGGAACAACTGTAGTCGACCTTCTCTGTGTAGAGCCCGGTCCTATCGTCTGCCTGATAGGAAGGATCAGGAGGCCTACACAGGGCACTGGAGGGGGCAGCACATGTGGTGTGTTGGTAGGGATCCCAATTCTTCGGTCATCACCGACGTGACGTCGAGAGTGACCGACTGAAAGGGACGTCTCGGTTAAGTATGTAACCCTCGTTCCTTGAAGGAGGGAACGGAGACGTCACATCCTGTCGCCACAGTTGTTTTACCACCGCTGAGCTGCCGGGTCACTCCTCAAGGAAAGCATGAATGAATGCGGTGCACCTGCTGCCTCTTATACTCACGCTGTGATCAGCGGCAGCTGGATGCAATAATCGCATCCCAATGTGCATTGGCTCATTTAGTTTACACTCGAAGTGGATTGGTCTCTCTGACGAAATCCGAATTCGTTGGTCATCAACGACGTGACGTCTCTGTTCCCTCCTTCAGGGAACGAGGGTTACATACGTAACCGAGACGTTCCTGCAACACCCCTTTCTGCAGATTTATTCCCATATGTTTATACAGTTCAATTATCCAACTAAATTTTTAATCTTCTTTAAGCAGTACCAGTTCTAAAGTGGTTTGCAGGTGGCATACCAGTGGTTTTCACCCCATGATAATACAAATTAAGCATATAGCTGCTTTTATATACAAATACACAAGAAGAATTACAGTACATTTCATACATAGACTACTGTATGTAAAATTATTTTATCTTTAATACCTTGATTTAATACCTAACAACACCTAACAACACCTAAGGACTCAATACTGCACATGTAATTAGCTGTTTCCTAATTAGGAGAAGAAAGGAAAAAGCAACAACCATAAAAATAAATAATTATTTCTTATTAAATCTCACTGAAAATCTTGCAGTCTGCTAAACCATTTAGCAGGTTAAGAGTCTTGCGAGGCACATAACTCCCAATAGAACAAACCCCCCAAGTATTTTTACCGCACACCTTTCTGGTCGCATCCATCATTTCCATTTCACTGGAGAGACAAAGATCTCACCTGTTCTCATCCCATTTGTCACCAGTTTTTATGCTGTCATACATGAGTGAATCAGTGTTTGTGTTCCACGCTTCTGCACACTGCCTGATGAATATTCATTAGCCTCTTAAATGCTCAGCCTGTCGACAGCTCATTAACTGCTCAAATAACTTCTGTATAAAGACCGAATTGCCTGGCTTAAAAATAGACAAAGACTGACGTTGTTCAATTAGCTCTGATGAAAGACAAACTCTTCAAATCGGCATCAAACACGAAGGTGATATACTTTACATCACAGTCCAAAACTATCAGATCGAAGAAAACATTCAAAAATAATAAAAAAAATTACAGAATTATTTCATGTTTAATAAGGAACATACATGGTGAAGTTGTTCCTGAGACAGTGCCAGTCAACTTTTGACTATATCATAATTATCAAAACATCCCCAAAGAAATTTGAGTTCTTATAAAAACAGGAATTCAGTTCTGCTATTATTTTATAAACATTGTTGTTTTGTGTGTCTACTCGTATTATTTAAAATTGCTTTGTGCTTTGAGCAATAAAAAGTTAGTTAGAGACGAGCTGTTTATCATTTCTTCTAAATTTGTGAAAAAAGCAAAGCAAACACAAAAATGATAGAAAGCCATGTATGATTTTTCTACCATGGTCATCTGAGAAAAGAACAATATATTTTGTGGTGAGAGAAAACTGTAGAAAACATGTTAACACAATTAAAATAGACAACATCAGAACTAACAAATTCATTATAACGCATAAAGGTAAAAATAAATAAACAAGTAAATAAACTTAAGGGGAGTTTCTGTTCAATCCGTGTATCATTCGATCATTCATTTTTGATTTAATATTGAAAATACAAAAATTAGAAAACAACTCTTTTTTAGTTTTTTAGTTTTTTTCCAGAAAAACGAGAATTCAGCTTAAATTTACGTTTTTCGTTCATGGGTGGAAAAATGAATAAACAGCTTGAATATTCAATTTCTACATCTGGGCAGGAATTAAACGCCCCTTTCTGCTGATTGGTCAGCCGAAGATCAAACCGCGCCATCATCAGTTCTTCTGCAGTATCACACAGCAAAATAATAGTCCTCCACTGCTGCATTGTTGGTCTACACAGAAGAAAGACTTGTCTAGACTCTGCCCCGGTACGAGTTGTGTCGAGCTATTCATTAGTCTGTTTGTTTGATGAAAAACTTGAAATTGATAAAATGGGTTATTAATCCGTACTGCAGCAGCAGAGGACTATTATTCTGCTGCGTGATACTGCGGAAGAACTGATGAAGGCACGGTTTGATCTTCGGCTGACCAATCAGCAGAAAGGGGCGTTTAATTCCCGCCCACGTGTAGAAATCAAATATTCAAGCTGTTTATTCATTTTTCCACCCATGAACGAAAAACGTATATTTAAGCTGAATTCTCGTTTTTCATTTTTTTGGAAAAAAACAAAAAAACGAAAAAGGAGCCATTTTCTAATTTTTCTATTTTCAATATTAAATCAAAAAACGAATGATCGAGTGATACACGGATTCTGTTACAAGTCTTAATTCCTGCTCAACTGTATGTTTCCAACATTGTATGTTTTATATTGCATTTTTTTTGTGGCCTTATTGTTGCACCATTTTGAAGCATTTAATTCAATGCATTGCACAATGTAAGTGCAAATACTCTTAGATTTGCATTTTACAGTCTGGGAATCAGTTCATAACTAAATTTCCAGCTTCACCTAACAATTTCACCTAAACCAAAGCAACATTCATTAGCAATGAAGTGAGCTCTGTGTGTCTAATTAAAGAAAAATAAAAAGTTCTGCTTGATCTGTTTTCTCACTAACAGAGTCCCAGAATATTTATTGGTTTTAATATTTTAAGCCACGGTAGATGGATTCAAATTACAATTAATTGCTAATGGCACACCTGTGAATTTGTCATATGTTTACAAATTTTACATTTCATAATTTAATTACCGACTAAACATAGGCATTTTAGATACACACACACTCACAGAAATCGAACTAATATATGTGCAATTAATATTACAACAATTAGTTCCGTTCCGAAAGTGATTATTCATTATGTGGCCTTATTGTTGCACCATTTTGAAGCATTTAATTCAATGCATTGCACAATGTAAGTGCAAATACTCTTAGATTTGCATTTTACAGTCTGGGAATCAGTTCATAACTAAATTTCCAGCTTCACCTAACAATTTCACCTAAACCAAAGCAACATTCATTAGCAATGCAGTGAGCTCTGTGTGTCTAATTAAAGAAAAATAAAAAGTTCTGCTTGATCTGTTTTCTCACTAACAGAGTCCCAGAATATTTATTGGTTTTAATATTTTAAGCCACGGTAGATGGATTCAAATTACAATTAATTGCTAATGGCACACCTGTGAATTTGTCATATGTTTACAAATTTTACATTTCATAATTTAATTACCGACTAAACATAGGCATTTTAGATACACACACACTCACAGAAATCAAACTAATATATGTGCAATTAATATTACAACAATTAGTTCCGTTCCGAAAGTGATTATTCATTATAACATTCCTTGGAAAGTTCACTGTTTGTATCACCCCACTTTTCTGTGTTTACAGTGCTCTATACAATATGGAATGGAGCTATGTGAGTTTGCCTTGCAAAATTTTTTGAAGTCAGATTGTATGTGTTTTTTTTAATGCATGTAGTGGTTTTTTGGAGTGGAGTTGGGACTGAGTGGTTAAAGAACACTGTGAGTGAGGAAGGGAAATCTCTGTCATTCCACTCCACTCCTTTACAGTACACTGTTCCAGACAAAAGTAAATAAATTCATTTCATGTTCATTTAATTTCATGCTTTTGAAAGTTTATATTAAATACAAATTTTGGACTAGAACAATATCCTTTTTATATATTTTAATGTAATAATATAATTTTTGGCATGCTTGTAAATTATATTATTTGAGAAGTTGGTGTTTGTAATACATGTACTGTACAATGTCCCATAAAGCAAAGGTTGTGTTATCATGCTTGTGTTATCAAGGCCAATCCAGGACTGAAATTCAGTGCATGTCAACAACCCTGGACAAAAACACTGAGGCAGGCAAATAAGAGGAAATCTATACTCACTATACTGTTAACACTGCACAGAACAAAAGGACAGTGCAATGAAGGCGCATTTATTGAGGACAAAGAGCTACAATATCACCATGCAGACTAAATCAGAGTATCTGAATGCAGAAAAACAAGAAAATGCATTGATATGCATGATAAGATGCTCTTATCGTCTCTACAGATGGTGCTTTTGTCTCTGCATGAGTGAAAATATTGTTTACCTCAAGAAAGGCATGAATACAGCAACATACAGCAAGAGGATAAATATGAGCACAATACATCAAAATATATGTTTGACTAATGGTGGTGTAAGATTAATCCAAAGCTGATAATACTAGGAGATAAATACGTTGGCATTCCAATTGATCTTTAATGTCAGTGGCTTGACTGGCATAGGACCTGCCAGAATGTGATTCAGTTCCACCTACAGGGTTTTTTGAGATGATCATCTAGGCTATAAATGTCTTGTGAATAATCACTCTAGAGGTGCAGAGAGTGATGTCATGTCCATTTCATTTCACACTTTTAAAAGCCTGTCAAATACAATTTGTGTACTGGTAAAACAACTGCTATATTACAATATAATATATTTACAATTTATATGTTGCTTGAAAAAAAAAATGTTTAAAGACAAACCATTTGCAAATACATCAGTTAACACTAACATTACTAAGCATTTTCTCCTTAAAACTGCAGTGTACCAAAGACAGAATCAAAAATGTGGTCTGTCCATTTTCTTTTATCACAAACATGTGGTAACACTCTAGTTTAGGGACCAATTCTCACTAATAACTAGTTGCTTATTAGCACACATATTACTAGCATATTGGCTGTTTGTTAGTACATATAAAGCACATATTAATGCCTTCTTCTACATGACTATATTTTTGATTCCTTAATCTGACCCCATACCTAAACTTAACAACTACCTCACTAACTAAGCAGCAAATTATATGTTTACTGAGGCAAAAGTCTTAGTTAATAGTGAGAATAGGTTCCTAAACTAAAGTGTTACTAAACATGTAACCAATCCCATGAATTTGCAGAGTGGGGCTTTTTATTTTATTAGCTATTTTTATTAGGATGTTCATTCTAGAAGGTATGGTCTGAGATGGTGAATGGGTACATGGTTTATGTAACGTTAGCAACACATTATTAGCTGTCTGATAACATAGTCAAGCCAAAGGATAATTGATATCAATTACTGTTATGTGTGCAACATTGTAGAAAGCAATACATAAAAAAATGCATTACCATTCTGATACACTAACATGTAGATGACCTTTTATAATTCGCTCTTCCTCTTCTTCAGAATAATTTTCTGGTACATACGGCTGAATTATGAAAGAGGAGCAGGTAGTCTGAGCATGTATGATTGAGTGGAGGCGGGGGCTAATTTGCATGTTTGTATACTAAATGAGGTAAGGATGCAAATATATATTCAAGCCATTTTAAGGTATCAATAAGTTATTTTCACGGGTACATTTCTCATTCTGATTGTAAAAGATAAGTATTAATGAATTAATGACTGCAGAGGGACTTTAAAATGTCATTTTTAAAGAGAGCTGATATTAACACACACTTATTAGTAGCTGAAACTGCCTGAAAAATTGGTGTAAAATTATGTGTACACTTTCCAACAACAACATGTCTTAACCTACATTTTAGCAAAACTCTAAAAACGTATACATATTCACTGCAGTATCCAGATGAAATTTCAACTAGTGGCTGTAACATACCCACACCTCTTATTTCTTCTCAATTTATAGGTGTCAGACTCTGTTCCTTGTTTTGTGTGTGTTTTGCTCCCCATGTGCCTTCCTTGTCCTTATTTGGTCCTTCCTGTTCCCATTATGTTCCCTGATTAGTTCATCATTTGTTTCCAGCTGTGTTTTGTTAATTATCTTCATTTGCACCTGTATTTAAAGTGCAGTCTGCCCTGTCTTCCTTCGTCCGGTATCGAATGTCTGTGAACGTTGATCCCCGTGTCCTACGTGGTATTTTCCCTGTGATAAATAAAGTCTGTGATACTTCTGGAATCTCCTTCATCTCCTCGCGCCTTCACAGTAGGCACACCGTGACAGAATACCGGACCAAAAACAGAACAGTAAGCGGCGCCCCCTTTCCCCTTGTTTGTTTTCCATTTTTTTAACAGTTTTTGTTTCCTGTTTGTTTCCCTCCGCGATCATGGAAATTACCGCTCGTTTCTCTGCCTTAGCCCGCAGAGATTCTTCAGAGATTCTTCTTCGAGTACGCCTGGGAATTCTGCTGGCTCACCGCGGCGACGGTATTGGATGACGCCACCATCAATTCACTGTTCTGGCTAGGGGCCAACTACCATTGCCCCATGGACCTCCCAGACACCAAGGGACTATGCTGGAGGGAAGGGATCTACCGGTGTCTGGGGAGTGTCCGGGCCCGAGCCAGAACCAGATGAAAAACTGTCTCCAGCCCGCCGGTCGTTCCAAAGCCAAGCCTGCCAGCCGCGGCAGTCACAAGCCCGCCGGCCGTGGCAGTCTCCAGCCCGCCAGTGGTATCTCACTCAAGCCCGCCGACCACGCCTTTCACCCCGAACCTAGAGGGGAATCTAAGGAGAAGGCAGTCGGCTCCAGCCCCAGAGCTCGCTCCAGTGTCGGCTCCAGCCCCAGAGCTCTCTCCAGTGTCGGCTCCAGCCCTCTGCCTTAGCCCGCAGAGATTCTTCAGAGATTCTTCTTCGAGTACGCCTGGGTATTCTGCGGGCTCACCGCGGCGACGGTATTGGATGACGCCACCATCAATTCACTGTTCTGGCTAGGGGCCAACTACCATCGCCCCATGGACCTCCCACACACCAAGGGACTATGCTGGAGGGAAGGGATCTACCGGTGTCTGGGGAGTGTCCGGGCCCGAGCCAGAACCAGCTGAAAAACTGTCTCCAGCCCGCCGGTCGTTCCAAAGCCAAGCCTGCCAGCCGCGGCAGTCACAAGCCCGCCGGCCGTGGCAGTCTCCAGCCCGCCAGTGGTATCTCACTCAAGCCCGCCGACTACGCCTTTCACCCCGAACCTAGAGGGGAATCTAAGGAGAAGGCAGTCGGCTCCAGCCCCAGAGCTCGCTCCAGTGTCGGCTCCAGCCCCAGAGCTCTCTCCAGTGTCGGCTCCAGCCCCTGAGTTTGCTTCAATGTTGGCTCCAGCCCCTGAGTTCGCTCCAGTGCCAGCTCC
>NW_015505624.1:305280-344569 GCF_001515645.1 Sinocyclocheilus grahami
GCCCTCCCAAAGCCAACCCTGCCAGCCGGGGCAGCCACAACCCCGCCGGCCGTGGCAGTCTCCAGCCCGCCAGTGGTATCTCACTCAAGCCCGCCGACCACGCCTTTCACCCCGAACCTAGAGGGGAATCTAAGGAGAAGGCAGTCGGGTCCAGCCCCAGAGCTCGCTCCAGTGTCGGCTCCAGCCCCAGAGCTCGCTCCAGTGTCGGCTCCAGCCCCAGAGCTCGCTCCAGTCACACCCTCCAGTGCCAGCTCCTCATAAGTGCTTCCCAGTCCCTGAATCCAGCCCAGAGTGGGCTCCTGTTCCCGGTTTAGCCCACGGAGGGCTCCTGTTCCCGAATTTAGCCCAGAGAGGGATTCAGTCCCCGAGTTTAACCCAGTGAGGGCTCCTGTCCCGAGTTTAGTCCAGAGAAGGTTCCAGTCCCTGTGTCTAGCACAGAAAGGGCTCCAGTTCCCATGTCCAGCCCAAAGAGGGCTCCAGTCCCCAAGTCAAGCCCAGTGAGGGCCACAGTTCCCGAGTTAGGCCTACGGAGGGCCTCTAAAGGTGATATTCTCCCCAAGGATTTTTATTTTGATGGGGGGGGTAGTATGTCCGTAGTGGCCGGGCCAAGTGGCGAGGCCAAGGCCACGGAGGCCATCCAGCCTTGGCCTTCTGAGTTCCCTGCTCCGCCGTGGCCTCCTGAACTTTCTGATCCGCCATGGTCTTCTGAGCTGCTTGCTCCGCCAGGGCTCCCCGAGCTCCCTGTTCCGCCATGGCCTCCTAAACTGCCTGCTCCGCCATGGCCTCCTGAAATGCCTGCTCCGCCATGGCTTCCTAATCTGCCTGCTCTGCCATGGCTTCCTAGTCTTCCTGCTTCACTATGGCACCCTGGACTGCCTGATCCGCCCCCCTCCCTGGTGGAATTGTTACAGCACGGGACACGCCTTCCGGGAGGGGGGAGTAATGTCAGACTCTGTTCCTTGTTTTGTGTGCGTTTTACTCCCCATGTACCTTCCTTGCCCTTATTTGGTCATTCCTGTTCCCATTATGTTCCCTGATTAGTTCATAATTTGTTTCCAGCTGTGTTTTGTTAATTATCGTCATTTGCTCCTGTATTTAAAGTGCAGTCTGCCCTGTCTTCCTTTGTCTGGTATTGAATGTCTGTGAACGTCGATCCCCGTGTCCTACGTGTGATTTTTTTTTCCTTGTGATAAATAAAGTCTGTGATACTTCTGGAATCTCCTTAGTCTCCTCGCTCCTTCACAGTAGGCACACCGTGACAATAGGCTTGGTTTCTTGAACATTTCTATGTTATGACCTGTAAACACTTTTACCATAGTTTTAGAAACCATGTGTGCTCTCCTTTTCCAGCAGAGATACTGTAGGTAAGCCATTTGTACTTTGATTTCCCTGAACATAAATAAAATGCTGTATCAAACATAGGCTGTAAGTTTATTTTGGACTATGTTAATAAATAAACATGTGAGGGACAAGGATGTGTAAAATTGTGAATGATTGCCATTCCAATTTTGTGGAAATCTACAGAGCTTGGACTGAATTTACCTATAAATGTGTATTAAGGTGTATAAAAACTTAAAGCTACAAGAAGACTGAAAAGGTAAAATGAGGTAAAACTGCCCTTGAACCTTTAAAGAATGTGGGTAGGATGATAATGGAGTCAAAGAGAAACAAGAAAAGAATGCTGGCTGTTTTATTGCAAAGAAGTGCACGCCATGTTGTTTATATGCAGTGGATAACATGCTGTTGATTTTGTAATTTCGGTATGACATTAGTCAGGCCACAGGCTGTCAGGGACTCCATCCCCTGAGCTGACTGATTGACAGGCACTCTGAATTCATACCCACATTGCTCAGTTTCAATTACTCAATAAACATGTGGCCCTCAGTTTAAATAGTCAGGCCCTCGCTGGAGTGCCTCTGATAAGACATCCTCTCACAGACGTGAGGCCCTATGGGCCCTGGTGAACAAAATTCATTCACACACACACAAACACATTCCAAGAGGGAATTTTGCATACAACCAAACCAAACTGCCATTACTCATGGCCAAAAGTATCAGGACATTTGTTATATTTTTCTTTGAAGTGTGCAGGAGGCAAAATACCAGATCTTATTTGTGCTATGGAGAATCTGAAGCACTCCAAGCACCTCTGGAAAGTAGATTGGACGTAGCTTACACATTCAAGAACAGGAAATGGCCCAAAATGGTAATTTAAAGGGATAGTTCACCCAAAAATGACAATTCTTTCATTAATTACTCACCCTCATGTCGTTCTAAACCTGTAAGACCTTCGTTCATCTTCAGAAGACAAAATAAGATATTTTGATGAATTCTGAGAGCTCTCTGACCCTCCGATAGACAGCAATGCAATTACCACGATCAAGGTCCTAAAGGTCTTACGGGTTTAGAACGAAATGAGGGTGAGTAATTAATGACAGAATATTCATTTTGGGGTAAACTAACCCTTTAATTGCAGCGGTATTTAACATCTAAACATGTCATATTTACCCCTCGATGCCTGTAATGCTTTTTCTGATAGTAATTTCTCAGTGGGTCAAGGACATGATTACATGATGAACATAAGGGTGTTCTTTTTGTCTGTGGAAACAGTGGAAGTCAAAGTGTGTTCTATCCACAGGTAGAACGAAATGAGGGTGAGTAATTAATGACAGAATATTCATTTTGGGGTGAACTAACCCTTTAATTGCAGCGGTATTTAACATCTAAACATGTCATATTTACCCCTCGATGCCTGTAATGCTTTTTCTGATAGTAATTTCTCAGTGGGTCAAGGACATGATTACATGATGAACATAAGGGTGTTCTTTTTGTCTGTGGAAACAGTGGAAGTCAAAGTGTGTTCTATCCACAGTCTAACTACACTCTCCTAATGCCACAAAGTGCATTTTATGTCTGGGCAATGGGATGCCAGCATGGTATAAAATAATGATCCCTTTGGCTACATCCTCCCAGGGTGAAAGAGTAGATGAGTCACGAGCTTAGTAAAACCAACTGAGAATCAATTCAGGGTAGCATACAAGTTTTCATAGAACCAATCTGGGCCAGTTTCCGATAAACTATTAAAGCAGCGCAGGCACAAATCCACAAATGTTTTTGTTGTAAGAACTGTTAGTTCTGGTACTCATTCTGGAGAAGTTGTATTTTCAAGAAATTCAGGCCTTTATATAACTTCATATGATGTCTAGGCAAACTTCAAGTGGGACTTTGTAACAAAGAGCTAACAATTGAAACAGTGATGCATGACTAACCATGTTTGTAATTTCAAAACAATACACAGAGTGCTTGAAAATGCATACAATCAATGTGGCCTATTTAAAAGCATTTAGTTTAACATTAAAAATCTTGTTTGTTGGGTACTGACATTTATAAACAGTGTAGAAATGCATTTGGCTAATTCATTTGGTAATTTCACAGTTTAATGACAATTTAAGAGGCAGCTTTTAGGTGCAACATTGAGTGACTAGATTTTGTTGTTGATGTGTGACATCCATGCTTCCCCACTCTTGAAAAGCACAGTGTACCATCTACTCATTGATAGTTTCACATTTAAGATAATTTCTCTTATTTAACACAGTAAACATGATAAACTCAGTAAATGCTGGATAGTAGTGGCGCATCTAAAATCTATGGAGCATTTTCACTATCAGATCTACATGAGGTCGTTAAAGTCACAGCACTGTTGGAGAATAAAGACTGGTTGAGGACTTTGAAAGGGAATCGATGAGAGGTAACTCCTGCAATATTGTTTCTGCAGCAGTATTGGAGTGCTAAGTTGATGAAAGAGATCAAGGGGCCCAGCGAATGACTTTGATGAAACATCCATGACATTTCGAAGGATGGGCTTGAAGGATTTGATAAGTCTTGCCTCTCTCCTCCTGGTTGGACTCAAAAGAGCATGTAATCAATCATCCCGATCTAATTTTGGAGCCACACATGGGGGGTTAGCCGAGACCCATCCTTTAAAGAAGCGGACAGAGTTGATGGGACACATCAAGGCTGTGTCCTGGCCAGACAGACCAGATGTGTTTACTCAGCCCTGCCCGCTCCCTGTGATCATGCTGCATGCTGGGAAATCCTGCTTGGGCCATTATCAACACAAGGCCAGGTGCATCCTGGGAGATTCAAGCCAAGCCTTTATCACAGCCAGGGAGATGGCAACCAAAGCTGGAGGATCAGAGGTGCCCCGGTGAAGGGACCTAGGCAGAGGCATCTGTAGGGACGCTGCAGTCTGCCACATCAAATGTTTGTGGAGCCAGAGGTACTGGGCTGGAAATATCAAATTTTGTCAAGAGAAAAACTCTAATGGCCCAAATCCATTCCAGCATGGCTTGTGGTCAGAGCACAGTCATGTGCTGAACATGTAGCATGACTATAATGATATTATTGTCAGTAGTAAAACTTATTCATTAGTGCCGTTTTGATAGCAGGAACCTATAGCTATAACCTATACTGAAACTGCACCGATAAACAAAACAAAGAAAAAAACAGTCCAGGTAACGTTTCACACCTAAAGATCAAGGTTTTGGTAAGAGAAGCATTTATACACGTTTTACTAGTTTAAACATTGTATCTTATTTAAACTGTATAGTATTTACAACACATAATGTTGTATTTGCACTGCATTTAATTTATTATAAATAATACTGTAATACAGTAAAAACAATAGTAATAATGGTAATTTAATGACAATCATCAATGAAAATAAATAAGTACAATTGGGGTAAATTGGTAATGTGGATAATTCAATTCTTCACACACAATATACAATTACATAACTTTACTATAAATAACCAAACAATATAAATGGTAATTATACATATAATACAATTATACATTCATATATTCTTTTGATTTTGGTGTGAAATATGACCTGGAAATGTTTTTGACCGTTTTTGAGGCTCACTCACCTCAACTGTGAGGAAAATGTAACAAGCTCAATAAAAGAAAACGCAGAACAGCAACAGTTTCTGGAACAATCAACAATGTAAAATGCCACATGAAGTTGTAAGAACTGCACAAAAAAAGGACTTTATCGCCTGAAGGATCAAATGTGCACATTCTTTCCTCTGACTCAACCAAACCTGTCTCGTTTTCATCAATATGCAAAGCACACGAGTCTGTTCTCAAGGCAAGCCATAAAATAGAGGCACAAGTGACACCGCCAGAGTAGGAAACCATCTCAGTGGAGACAGAAGTCTGCCGCTGGGTCTGTAAATGAAAGGGAAGATAATAATTGGGCCTTGGCAGCCATTTTTCTTTCTACTGCACTCAGTATTCCAGTCTTTCGACAGCAGGTGATTTCTGTGATGGCAATTATTGTGACCGTTTAAGCTACTGAACTAAGCACATTAGACCCGGGCTTGTTTGCTACATTGAAATGTGAACTGTTTGTGGTGGCTGATAAATCGTTATGAAGAGATTGAAACGTCGAGGAGTGGGTTGCATGTGGTGCCAAAAGGAGAAGGCTGCCCAACTGGCACTGCCACTTTCTTAATAGAATCCCTTTTGTTAATACCTTTGACTAAAGGCATCTGCAATAGAATTAGGCCATGCTGAGCAGTGAATTTCGCTCTGGTTTCTCACACTGTTAAAATTAAACCAATGGCTGTAATCAGTGTCTTGGCTTTAGTGAATCACTTTTTTCCCCCAAGAGGATGGCGCTTAAAATTGAGGGTAAATTAAACCTTTACCCTTACAGTTCACTAAATATTGGCAAAATTATAAATGAATACATATTGGACTAACAAATTAGTCTTTTTCCCCTTGTTTTGTTTTCCCCCCCTTTGTCAGCATTCCTACTTCTTTAGAATGGTGAAATTTGGCCACAGCAGTTTGAACCAATTAAAACTAAAAAGCAAAGCCATTACATTATTTTATGCTAATGTATAGATGGTGACCATAAATCTGCACGTTTTCCAAAATGAGAGTTGCTATCTAGCAGAATTGGGTGGTATGACCATGATTGCAGTTTATACTCATGCAATGTACACAATATGAGTAGTTTTACACCAGGTGTATCACAATAGTAACCAAAAACTCAAGGAATGTACATAAAACATAAACATATGTTTTTTTTTTAATTTAACGAATAAAACAGGTATTTCATCTTATTATTTCCTCTTTTTATTTGCAATGTAATATAAAATACATAATATAATAAATAAATAAATAATACCATAAACAGCTGAATCATTTTGCTTAACAACACCCATTTAATAATAAGTTCTTTGTTTTTTTGGGACACATTCTGCTCTATATTTACCTATTGGCATATGTTTCTAAATAACATACAACAATTCTACCCAATATAAGCCAAGCAGCTATATCTACCATAATATAAATGGCTTAAATATAACATCTTTACCATCTGACACATTTCCACCACTACATGTAACCTATACAGTATACCATCTTACCACCCAGCCCTGATCTACCATGACCCATTTCTATGAATAATTTATTTCCAATTTTTCTCTAACACTCACAAAACACTCCTTCCATCCTGCCCCCCTATCTTTCATTGGTCTTCCATTGGGCTCACTTATAGTGTAGTTGTCTCTGCACATTAGTCTGGGATTTCATACATTTTCTTAGAATTTAAGACTGCTCCCTTTCTGTTGTGAGTCAAGAGATGGCCCTGCATTATACGTTCAAGAATAAAACCCTGACATACCTGCATTAAAAGAAGAATATTAGTTTAAATATAATTCCCATGTGAGCAAAGTGCATTCACAGAGCCTGAAGTTTGCAGTATTTGTTCTGCCTAAATTGAGTTTGAAGCTGCTAGCGAAGATCAGGCAAGCAGGTAATCCCAGAATGCAAATTGCCTGGAAAAACCTATCTACTGCATCCTTAAATAAATGAAAGAAGTTTTCAAAAGGGTCAGGACTCCCATGCTCCCAAGTTTACTGTGAGTTTAATGGGATTAGAAAAGCATGCAAACTCACCATCTTTACTTGTTTGCAATTACATAAGGAGTGAGGAGGGATGGGGGGTCTGCAGTCTTTGTATTTGTTCAAACACTGCCAGATTTCTTCTACATGCCAAAGGAGTAGTTTCGTTACATTATTCAGAGGCTGCAAGACTCCACTTTGGCATGCCTCAAAATTTAACTCAATTATGCCAGGCTAAGAGAGAGTGGGACACAATAGACTAGCTGCACTGCGTGCTTCGATTACATAAGGAGTGAGGAGGGATGGGGGGTCTGCAGTCTTTGTATTTGTTCAAACACTGCCAGATTTCTTCGAGTAGTTTCGTTACATTATTCAGAGGCTGCAAGACTCCACTTTGGCATGCCTCAAAATTTAACTCAATTATGCCAGGCTAAGAGAGAGTGGGACACAATAGACTAGCTGCACTGCGTGCTTCTATGACTGCAGGCTGAAATGAAGTGGCTAGCAGAGATACTCAGTATAAATCCACAGCAGATTGAATCTACACAGGCCTTTGCTTCTTCTGTCAACACAGGCTTGAGTTTATTAAAAAATTAAATAAATAAACAAATAAAAAATGCAATATTTACGGGCACAGATGGACAAATTACATTTTACTCAGTATCTGAGGCTGCTCCGTTTCTAAATTCAACAAGCTTTTAGAGAACACATGCATAATAATAATAATAATAATAAATTCATTGGTTTCATATGACTTACTCCAATGTAAGTGATTTGAATAAATAAATAAATAAATAACCTTTACTTGTACAAAATTATCAGAGATGGAATTAATATATATAAAAAAAATTTTCTCACCCAAAGCTAATGTGTGGCTTAATAAGGCTTGGGAAACTGCTACTTTTAGGTTTTGTCATTCATTTATGGTTTATTTATTTTTTATTATGTTTTAGAGTTCAACCCAGGTTCTAGTGCACTTTCTTTGTATGGAAAAGTGCAGGCTGAATATTCTGCCTAATGTCTTCTTATGTGCTGAAGTGAGAAACAAAAAAAGTTTGGAAGAATGAGTAAATTCTGACAAATTTTCCATTTGTTGGATGAACAATTTCTTTAGACCGAGGAAAATAAACTAGCTTTTCAACAGTCAAAACACTTACTTTGTTCCATTTTTTTGAGTAAAACGCAAAAGGTATTTTCCCAAGGTGATGCAATTACAATTCCCATTTGTCCGTTTAGACAGATTGACAGATCATCAAAACTTAGACTTATACTGACTGAAATATAATTGCCTTGCTTGGCATGCGTGTGAGCAGTAGAGCAGAAAATGGAAGCTAAATTTTGGCCCACCACACCCCCTGTCCTCTTTAAACACTTTACAAAACAGAAGGGTATATAGAACAGGCAAAGTGGAAAAGCTTCCTCTCAGCTCTTTGCTTTTAAAAATAACAGCCATTTTGGTTAAAAGGGCTGAGCAGAGAGCCAGTGATGTATAACCAAGACCTTGCATTTAATTAAGCTGGCCTCTTCCACTTTTCTGCAAGCATGCATAATCATTTCATACACCGTGATATCATCTGCCTAATGCGCTATTTTACCATACAGTTAAACCTGGGCGATAAATCTCGCGCAGCTTTCTTTTAATAGATGCAGGCTGAATAATGCGTGCATTAGATTACCGGCCCAGCGTTGTGTGTGAGAGGAAATGCTTTACAATGATTAGGGCCACCTCTCCCAGCGGACACCATCTTCATGCCCCCGCTGAGCTCCTGGCCAATTGTTTATTTCATTTCTTCTGCATCAGATAATGCATTCGATGCACAACACACATGAATATCTGCATGTGAAATGCACCCTGGCACTGCACAAGTAAGGGTTTGCCCTGCCTTCTAATTTAAGTCTGAATACGTTTTTTAACGTTGCATGACACTGCATGACAAATTATATTGTCTTTTAGGTCAAGAATGGACAACACTCTTATCTCTGCTTCCTTCAAGCATAGCTGCCTTCTTTTTAGCATTTGTGCTCCTGCAAAGGGCTTTGTCTGCAGATGTGTGGTAGGCATGCTTCATTGTATTATGGTAATTACAAACGGGAGACTGAAGTCATTCTGTGGCAGTTATTAACCCCTGAAATTCAATTTCACATTTTCTTTCAACACTCATTATTTTGCGAGACTGACTTAACATATCATGCTGGGCCACGGTCGCAATGCTTCACCGTCCTGCTCATAAGATTTCTAGAACAGTGCCAATGGATTTGTTAATTACCACTTCGACATCTGTGTTCTTATGTGGGAAGAATTAGCAAGGAATAACAGCCATATTCTGATCTCCCCATGATTAACACAGATTATGACAGACGTCATAACAGCTCCATTAATATTAATGAACACCAGCTCAAACTAAACAGTGTAGTTGAGTAGTTTATGCTTTAACATGTACATATTGTGCATGTCAATCATCATGGTTAAAATGTATATGAAAATATAAACATATATCTTACATATATCTCATTGTCATTTTTGACTTTTCTAATTCATGACTTTTCTAGTCCTGCAATGTCACAAATATAGGTTAAATTTCTGAACTGACAAATCATGGTCGCACCATATACATATTTAAATTAAGATAACAGAAGATTTCAATGCACACTGTCTGTCAAGCTGTTGGAATCACTTCTATAAAGAAAAATATGCACATTGTTTACAGTGGCAAGAAGATTAGTTTCATATAGCACAACCTACCAAAGAGTTATAAAAAGTGTATGAGATAAATCAATATGAGGTCGTTTAGTGCGGAGTAAATTCAGTTTGTCCTACAGACATGAATAATAGCTCACATTTTGTGTTGAGAAGAAGTATGCAACTTCTCTAAGCAGCTGGACTGATGATATTCACTTGGCAGATGGATATGAAAACACAGACAATGATTTTAACAGCTATTTAAAGTTTTGTGACTTTTGAAAGTTGCAGCACAGTAGCAAGGCTTGAAACAGAATATATTAAAGAACACATTAATTTTCCTACCAGTGTCGTATAACATGTTTTAACAAGATCACAGTTGTTATAATGTAATGACTACTGCAACCCCCAAGTGCCCCTCGTATAATTCACATACATGGCAGTGATACAATAGAATCTTTTACACGGCAGTGCTCAGAGGAGGGTGAAAAGAGACAGTCTTAGCCTCGGGAAGCTAGAAATGAGGCTTAACAAAGTCATGTTCCGTGAGCATGAATGTATGCTGGAATTACACAGCTTCAGTTGAACAAATATCTCTGGGGTTCATTTCCGCTGTTGCTAGGGGTTGCCAGCCCTCATATAATAGAGAGTCCCATATTTACAGTAAGAAACATAACTGTGTTCTGCTTGTCCCTGTTTTTGCATCTTACGTACTGTGAATTCTACAGTATTTAATTGCTTTTGAATTAGATTCATGAACTGTAAAAATGGAAAATTACCAATTAGTACGAAAAGCAAATGTTGTAAGATGGCTCTGAAATCTAGACACCTAACATTGGCTATTTAAATGGCTACTCTTGACAGCAGGATTAAGGAAGATGAAGGCAAGGCAGCCACTATTCAGGCCTGTTTACACCAAGACAGATATTTGCCACTGAATTTGGCCAAGGACCACTCTGGAGAGATTACCACACACTAGGCTAAAAAAAATAAACCTGTAGAGGTAAGCCAAACAGATTTAGATTTTTGGCTTTTGCCACATTCAGAGTGTGTGCGGTCTGTGGGCGTGATGTCTGAGGCTGAGACTACATTCTGCTTGTCTGCTTTTTTTTTTTTTTTCATTGGTCTGCACAGACAAAACACATGCCAAGCATTCATGCTGGTCTAAACATGTCTTTATTCAGTCCACTTTGAGTCAGTTTCTTGTGCAATTTGCTGATGTCCATTTTCACTCTTCATTGTTTGGTATTTTAATTAAAAAGACTAACACAAAAAAAACTTTGAAGTTGAACTGTAGTGTGTCCATCTTTAAATAGTAATGTATAGTCACAATTCTGTAGTGTAATTTAGTGTTACTGAATATGTGTGTGTTAGATCACATTAAAATTCCTTTATTTCTATAGCAGATAGCAACATGCCACTGAGCCAAAAACCCTTGCTGCAGCTCTAACATTAAGCTCTTCCCATTGTATTAGTACACTCTCTCCAATCTTCACTCTGTCACCATACACTTCCTAACATGTCTTCTCTGCCCATGGTCTGATCAAGTCTATCTTGTGTCTATGTTGGTGACTGTAGTTTGATTTGGTCTGGCTGATGGCATCCATCACAGTCCAGTGTGAGTGTCTTGCATCAGCATCACACACACACTTCCATTGCTCTGCTTTTGACACTGACCATGTGCCTGATCCTTACTAGATATTCCAACTCTGTCACAAACCCTAGTGAGTTTTATACTTAGGCAGTGTTTTAAGCCATCATATAATCTCTCTAGATGTAACAAACTGTTAATATAATTTATAATAATATAATTTAATATAATTTATATATAAACAAAATAATTTTTTTATAACTTTTTTATGGCCAGCATCAAATGTACCCTTTGTGATCCAGACGAACTAAGAATGCATCAACAAGAAATTCAGTTTAGTTTATTAAATAATGTGAAATAGTAATTAAAAAGAACTTAATTCTAACTGAAAATGCCCAATAATTGCATGTGCTATGTCATTAGAAACATGCTACTGTCAAATTCTATTGATAACAACTATGTGTCTAAGTGTCAGGCCCTGTCACATATGCAACCTCAGTCGTCCCGTTCCTCCTCTGAGTTTACACTTCACCACATCGACTGCTAGATTGGTTATTAGTCTGCTGGGAAGTCTTCGCTTCGGGAAAAGGGTTCATCAAGGGTGCATGGCGGCTACAATAGAGGCATTCTTGAGTATGCCTCTGAAGCCTAAAATGACAAATTGGACACCTTAGGATCTTGTGGACCACCAGACCATGAATTCATATCAAGTGTGCCATTTGGGATTGGGCCTTGGTCGAGCCACTTTTACCAACACAAGTTAGAACAGCTAGATGGTACCATAATGTCACTGTAGCATAAATACCTCATGAAGACTGCAGTATTATGGTGAGAAAAATATAGTAATATAAAAAATATAGTATTCAATAAATTATCATTATATTTATAAATTAGCAATGACTTTATTATTAAATATTGTAAAAGTGTGCTAGTTCACCTTATGCCAAATTGAACTTTATTGTAAAGTGTTAACTACAACTTTATTTTACAGTGCCCTTGTTGCATGTACTTAATGAAATAATAACAGTAAATTATACATAATTACAAGCAGCTACCCTAAACCAAACCTTAACTCTGTAGTAAGTAGCAACTTAAAAACTGCTTCCTTAAAATTTTAAGTTAAATAAAGTGACTACAATAAAGTGAGTTGCACAGACTTGTACTTTTAAATTGATTTAACTTGGAATTTTAAGGCAGCAACTGAACTTACGTTTTTAGGTTGAAACAGGTGAAAAGTTTTTACAGTGATGTTGATTGATATAACAGTCCTTTTGTTGCTAGTCCATATTATAATATTTAATTATGTTAAATTATGTAAATATTTTGTTGGTATGAACTGGTAGTGGTTCAATAAGTGAGAAGATGTAAAGTCAATCGGTCATTTTTTTTAAACAAACCCAGATATGATCCTATAGGTAACATTTTATTTTAAGGTGTCCTTGTTATACGTTACATGTACTTACTATTCTAATAACAATAAAGTATGCATAATTACATGCAAGTAACCCTAAGCCAAACCCTAAGCATATAGTGAGTACATGTAGTTAATTAAAATTACTCAGTACTTAAATATTTAATCTATCTATCTATCTATCTATCTATCTATCTATCTATCTATCTATCTATCTATCTATATATCTATCTATCTATCTATCTATCTATCTAATCTATCTATCTATCTATCTATCTATCTATCTATCTATCTATAGTGTGTGTGTACATAAAGAAACACAGTCTTCAGAGTATGAAAATAGACATAGTGGCAGAATTACTTGAGTAAACACCTGCTAGATGGACTGTTGAACAGATGCAGTTGATTCTTAGTCAGTATACTGTACAGTAGGCTGTTGTTTGTTGTGATATAGGGTTTTATAAAAAGTAACATGATAGTAACAAACCCTGTAACTCCGATGAAGATGGGCTTTGAATGTGTAATCATGTTGTTTGTAGTATGTAAACAGATGTTGCTAATTACTACTGAATACATCAAGTAATGATCAATGAACACAATTCTCCACTTAGACATGCTGCACACTAATCTAGAGTATGGACATCAATGCACAACTGCTGCTTGCAATCAAATTTAGAATTTTAGAATTTTATCAGATTAAAAAAAAATATCAGGGAAGATTTAATTTATTTAGCTACTATACAAATTTACTTGATCCGATCAGTACTATATTAATACTATTGAATGTGTATTTTATCATTGCATAGTATCATCATTATCATCATCATCATAATCATCATCCTCATGCACAATCCTTCTGCAAAGCAATAAAGCCAAGCTTAACTGTAGGTTGTTTACAACTGCCAAGATTGCTGCAACCTTGAACAACAACACACAATTGTGATGAGATCACAAGTGTCTGTATATTATTAGACATCAATGCAATATTGCCATCTGTCATTCTTACTGTATTTCCCAGTGTTGTTAAGTGCATGTGCTTGCATCTTATTTTCAAAGATTTTCTTTAACTGAATGTCAGATATGTCAAGATACTATACAATATAGGACTAGGCAGAAAACTTCATCTCTTCACATCTCACATTAAAATCGTACATATTTTTCAACAATTCAAGGGCGAAACAAAGCTTTCATTAACATATTACAATACAATTTAATTTGTTACTGATGTAATGTAAATACACTGAATAATACTTGCACTGCATTTGTTAATTTTGGTTCATGTAGATCTCAACGTAATACATTTTACAAATGTTATTTGTTTGTGTACGTTTCTCATATGTCACACCTCTGAGGATGAGAATTTTATTTGTGAATTTGAACATGAAAGATCTGTCAGCTGTTATACAAAACATTGTTTAAAATCTCTCATCATATGCTCTTAGGTGGGGACGAGCATCAAGACATTTCTTGAACGAGTTGGATCTACACAGCCCTTCCTCCTCTGTGTTGGAGAAAAGAGGAGTAGCATTCAGAAGTTTTACATCATCCTGGACCAGAAGGCCATTCCCTGCATGAAGCAGACAGCTGTTGCAGCCTTTGATGAACTCTTTAAGGTGCACTTTGTCTTTGCTGTGTCGTATGATGAGGCCTTGTGCAACTTCTACACGTTCATTCAAACAATGGTGTATGGCATTGATGTGGGAACTGCCAACGAAAGTCCAAGGGTCAAGGAAATCCGAGTAAGAATTCAGAACACTGAGGTTTGACTCCCCTCTCCCCCCAGTGTCTAGTGTAACGGAGGCCAGCGAGTAGGTGCTGAGCAGGTAAACCTCACTCCCCTGATCTCAAGAAAGCACTAGCGACTGACGCTAGAGGCTGCAGTCTTTAGCCTCCTTGTTAGTGTGTCCGCCTCCCATGCCGGAGACCCACTCAGAACGAGAACAAGGTGTGGCGGGGAAGAGGGGTTACATTGGTGCCGTGACCCGGATGGGAGTGAGGGTTAGGGGGGTGAGTGTAACGGAGGCCAGCGAGTAGATGCTGTGCAGGTAAACCTCACTCCCCTGATCTCAAGAGATGCACTAGCGACTGACGCTAGGGGCTGCAGTCTTTAGCCTCCTTGTTAATGCGTCTGCCTCCCATGCCGGAGACCCACTTGGAACGAGAACGAGGTAACGCGGTGAGGACCCGGGGGAGAGGGGTTACACTTGCTCAAATGTTCTCATGCTTCCTTTGCAAGGTATACCACAGAAGTTGTTCAAGTTTGTTTCAGCATCTGAAGTTTCATCATGGTTTGTACCCAGGGCGTTCATTACGGTTGAAATGTGGCGAACCTGGATGTTCATCTGTGTTTTATACATATTATTAGGGATGCACCGAATGTTCGACAACCGAAATTATAATAGGAAAGACCGAATAAATTGTACCGAACAATGATATGACGCGATCAAATAGCAACCAGCGCAGAGTGAGAGGTGCACACTCTTTATTATGCAGCACACATGTCAGCAGTGTGGAAGCATTTAAACTGTCGGAGAAAGACGCAAAAATCATTACAAGCACCGACAGCGAGAGACTGTTTAGGACTGCATCGCATGTCTTCAATGAGAAGAGAAAGGGGTGATTGTTGCTAGTTACTGTATGATGATTGAAATCGCGAAATGGCCTTAAACAATTAGTAAATAAACGGCAGAACATTATGTTTTCTAATACACGCTCATTGCATGTATTCTGACAGCGCTGCACGAACTCGCAGCAGATCTGCTTGTTAACCAGAGTTCAAGTCCAAAGAGCAAGGAAAATCTGCGCTGATACAGTCGTCAGTTGCTCAGTTACATTTTTATGAATTTTTACAAGGCATGTGACAATGCGATACGTACGACGTATTCGTAATGAGACTCTCTGAAATCTGTTGTCAACAAAAAATAAGCACTGAGGTCTTCCTGCGCGTTTCCGCCAAAATAAAAAGTTGAGAAACAGCAAGAACTCTTATCAACATTCATAAATGTTAGTATTGTTTACTGTTGTTCTGTAAAATAAAATAAAAAGTAAGACAATAATAATGATAATAATCATTACAACAGCTCTGTTTGAATACATTTATTATACCATTCACACACTGTTCAAATTAGGATCTGTAATATTTTCTAATGTTTTAAAATAAGTCTCTTCTCAGCAAGGCTGCTTTTAATTGTACAGTAAAAAATTTAATAAAAAATACATGCCTGATTCAAGAAGGGGGTCTGATGGCCAAAAATTATTATTTTACTAACTTAATAATTTTAAGTAAAATTGTGCTTTGTTGGTATAGTGTCTGCTAGAATGTTAAAAATGTTCAGTGTTACAAATATTTTTAAATTGTTGTTTTGTAATTGATTTTCTTTTCTTTGAAAAGCAAGACAAAACAGTCAAAAGGACATTTTGGCTTTTTAATTTATGCAATGGTGAAAAAAAATTTGGCAAAATAAACTCGAAAAACTGTGTTCGGTATTCGGCCTTCGGCTCAGTGTTTAATTTTGTTCGGCTTCGGGCAAGAATTTTCATTTCGGTGCATCCCTACATATTATGGGTTCAAGAAGCATATTTTGGGAGTGCACAGAGACTGTGTAGCCTCAGGTACTGCTGATAATGTTGGTAGTAGTATCAATGTTCCTGTTTCTGATACCCTAAGTGAGAATCCCTTTCAGTCACTTTTCAGACTCCTGTTGAAAATGGGCAACTAACAGATATGTGTAGTGCTATTGTTGCTCAAGTACAAGCAGCGGGAGTCTCTGAAAACACTGTTCAATGTTTAGCTAGTTCAATGGAAGAACTTGTAAGTGATGTTCATGCTCAAGCAAGATACACTGTTCTAAAATATCTTTCATCAGAGGTACCTGGGCAAACCCTAGACAGAGTTAAAGACTGTTTTAACCAGCTAGAAAATCCTTTCTCTTGCCTTAATACTGAAACAAACAGGCAGGTATGATGAAAAAATGGAAAATTGACAAGATTCCACTCTTGCACCACTGCTTGGCCTTGAGAAGTTGTCCACTCAATTCATTAGTTTTTTCGTTCTTCAGAGAAATATTTGTAATTATTATCATCAGATTGCAATTTACTATTGTTTTTTTTAAATGCAGTGAAATGCTGTGTTTGAATGTGAATGTTAAATGTGGTGTACCTCAATAAAGTTTTTGCAATATTTTCTGCAAATATTTCCTGCCATTTAATTTTGTAGAAACAACCAAATATTAACAAAAGTGCTATTAAAAGCACCAAAAGTGCTATTATAAATCAGTATTTTGAACACTCATCATTGTTATATTCAAATTGCACTGGTGTTGATCTTAAAAGGAGAGTGTTAAAAAGTAACACTGTAATTGAATACAAACACTGGTGTAGTGCAGAAACGACAATGAATAGTGTTGAATAGGTTTAACAATTAACAATAACGAGTGTTGAATTTACACGCAAAGGGTGTCAAAAAGTTAACACTATCAAAAGTGTAACATTTACACTCTATAGTGTGAACACATATAGACACTTTGCTGGTGTTAAATTTGACACTGTGGGTGTTCTTTTTACACCAGTGATTTTGCTGTGTACTGTCGCTGTGATGTTACTACAACCCATTCATATACAGTAGCATTTTGTGATCCATCAAGCCAGGAAAGCTTTTGAATCATGTTTCTGAGATGTCTTGTCAGGCTCAACCATGCATCACAGTCTGGCAGCCTGTTAAGGTTTTGGCAAAAGACACACATTTGCATGATTGAATGCAGTTGACTTCCACACAATTACCTCTTCCCTAACATGCATTTGTCGAGAAACCCACTCTTTCCTTCGGACAAGTAAGTACCTATATGACTACAAGATAAACGCACAAGCCTTTTTATAGCATTTGCATTTTTTCTCCATTTTGTCCTGAAGTCTTTTCTGACTGTATTAGGAAGTTTTTTGTGTTCCCCCCCCAACAAATAGTCATTGTTATCAGGATGGTGTTTGCCTCAGGACGTCAAACTAAATATTATATGAGCTGATTTCACATTTAAAACTCTGATTTGCATGGTTTTGTTATTTTCTATCAATAAATTAATTATAAAAAATAAACTGATTTAAATTAAATAATAAAAATAAAAATACACTTTTCAAACTGTCACAAGTTGCATGTTTAGTCACGGTTATTAGTTAAATAAAATAAAAATCTAAAATAATTTTGGTAAAAGACTTGAGTAGATAAACTTATGAACACTAATTATTATTAATATTATTATTATTATTATTTCCTGAAATCATGTGGTAGGGCTTGTCTTGGGTTGTGCCAATGACTACAATATTTTTACCTTAAATTACATCAAAATTATAATGTTGTATGATTAAATTTTTTGGATACATTAAAGAAAGTCAATAGGTTGCCTCTAAAGCTTTTAAAAAAGTAATGGGACACTAGATTGTGCCCTATTTGTGGAAAGTTCAATTAGCGTAACATGTTATTCCCATGTCTGCTTATAGCGGAGCGGCACATTTTTATCCATCTGTTTCAGTCTTACTATCTGCTTCTCTTTCTTCCTTCTTTTTTATCTTTCATCCACTTCTCAACAGTGTTTCCACGTCAGACATTTCCTGTCACAGCCCGTGAGCGACCACGCGTTGATGGAGCCCTCCAGGAATTCAAAACACCAAGGTGGCATTTTCTTTCAAGCAATTGGCTTCCTCAATAATAAAGAAGTGGAGTCATTTTAATAGTCCGCCGCAAGTATGTTAGTAGCCTTCCTTGTCTTTCTACACCCCTAAAGCAGTGTGCGTGTGTTTGAGGTTACAACTGATCATTAAAATTCACACCCTCATCGTTACATCAACCAAAAATGGAGCCAGATTGTTAGCAGCGTGCACGTCCCCTTAAATGAAGAAGACCCTTGTGTGAAATGTCAAAAGTGATGTTTTATGCATGCTACTGTGCCTATTAAAACTAATACCAAATTTAAATTAATTTATGGTGTAACACGCAGATTTAAACAGCAATTAGTGATCAAATTTATGACAGCCTGGATGAGATGTCAGGCAACCAGGGCAAGTCATTAATAAACACTAAGCATGGGATTCATTCATTCATTCATTCATTCATTCATTCATTCATTCTCATGAACCAGTGCTGAGCAAAACGGACAGTTGTTAGCCAAACTACACTCTTAAAAATAAAGGTGCTTCACGATGCCATAGAAGAACCTTTTTGTCTAAATGGTTCCATAAAGAACCTTTAACATCTGAAGAACCTTTCTGTTTCACTAAAGGTTCTTTGTGGCGAAATAAGGTTCTTCAGATTACAAAAAGTTAAGAAAGAGATGGTTCTTTAAAGAACCTTTGACTGAATGGTTCTTTGTGGAACCAAAAATGGTTCTTCTATGGCATCGCTTGAAGAACCTTTTGAAGCACCTTTATTTTTAAGAGTGTAGATGCTAATCTGCTCTTTTCTTAACACAGGCTCAATTTACAATCACATCTGGAAAGTTTTCTGCTAGCCATCAAATCTTTATTTATCCACAGACCATTTTCTGAAGAACGAAACAATAAAAAAAAAGTCCTTCTGTAACTTTTAAGATAATTACACCCTTAATTATATTTGTAGAGAATGTAATGTTAAGTACCGAGAATTTGAAGTGAACACTGACAGTGAAACATTCTCTGTTATCTAGTCAAATTAGCAGACTGGAACTAACTACTGTATATTAGTATCCCACACAGTATATGTAAAAACAAATAGATTCATTTCATGAAACCATATTCAGTAGTATGATACAGCTCCAGTATGATATAGTTCCAGTCGTTCAACAATGTTCATCAAAATTTTTAAGTTTCAAAATGTGTTACATGCATTTTAACTTTGCAAAGATCCCTGCACAAAAGTGACGACTATGGACAAAAAACCTTGTAAGTCCTAGGAGCTGATAAAATATTTATCCATAAAGATGCCTTTGTTTCTGTAAGAGTTCCATGATGTGCTTGCTAGGCCAGACAGAAAACTTGACAAGTTCCACAAGCCCACGTCTTTACCCTTTGATGCAGACAGTGGTTAAATTGCTCGTGCAGTGGAAATTGCCATCGGGTAGCTTTAAAATAGCCAAGAATATTATAATGACTATATGCTTACCATATAATACACCATTTATTTTTCTTTCTTTCTTTTGCTTTACAACCAAAACCTCCAGCAGTATTTATGATCAAATGGGAGTCTTTAATTACCAAAAATGGCTTCTGTTTACACGCTTAAATGGTTTTGATAATGACCACAGACTGAGAGTGTGTATGCATTTGTGCATTTGTGAATGTTAGAGCAATGTGTCAGACTACATGAGCTGTTTTCATGGGGGATGTGTGAATGTGCTGCAATGCATTGTGGGATGCTTTCAGTGGGCGGGGCTATGGCAATGCGGGTCGGGCCTGTAGCAGGTATTATTCATCAGGGCACATAATTGACCCTGTGGGATGTGTGATGGAGGAGGAGACCATGGTGGGCTCATCTCTTTTTTTCTGCTCTTATTTTCCATTTTTGTTTTCTGTTTTCCTGTGCTAGCTCACTTTCTATTAGTATTTCTTCTTCTTCGTCTTCTTTTTTTTTACTCTTTTTATTTGTTCACAGGAACATAGAGTAGCAAGTGAATATTAGCACACACACTCACACACTCATAAACACGAAGCACCATATGCTTTCGGCACCATCTGATTTAGAATGATGGTCAGGCTGTCTGAGCATTTGCAAAAATAAACTATTATAAAAAAACACTACATCCTACCAACATAATTATCACTATATATAAAAATATACTGGATGCCATCAAAGGGTTATGGTTATGATTATTACTCTCAATAATACATTAACTATATAACTAATATTTATACAATATTTGATATACACATAATGTGTATATCAAATATTGTATTAATATTAAATTTACATTTAGTCATTTAGCAGACAATTTTATCCAAAGCGACTTACAAATGAGGACAATAGAAGCAATCAAAACCAACAAAAGAGCAATAAAATGCAAGTGCTATGACAAGTATCGGTTTGCCCAACGCAGTACATGTAGCAAGTCTTTATATATACTGTATATATACTGTATATATATATACATACATACATACACACACACACACACACACACATACACACACAAAGAAAACAAGTAGATAGAATAGAAAAGGAATATAGAAAGCTAGTGTTAGAGTTTTTAAAGATAAACAAGCAGAAAACAAATAGAAAGTGCAAGTGACAGAGGGCCATATAATATTATATACTGTAGTTATATACTGTACTTAGAATATGATGATGATTATTATTAGTAGTAGTAATAATATTATACAAAATAACAAAAATGTGAAATAATATAGTTTTATATTCATAAGAAATACTATAACAATTACTATATTACTAATTATATTTTTTATATTTACAGAAAAATAATGATGCTTCCCTGTGCAGAATCCACTGCCGTGATGCTACCGTAATCTGAGTCGTCTTTGGTGTGTGGCTATGTGGTTGCTAGAGTATTCTGGGAAGTTACTAGGGTTCTGCAAGGCGGGTGCTTATTAGACCAGGTCAAAAGTGTGGGTCGCAATGATATCTTGGTCTCTAGTTATTGCTCAGGGCCCTACTTCTGTGCAACTCTTTGTGATTTGTTTTTATTATTATTTATTACTACATAGGATATCAAAATGATAAGATTCTAAAACTATACTCTGACTGCTTAGAAAAGTAATGGCACACCTCTCATTAATAACTTGCATCACTATGTATCATTCTTCCCCTTAAAACAAATGGTATGGTTAAAAACAAAAAGGTTCATACTTGGGTAAACTCTCAATTTTAGTTTGTGATATTAATAGTGATATTTGCATTAGCAAGTTCTATTGAATTATAAATAATACATTTTATATGAATTAATTTTTAATACATGCTAATCTAGGCATTAAGTAAGAGTCTTCTAAAATAATGCAATTATTCAGTTTTTTTTTCCTTCTACACTGATTGGAACACAAGTATGCATCCTAGGAAAACAATGCATCCGTGGCTATAACAAAGAACAAACGTATATCAAGTAGCATCCAGAGGAGGGAGCCAGCGGACAGAACAAAGCCCTCCCCATATCATTCATTAAACAGTCATTACAAACAGTCTTTGTCATCATATAGTGCTTGATATTAATTTGTATAGCTGCAGTACAGCATGAGTACCATTCTGCTATCGCTAACCTCAGCTAACCATATATTTCTCCTCTCTGTTGCTCTCTGAAACAAACACAATCTCCTGAACAAGGATGACATTTGTAGCGGATACCTTGACGATATTTTGCTGTGCGATGCTAATATAAAGAGGCAGCGACTGCATGACTCACTAGTGGGAACGCAGACCTAATTTCGGTTGTGTTTGTGCATTCATCACACAAGGTTCGCTATAAATAAATAAATCAACCAACAGAACTTGGTTTGTGTCCCTGCGTTTATGTTTTCAATCTCCTCTGCGAGTAATACCAGCTCGAGCTGTGAGGTGCCAGTCTGGGGTCTTGACAGCAACTCAGACATAGACGTCGTGCGGTGGGCAGCCCATCTAGATGAAGATTAATATAACAGAAAAAAAGCAGGTCGGGGCAGAGCTGCAGAAGCTGATTTGCTCAGATAGCAACAGAGAAACAAACACCCAAATAAAAAAAAAAGAATAGACTGCTAACCACAACAAACATCCAAAACATTGAAAGCAGAGAATAAATCATGCTATCGCAGGAGATCAATTGAGTGAATGCAGAAATATCTATGCACATATTTACATTCATATTAGCTCAGATGAGAACTGCAGGTACAGTGGCACAGGTTAAACATCCTCTCAGATATAGTTTACCCAGCCAGGCCTGGGATAGAAAAACAATGCTACATTTCTATAGACATAAAATTCAGATGTGTGACTGTCTGCTTGTGCATTTATTTATTGTTTTACCTGTATGTGTGTGTGTCTTCTGGTGCAGTGGACTTCTTAAGAGAGTCAAAGTTTTATTCAGACAGCAAAAAGACTATCAGTCACCATCTCAGCTAAAGTAATAAATCAGCTGAGCTTTTAATGGGCTCAGAATATATGTAGATAAACCAAAGTGGTTTCAGATAACAAATTTCTTAATACTAACATCAAAATGGTCTGGATACATCCTATTTTTGCAACTAGGTGTAGTACTAAAGTGGTTTCAGAGGAAAGGCCTTTTTTAACTTTACAATATACGGTGTGTTAAATTGATAAAACAATTATACGATTATAAATAGCTTGTTATAGATTGTAGACAAGATTGTAATAGTGTAGTGTATACACAACTTTCCTTGCCCTTGTGTGTTCAGGTTAAAATGTATGTATAAACACCAATGGACAGACCTGATTTCTCTGGGAGGTTCGAAGATATCAATCAAGTATGTGTGCTAATGAGAGGGGTTGCGTGAGTTTGCCTTTGCATGTCTCTGTGTTTGAATAATGCATTTAAGACTGCTTGTGGATTTATTTATTTATTTATTAAATATTATCCTTGCAACCAGATGAAGCAATCTCTTTTTTCTTCTTCTTCATTTTAGTAATGTCTGTTAAGTTCAATACTGCACCATATTATATATAATACGATCGAGCAGGTATATTTCTAGATCATAAATACACGTTCCCTGCCCTTGAGTAGCAAGTTAAGGATATATGTGTGGTCATGTCTAGGACATGCTTTGGCAATTCCGTTTTCATGAGCTCATCTCTCCTGGAGGATCCATGATTTTGTTTGTAGGTGTGTATGTGCAAGTGACACGACAGACACTATACATAATCCTTTAGGTCACATCAATGAAGTGTTACACATCTTTACACACGCAGAAGACGCATCACACACACCGCAAACTCACCGCAGTACACGATGAGAAGCGCCGTCAACAGCAGCACAGCCCAGAAAGTTGTCGACATCCTCGGCCAGTTAATCGCATCCTTACGCTTAATCGATCTGACCGCCGGAGCCATGGAAACGCGTGTCGTGAAATCGGCGATAAATTCAGCGTTACAAACCCTCCCGTCCTCTGAGGAAACGTCTCTCTCCCCGAGTGATTCTTAAAAAAGACATTTTGAAAACAGACCGCTCATTTCCAAATCCCCTCAGTAGTCTTTAAGTCCAGTAAATCGAAAATAAAGTCTCTAGTTGTTGACAGTGGTCGATTCAGTGTATCCTGGCAAACGGATAATCCAAAAACAGGCGCGTGAATTCAGATTTTGTCATAAATATTAAACTGTCGACGGCACAGTGTCCTCCACCTCAAAGCTCCGTATAGAAAAAGGAAAATATACTCGGTAAAGATTACATTATTTACGTCGCAACGCCGTGAGAACTAGCTAAAGAATTGCTCAGTTGGTCTGTGAGGACGTGCTTGATTTCTCTCAGACTCCCAGAGAAAAGATCCCATCGCAAAGCGTCTGGATTTGGCAAATATTCTCGCGCTAAAAAGGGATCGAAGTCCCGATCAAGAGACGATGAGGAACATAAAGAGCTGTGAGCAGATGAAATGGAAAGATCTAGAGAGCTCTGAAGCTGCGCAGACCGACACATGAACTGAAACTTCGTGCCGCCTCAACTTTTACTTACACTGCATACGAGCGACGACGCGAAAAACCCCAACACTCTGCCGTTATAATAATTAAGGAACCTGTTTAATCTTGCATTGCAGACATCTTCCTTGATTACAACTGGAACGATCTCCTTTTGACGCGTCAAGCTGGAGAGCAGACGTGGAGACGCTGTTTTAATTTGGCACACAGGTTATTTTACCCCAGCACATTTTTGTTCTTGATCTTTTATTTCATCCATCAGTCTCGTATGCTGCAATTATTCGTGACGTGTGGTTAACAGGTTCTACACTCGTGTGCGCGCGCGTGCGTTTAAATAAAACTTTTTTAAAATGTCTGCAAAAACTCAGAGCAGAGGATATCTTTGTGGAACTTTTCAGCACCAAAGTGTCTGGACAGCTCCCACCCACACTATTGTCATTAGAAAGTGGCCATATTAGGAATCTTAGTCACTTGCAATGCCATTCTATATACAGTATATATATATATATAGAGAGAGAGAGAGAGAGAGAGAGAGAGAGCGAGAAAGCCAGCTATGTCCTATGTCTATCTGATCTGACATTTAAAACTAGTTAATAATAATAAAAATAGTTGTAATTGGTTTAACACAAATTAAGTACTTTGTTTTCTCAATTCCTCTCTAGGGATTATATATCAGAGGTTAATTCAGTCATGTCAAATGCTTTCATTGGTGGTACCACACAAAATATTTTACAGGGTTTATTCACACTTGGAGTAATAGCAAGTTTGACAGTATTTTAAATTACAGGTAGATTGATAGATAGATAGATAGATAGATAGATAGATAGATAGATGGATAGATAGATAGATAGATAGATAGATAGATAGATAGATAGATAGATAGATAGATAGATAGATAGATAGATAGATAGATAGACACCCTAAAAGCGATAACCTACATTAGTATTATTTTTCAGCTTAAAGAGCCATTTGTACCTTACTTACCCCCCTCTCCCACTGTTTAGATAGATAGATAGATAGATAGATAGATAGATAGATAGATAGATAGACACCCTAAAAGCGATAACCTACATTAGTATTATTTTTCAGCTTAAAGAGCCATTTGTACCTTACTTACCCCCCTCTCCCACTGTTTTAAAATATGATATGACAATACTTCATTAATTCTTGGTGGGAAACTGAGAAAACATTGGTGTCAAACCAATTAAAATATTCAACAGGTGTCAGATAAGACAAATATATTCTTAATATATCCAATTTCTAATGAGTGTAGAATTACAATAGCGGGAGCTGTTCACATTGTGTGGTGCTGAAACCTGTTTTCTGCATACAGTTTCTCATAGAACCATTGCTATCCACCTTTTTCTTGCCGTAAAAATGGGCGCGGCCGTTTGTAAATTATATGAGTCTAGCTTCCGGTCTCATCCGCGTCCAGCTATTTTTAGCTGTACAAAACAGTTTGTTTTGCTGCTTGATATTGAAAATTGGTGTGTCTTACCATATTATTTTAATGTATTATCTTATTTATGAACACACTGGTTTGTAGTGCAAACAGTTTTACCGTTTACTGCACGTTGTTATTCTTCTCGTTATTTACATATAATGAACCAGAAATCTCGCCCATAGGCTTACTTCCGCGTTGAAGAAAAAGGTGGGCAAGCAGTCGTGTGTGAGTGTGTTGTGTGTGTGTCATCATAATGTTCGGTTATTCTACATACAACTTGCATATCTTGGGGAAGCCAGTCTGATTTTCTTTCCTAACTATTCTGATTGGTGCTGATATTTAATTACAAACTTTAGATTTAAAAGAACTCGAAGGGGGGAATAAGATGTCTATTTCAATATTAGAATGACTAATTTCACACACATCATTGGGGTCTCTGTGACCCTAAACATGACTTGAAGTCAATATCAACAGGACCTGAAGTTTAAATGAAACAATTTATTTTGCTTTGTATTCAGCTTATAAATAATTGTAAGAGTACCCACTGAAACTCTCTCAAAGAGATGTACTGCATAAGAATCATTTCTTAGTGGAGACATGAACTGGATTTAGAAATGCCACATGACTTTGCAGGTGCTTTGAGGTGTTTCACCCTTCCCCTGTCTCTTCAAAGTGTGAGTTTCCATTCCCCTATGTCCCTTTCAGTAGTCTGCACTGCTCTGTCTCTCTGTGATTGTGCAGTGCACTACTTAGCAGGAACACCTCTTTATGTAGTCGCTTGTGATCGACTGAGTGTTGACCTTTCACATCACTCTTCTTTTGATCTTTCCACACTCTACTTCCCCTGTATCAGAATGGAGATTAAAGCCAGTCTGATTTTCTTTCCTAACTATTCTGATCGTTGCTGATATTTAATTACAAACTTTAGATTTAAAAGAACTCGAAGGGGGGAATAAGATGTCTTTTTCAATATTAGAATGACTAATTTCACACACATCATTGGGGTCTCTGTGACCCTAAACATGACTTGAAGTCAATATCAACAGGACCTGAAGTTTAAATGAAACAATTTATTTTGCTTTGTATTCAGCTTATTACAATTACAATTACTTAATTATTTAATTATTATTAATTAATTATTATTATTAATTATTATTTAATTATTAAATTAATTAATTATTACAATTACATAATTGTAAGAGTACCCACTGAAACTCTCTCAAAGAGATGTACTGCATAAGAATCATTTCTTAGTGGAGACATGAACTGGATTTAGAAATGCCACATGACTTTGCAGGTGCTTTGAGGTGTTTCACCCTTCCCCTGTCTCTTCAAAGTGTGAGTTTCCATTCCCCTATGTCCCTTTCAGTAGTCTGCACTGCTCTGTCTCTCTGTGATTGTGCAGTGCACTACTTAGCAGGAACACCTCTTTATGTAGTCGCTTGTGATCGACTGAGTGTTGACCTTTCACATCACTCTTCTTTTGATCTTTCCACACTCTACTTCCCCTGTATCAGAATGGAGATTTGTCTTTGAACTCCAGCATGGAGTCTTTCCTTCTATGTCTTTTCTCTTTTATTTACTGTAATTTTCCCAGTCACAAAGACACAAAGCCATACTGTTAGCAAAGCTGAGACTGCAGTAAGGCCTTTTGGAGAGCTAAAAATATATTGCCTACTATATAGGCAATGGAAACTCTGTCATGATTTAATCACCTTCATGTTATTTCCAAACCTGTGTAATTTTCATTGATACCTGGAAAATACACAGAGATGTTTAGAAGAATTGTCACACTGGCATTTTTCATAAAAAGCAAGAAAGTATTGTGATTTATTTTGTGTAAAAAAAAAAAGAAAGAAAAAGCACCGGTCCAGAACACATGCACGTATGAGTGAACTCCTTCATCACAATGCCACAGCATGGATGGGGGAAATAACCAAATATGTCCTTGTAACTGTAACACTGTCACCTCCTGATAAAGGAAATTCAATTTGTGTATAATAAGGACACAGGGCACAGAGCTGCTATTGTTTGATAATCATTAAAAGCATTTTAAACAGTTTTTCAAGTTGAAACAAACCAATCTTTTTTTTGTCCAATTTATGACAAGATAAAGTTTAAGATAACAAAATGATATTTTATAGATCAAATCAGGTAGAAACAGCTCTTTAAGGTAAAGATTGCAGATTACCATCTTTTACAGTGTCTTTATTCTTAATTTATATATTTTTAAAACTGCCCTTTTTTCCTGTTGAAAATCCTGTTTCACTTAAAAATAAAATGCGTCGCAAAATTTAACAGAAATCTATAGAGACATAGATGTTTTGTGTAAAAATGAGAAATCCCTCTACATGAAGAGGTAATCCTAACCCAACTGTTTTGACACTGGAGAATAACCCCCAGTTACCCTCTGATCATGTCAGGTCCAAGAGTAATCAACAGTCAAACCAAGATTTGTTTGTTCTCATTCACAGAATAATAAAATATCCATACTGGCCTTTTCTTTACTTTTTTTGATAGTGGTGATGGAAATTTCCCTCTGTAGTAATTTCTTCTCAGAAACAATACAGCTTGTTCCAAAGGCGAGTGTGAGTTGTGGAAATATGGGATCTATGCCTGTGGTTTGAAATAGCATTTGTTATTTCCAGATCTAATGGAAGCACGTTATCAACATGGGAGCATGTTCTCTGAGATTTGGGCTAAAATGATTCTTTGTAACCCAAGATAAATGGGCTGTCTTGCAATCTAGTAAACATGACTTAGGGTATGTAGTTCATAGCGCATTAGCTGCTCTTCACTTGTTACAAGTGGCAGGCTGAAAGGGGTGGGAAATAAATATCTCTAAATGATACTACAATTGAAACATTCTCACACTGGACTAAAAAGCAAGTTGGACTACTGATCATTAGTTTTGTGGATTCACTATTATACTATAACATCCATTTATTATTGAATCTTGCCTGCAGCCTTTACATGACTCGGAAATGCAATGATTATTGACTTGTTTACTTGGGTGGAATCCAGACAGTAATTTAAGCAACGGCTCCATTCTGAAAGCCTAAATTATTGCTAGAAACATCCCGCCAAAAGCAAAACAAAATGAGATTTGCCATAACCAGTGAGGGTTTGGATGTTGCAAGCAAGCCAATATTTGCAAATGGGCAACCAAGCATCACTTTCTGATACCAGTCAAAAATTGACACAATTTTGTCTCTTAGTGTGTTTCATTTCACAAGCTGCTAGGTATACATGCGTGCAAATGGCCTTAGAATCATTTGTTTCAAATGTTTGCATTGATTGTTCTGTTGCCAGCAAATGAACAGGCTTCTCAGAAATCATGACAGAAATCATCTGTACGAACACTATTGTTAATATTGCAGTATTCACTCCACATGAAAAGCAGATTATTATCGCATAATGAAGTCTGTGTCAACAATGACATGACGGAGTGGCTTCCCTCGCAAAACATTTTTTCTTTTGGAATTAAGAAAAAAAAAACTTTTAATGGGATCCAGACAATAACAATTATCTGCAGGCAAATTCGCTTTCTTCTGAATATGGTCCCATTAATTGCATTTACGTACTTTCAAATGAAGTATGTCGAATGCTTTTAGTCAACGATTCCCAAACCAATTTGCATGGTAATGAATATATTTCATTGGGATCTGAAATGGTCCCTGGATGTGTTTCTGCTCTGGCTGGGAAATTACGAGCAGGACGTTCCTGGGTTTGCAGTGATTACAACCTCCTTCATGTATAAGTGGATATGTGTGTGTAAAACGTTAATTGTATTGCCCTACAAGTACAACACCAGTGCTTCAAGAGCTATAACAAACCAGCCTGATCTCACTGTTATACTATATGTAGGTGTAACACTTCTGTATGTAACACTTACGAAAAGTACAGTACATATTTGGATAGATGTTGAAATGTAAGGATTTATTGACATCTGTAGAAATCTAAAGAAAAAAACATTATATCATAAATATATAAATATTTGGAAAAGCACACACCTCTCAATAAAAGGTCGAACAGCTAAAAATGCATATCAGAGCAAAAACCAAAGCCCTGAGGTCAAAACAACTGCCTGTAGAGCTCAGAGACAGCATTGTGTCAAGGCAGAGATCTGGGGAAGTCTCAGCTTAACGTATTACACGTAGCAAGTTTTTTTTATTTATTATATAGGCCTAATAAATAAAAAGAAAATGAATAGGTAGAACACAAAAATAATAGAGAAGCTAGTGTTAGTTTTTTATTTATTTGTTTATTTTTTTACACTTTGCAGGTTGTTTTACTCTTATAGTATGACCAAAAATTGAGTATTTAATGTGTCAGCTGTTTGATCGCGCCGGCGCCTCGCACACACACACACACACACACACACCACATATTCTAGCAATTCAAACTTGCCATCGCAGTCTGTTCATTATCAAAATAAAATACATTGAGCCAAACATATCAATTTAAAGAGTCCGTAGTATAACCGGTCTACAGCTGCTGTAATGGCAAGCGCATTTTTTGCGCATGTGAAGAGGATGATTTTTTTCCGTCAATATGCGAACGCGCATGAAGCCTAGTCTACATTAAAAATAATAGTTTAACATTGAAATACATTGCGTATATGGAAACATTGGATTTGTGCCGAATGAGAGAGGTACGTGAGCGGTACTCTCAGTTTCGCTTTGTTTTGTTTTTTTTAGCTTTATATATATATTCATTCTTGATCTGTTCTGCATACCGTTACATTTAAATGATTTGTTTTGGAGTGAGGGGAACTAGACTATGATTATAGTGTTTATAATGTTTGTACATTATAACATTTCACTTAATTTGGTATTATTTCTGGTATTATTACACTCTCTCCAAACATTCCGCTGCTCACAAAAGAGTGGAGAGAGAGGGTTAAGCAGTAGCACCAATCAACGAGAGTGATTTTGAACTTAAAGTGCCCCTGTTATGGTAATGAAAGGTTCATATTTTGGTTTTGGGAGTCCTCAACAACAGGTTGACATGCATGCAAGTAAAAAAAAAAACACTTTCATTGTCTTATATAATATGTATTTATTTTTACCTTACTTGCTCAATTCATTTTTCCAAACCCCTCCTTTGCGTGACGCTAATCTGTGGTGATTGGTCCGATTGGTCTCATTTTCATTTCATCATGCCTGTAATGCCTGATAAAGCCGCGTTTGTGAGCGCAGTGCTGCTTTGTGTACATCTGTTACCGGGGAAACCGCTATTTTGGTCCAAAAGTGGCACCTAGTGTCAAAGAATGCATTTGCATTTTCATTGAGACCAACCCGACGGGCAGGATGTTTTCATTCTCTTAGAGTTGTGTTACACACTGCATGAAAGCTAATTTTCAAAAATGCATAATAGGGGCACTTTAAGAAAGCTGATTGGTAAATAATATGTTGAGGACCAATACATAATCTACAAATCATGCTCCAAATAGGTTGACATGCATGCAAGTAAAAAAAAAACACTTTCATTGTCTTATATAATATGTATTTATTTTTACCTTACTTGCTCAATGATTCCTTTTTTCCAAACCCCTCCTTTGCATGATGCTAATCTGCGGTGATTGGTCCGATTGGTCTCATTTTCATTTCATCATGCCTGTAATGCCTGATAAAGCCGCGTTTGTGAGCGCAGTGCTGCTTTGTGTACATCTGTTACCGGGGAAACCGCTATTTTGGTCCAAAAGTGGCACCTAGTGTCAAAGAATGCATTTGCATTTTCATTGAGACCAACCCGACGGGCAGGATGTTTTCATTCACTTAGAGTTGTGTTACACACTGCATGAAAGCTAATTTTCAAAAATGCATAATAGGGGCACTTTAAGAAAGCTGATTGGTAAATAATATGTTGAGGACCAATACATAATCTACAAATCATGCTCCAAATAGATCTACATAAACCCGCAATTGCTTTGTCTTGTATGCACGCACGCACTGTCACGATCTAATGCGCTTGTTAATGGAAAGCAAAAATCCAAAATCTGACATTTTCCGGAACAGGATCCGGCTCAAATTAAGCACCGAGACAAACACATGTAAGTAGTAAAGTTCAGAACCATACTTACATGTGAATACTCAGCTAATGTTGAAAGAACGTATGAATTTCACCATAATCCACCTTTATTCTACATCATTCAAAAACAGTCTAGCATAGTGTGTCATGCCATATGTGTAGTTTTTAATTATGATTATATATATGAATATATATATTATATATTCTTCATTTTTAGGTTGCTCCAACACTTTCAGGTTGCTAAAAAAGAAAAAGAAAAACCTTCTGTGAACTTTTTTTAACCCAACAAAGCACTTCCTGTTTTTGTGGTCCCCTCAAGGGTATTGATTCTTTCGACTACCACCAACCACCACTGCTTAGTTGATGTTGTTTTTCATTCAGAGGTGACAGAATAGAATGTGATACATTACTTTAGCTGGCTGTCACCTTCTGTTCAGAAATTAGCTGGTCAGAAGGGTCATGTTCCTGGATTGCCACAAAAGTCCAATGTCATATGACTCCTGCAGGAGACCCCAGTCCATCAAAGTGGAAATCTTCCAGATTACCTCAATCTCACCAGTGATCTATGACTATAAAGTGGTTGTCTGATGACAGCTGGGGAAAGTACTTCCTCCCAACTGTTATTAAAGCAATAAGCCCCAAGAAGCCGTGGTTTACAGTGAATTTATAACAGCTAAGGGGCGTTGTTAGGCACGATGCAGGAGTTTACTGCTTTTATAAAACGGTTATTGCATATATGTAGCAAGGTTTCACAAAATAAAGCAAAGCAAATCAAATTTAATGATATTAATAAAAACATTATTCTTCTGCCAAACAATGTAGTTCCTCTGAAACGGTTGTGGTTGCAACAAAGTGGTTGACGAGCAACACACAGACTAAAACAAAGGTGTATGTTTGTAGAGTAATTTACAACAGCTTTGAACGTGGCTCAACCAATCAGAATCAAGGACCGGAACTATCCATTTTATAATAGAATGTTGTTCATGGCCTCTTCTTGAATTGATTGTGGGAAGCTGGTGCATAAAGTTCCTAAATATCCATGCAAACCTTGAGTCTTTTTTTTTTCTGTGGCAAAAATACACAATAGCTGTGTTTACATGCACCCACATAATGTGTAGAATTGGACTGGTGGCTCAATCAGACTGAAAAACCTCCTTGTAAACACCTCAGTTGATCTGATGAAGCTTGATCCAGTGAAGGGGGTATTGTGCATGAAATAATCAGATACAACATGAAAAAAATAAGCAGGTAAATGCTCAACTCAGACTTTTTCTCAATTTAGATTCAAAAATATCTTGTGCACATGTGCAGTTTATTTACACCTCGTGTCTTACAAACTGCTCTGTGGATGTGACTGAATATTTACTAAACATTTGCTAAAAAAGCTCTTCTGACATAAATGTCAGCTTTATTTGTATATGTGTCTTTAAGACGGTATTGATTGTACTTGAAACAAATGGTTTACTTCTATAAATGTTACAATATTTTAGAAGTTAGCCTGGACATTTCTGTTTTTAAATTATCTTCAGTGCCTTGCCCCACAAATCTTCATTATAAGTGCATTACTGTTAACATAATTTTTGCTTGTTTTCAAAAACTGAGGTGAAAGACACTATTGTTTTATGAAGTAATCAGCAACATCACATAGATGCTGCCAGTGGAGCTTAAAATAATAATTTACTTAAAAAGTATTATTCTGTCATCATTTACACATCTTCATGAATTATTCTATTCGTAAATCAATATAATTATGTTCCAAACCTATGACTTTCTTGCTTCTGTGGAACACAAAAGAAGAATTTCTGAAGGAGAATTAATGACAAACCAAGCAACATGTAATATAAAATAAGTCTACCCTTTTTAGAATACAATGAATTCGGACATACTACTCATTTGGCATACTGTTTTTCACATACTTATAGTTTGGACGATTTCAGACGCAGTCCTGGTTTTCTTAGTTACTGTAGTTACTCATTCATTTGTTGATTAGTCGCACATATGCCTTGTTTTCTCCCTCAGCCAATGCATTAGTGCTTCCCTGGTTTGATTGTGTTTCCTGTATTCATGAGTTGCAGAGTGTTTTGTTTTGTTTTTCATTGAATAAACATGGTTGCACAGAGATCCTCAAATGTACTTTCTTTGCCTGAACCTACCCGCTATAGAATGATCCTTTTAATGATCAAGCTTTAAGAAATTTAAGTCATTATTCACTGAAAACCCTCTCCCAAAACTCTGAAATGGACTACAAAATTTGTGTTGAGTAGAAAAATACCATGTCAGTTTGAAAGCATTGATCTAAGTTTGCATCATATTTCAATTAAAAGCTCCAGCAGAGGGGAATTGTGGTCTGTTATCATACACTTCAAAAGACTCAGTAGTGAATGAATAATATGTACTACTTTTACAATTTGACTGCTCTGTTCAACAGAAGAAAGAAATTCAACAACATGAGAGTAAGCATATCATGGCGGAACTTTCAGTTATCTAAAACAATGTTTCAGTGAAAGATATTTTAGGTGTTTCGGATTATGCATTTTTTTCCTTTCCTCATTTAAACCAGGACCTGGTTGAATGAAAAAAAAAATGGTGTGACTAGGTTTTGGTTTTGTTTTAAGGTGTTTTATTTGTTTTATTTATTTAATTCACTGAAATAATGCACAGTGGCTTAACAATGTTCAAAATGCATTAATATAATTCACAAAGTGTCAATTTGCCTGTGACAAACTATGCAAGATCCAAGAAAAGATCTACTCAGGTTGCATGTAATGGGCATTACAAATGCTCAGAGGCTCTCATTAATTTACTAATGCTTTTACATGCTACTTAAATAGCAATGATTTTGGGAAATGTGCCATAGAGATTGAGTACTACTCACATCTGACTAATGTTGTACTTGCTTCAGGAAAGCCGATCCTGATCAGTTTCAATCTGCTCTGAATGTTTCAGTCAGTTTATGGAATTCAAACAGAGCAGACTGAATCAGTTTTCATGTCAAATTAGATATTAGCATTAACAGTGTGAAGAACAGTGGAAAAAAAAAACATTTAATTTGACAGCCTTTTTTTTTTTTTTAGCTTTTATACAGTTTGATACAAAATCATTACAATCTTTGCCTTTTACTGTTGTAACTTTTTTGCTGCTATCCAAAATGTTTCTGGCTCTACACTGCCCTGCCTGTTAGTGATCCAGCCATTGAAGCTTGTAGAGTCTTGTCAGCACTACAAAGTAAAATCTATCATCCCTGTGCAATTCCAGAACTCTTCTTCACCTGCTATTTCTTCCTGCTTTCTCTCTCATCCCTCACTAACACCTTCCCTGACTCTCCCTTGCATCACTGTCAATCAGAGAGAAAGTGGAGTGTGCAGCTGTTTTAACACCCACAGAAAGAAAGACAGACAGACATACATTTATTCTGGACAGGATGTTATACTCTGTCCAAGAATGCAGTTTGGAAATATTTGTCAGCTGTATACAGTATGTATGTACACATAGTATGTTGCATCCAGAGTTGAGTTCTTTGATATGTATTGTTAATAAAAACTGCAAAAAAAAAAAAAAAAAAAAATGCAAAATTGCAAAATGCATCAACATTACATTAAGTTCTTTATCAGAATACATAGCTCTTCATTAAAACATGGATTATTTATGACAACAACATAATAACATATTTGTTGTGAAGCACTGAATTTTGACTGAATGCTTTTTTCTCCCCTCTCTCCATATTGATTTGCTTGACATATAAGGACATTCTGTCCTTTATGCTCAGCAGTTTTGAGCATGATTAAGTGTTTATTACATGTTGCCCTTCTGCAGACTTAATTAATTAATCCCTGGAATAAATTCTTTCAAACTATGTTTTATTTAATATGTATTTTTAAAAAAAAACGAAAAAAAAAAAAAAAAAAAAAACTGCAAAATTGCAAAATGCATCAACATTACATTAAGTTCTTTATCAGAATACATAGCTCTTCATTAAAACATGGATTATTTATGACAACAACATAATAACATATTTGTTGTGAAGCACTGAATTTTGACTGAATGCTTTTTTCTCCCCTCTCTCCATATTGATTTGCTTGACATATAAGGACATTCTGTCCTTTATGCTCAGCAGTTTTGAGCATGATTAAGTGTTTATTACATGTTGCCCTTCTGCAGACTTAATTAATTAATCCCTGGAATAAATTCTTTCAAACTATGTTTTATGTACACATAATATGTTAATCTAACAACTAAAATATTGGTATATGAGGAACTTTTTAGAACAGAGCCCAGTTGGTTTTGTGAATTGTGAAGTTTTGTGAGTTTTGGAACAGGTTTAAATGTTAAACCTTTTGGATTTTTACCATTAATTACTAGTTGAGCTTCTTAAAGAAAGAATCATTAGTATCGTTAATTAAGGTAGGCATCACTATAACTATTGCTTATACTTAGGTTTTTTTTTTTTTTTTATAAAACTGCATGGCAAAACACTTCAGTGATGGCAATCCCATGGCTATTACCCATAGCCCTCTCGCTTTGTGGTGACAAGTTTTACACAGTCAAGCACTACTAAAGATCTTGTTTACTTAAAGTTGCAGTATTTATTTTGGTCTCTGTCTACATTTATTCAGAAGGGAATTTGTCAACACAAACTGTAGTCATTAAAGCAAAGGGGAACAAGGCAATGGGCCAGAAACGGTGTCTCGTTGTTCAGAAAAACAGGTCAACATGTTTAGAGGTTCTGGCAGAGATGATCTGAGCCTGTCCCATCACAGACTCTCAGTGGGTCTCCAGAGTGATTCCGGGCATTCAAGGCTTTCTTCTGTCTCTTCAGAGCATTCTTAGCTGCCAATCAGGTGCTCAATCTGCATCTGTGCCACATCAAGTCAGGAGTGTAGGCAGAAGTAGCACAGCCAAGCACCCGCCAATGACATCTGCGAAAGACATCTGCTCCCATCCGCTAAAGGCCTGCTAATCCCACCATTTATTTGTATGTCATCTAGCATGTGGTGGGGAAGAATAAGGGGGAAAGGACAGAAGGAGAGAGACTGAAAGGTTGGTCTTCAGGAATATTGAGAAAGGTTGAAATTCATTGCTTTTGTCATAAAGTCTGGTCCACATTGTAGATTATCTTGCCACAAACTGGAAGTCACAATCTGACATACACATAAAGCCACAATCCACAGTTTGTTTTTGTGCACGTTGCAAAGCTTCCCAAACCATTTCTGAAAATCTGACTAAGAAGAATGGAAACATTTTTTTTTATTTTTTAAAGGTCTCAGTAACATTGTGAAATATCGTAACAATTTTAAATAGCATTCTTTAACTTTTTTAACATTGATAATAATAATTGAGCACCGATAATAATTGATAAAAACTGAGCATGCACCAAATGATTTCTACAGGATTATGTGTCACTGAGAGACAAGAAAATATGTGAAGTCTTTATATATAATGCACTATAAAAGTAGTTTGAATTAATTATGACCTGTAATGTGCCTTACAATGCATTGTATGATCTCATGAATAATTGTAACCACAGTTATAATACATTCTAATACTTAACTATTTGTTGTTACACCTTTAGAATGTATAATGCATTAAAGGGGTCATATGACGTTGCTAAAAAGAACATTATTTTGTGTATTTGGTGTAATGCAATGTGATTATGCGGTTTAAGGTTAAATAAACTAGGCTAAGGCTAACGAAAGGAGACAGGCTCCGTAGAGTAGCTATCGCTAAAAGAGTGATAAACGCATACAATACTCGGCAGTGGAATGGGATCAAAGTGAGAGTTAAATAGGGGATGTGTGAGTGATAACAGCTGTGTGGAATCAGTGCTGTGCAATCAACTGTGTGTGTGTCATCAGTGCAGTGGATGATGGGATATGTAGTCCGGGGTGATATGCAACAGTGTGTAGTGCGAGAGTCAATTAAATGGGAAGGGTGACCTCTGATGGCTAGCAGACGGAAGTTCATGGACCGGATTCGTGACACACTGAGAGACAAGAAAATATGTGAAGTCTTTATATATAATGCACTATAAAAGTAGTTTGAATTAATTATGACCTGTAATGTGCCTTACAATGCATTGTATGATCTCATGAATAATTGTAACCACAGTTATAATACATTCTAATACTTAACTATTTGTTGTTACACCTTTAGAATGTATAATGCATTAAAGGGGTCATATGACGTTGCTAAAAAGAACATTATTTTGTGTATTTGGTGTAATGCAATGTGATTATGCGGTTTAAGGTTAAATAAACTAGGCTAAGGCTAACGAAAGGAGACAGGCTCCGTAGAGTAGCTATCGCTAAAAGAGTGATAAACGCATACAATACTCGGCAGTGGAATGGGATCAAAGTGAGAGTTAAATAGGGGATGTGTGAGTGATAACAGCTGTGTGGAATCAGTGCTGTGCAATCAACTGTGTGTGTGTCATCAGTGCAGTGGATGATGGGATATGTAGTCCAACCACGGCGGAGCAGAAGACCACCACAGCGGGGCAGAGGACCACCAGAGCCAGACAGACCACCACGGCGGAGCAGAAGGAACAGGAAACCCCCCCGGTGAACCACACCAGCCAGGAGACCAAGGCGGAGACTGTAACAACGAGAGAGCAGAGACAGACAACACAGACAGAACATTGGGGTTGATAGACAAGACTGAGCATTCAGAGGAGCTGTGACAAGATGAGCAGAGGGTTCGTAAACGGCCTCTATAGCCGTGGCAGGGCAGGACGAGGATTCACAGACGGCCTCCATAGCCGTGACAGGACGAGCAGGGAGTTCGCAACCGGCCTCTATAGCTGTGACAAGATGAGCAGAGGGTTCGTAAACGGCCTCTATAGCCGTGGCAGGGCAGGACGAGGATTCACAGACGGCCTCCATAGCCGTGACAGGACAAGCAGGGAGTTCACAAACGGCCTCTATAGCCGTGACAGGACAGACGAAGAGCTCATAGGCAGCCTTCTTGGCTGGAACAGGACAAGCAGAGAGTTCATAGACGGCCTCCTTGGTCGAAACAGAACAGGCAGAGAGTTCATAGGCGGCCTCCTTGGCCGGAACAGGACAGGACGAGAGTTCACAAGTGGATACTACTGACACCTCTGGAGGTTCTGCAGCGAATGCCGCCACCTCTGGAGGTTCTATAGTAATACCAGCAGGAAACAGGGAGAGTTCATTAATATTCCGTTTAACCGTATCAGTACAGAGTTCAGCAACGGTCCCTTCGACCGTGACAGGACGAGCTGAAAGTGCATTGCTGGGCGCCACCACCATACCAGGAGCCGAAGTGAGCGCCACTGCCTCGGGGGGTTTTGCAGCCTCAGCCGCCACCCCTGGAGGACCTGGAGAGAGCACCACCGACATAACGGGGCGCTGTTGTGTCCGTTATTTTGCAATCAGGCTCCGCTGTCGCCGCCATCTTGTGAGCGTGTTCTAGAGCGGCCGCCATAACACGAGTGAATTCGAGGTCGCGTTTCTCCGCGATATCCACAGTGAACGCTGAACCAATGACAATAGGGCATAGTCCATAAAATCACGTAGAGACGAGCGAGGACCCTCATAGATCACTCGTGATTTTACTGGCTGGTTAAGGCCACTACAAAAGAAGTCAATTAAAAGGCAGTCCGGTAATTCT
>NW_015505624.1:344983-358416 GCF_001515645.1 Sinocyclocheilus grahami
CAGCTGTGTGCAATCAGTGCTGTGCAATCAACTGTGTGTGTGTCATCAGTGGAGTGGATGATGGGATATGTAGTCCGGGGTGATATGCAACAGTGTGTAGTGTGAGAGTCAATGAAATGGGAAGGGTGACCTCTGATGGCTAGCAGACGGAAGTTCATGGACCGGATCCGTGACAGTAGGCGTGGTTGACTCTTAACTTTTATAAAAAATATCTCTTTGGATTTGAGACTTTAGTCTTTACAACTTTACAGATCTTCTTTATGTACCAAGAGCTTGTAACACTCCAAAGAGAAAGGAAAAATTGAAATTGCATCATATGACCCCTTTAAAACACATGCCAAACAAACCTGCAAATAGTATAATACATTTTAACTTTGGTTACAATTATTTATGATATAATGCATTACTGCATACATTATGACTACTTGAAGCCTTTATGTATAATGCATTATAAAGGTAAAGTGTTACCAAAATATATTTTGAATGACTTGTCATGTGACACAGCATTGTTTTTTGTTTCTTTGTTTGTTTCTTTTTTCTGACAAATAGCTTTTCACTGAAAACTATTTGCATCTGGTTAGTATACAATGTTATGAGGTTCCATTTGAGTTAGGAAGCTGCTTAGAAGGCAGCTGCCCATGCAGTCAGTAGACAGCTCACTAGGTTTTGGAACAGAGCTATGATGGCCTGTCTCTCTCGCTCTCTGCTTTAAGGAAGGGTGTGCCATGCCTGGTGACTGTGTTTGATGGATGGGGCCATTATTGTCCTCTCTGCAGTGAGCTGTAATACCACATCTTAAGTGCATGGTCTGCCTGGACATCTCTATCTCACTGTGAACGCATGCATCGGTATACATACAAGCAAAATGGCAGTTACATGATTCTGATCTCTCTTTAGACCACCATATTATACAACAATGATTCAGGAGGTTAGAGGAAGGTCAGGCATATATAGACTTGATCTCTTTTGACAAATGCACACTTCTGTAAATCCTAAGAAATGCTGCCAAGAACCTACAGGCTATCTATATCCATAATGTTTTCCTCTTTATGCAGTTTCCCACAATGTCTCTAGGGCTTTGTCCATATTCTTCTTGCCAAATGTTGCATTTAATGGTGCAGGGACAAGGGCATCTGGGATATTTATGTATTTGTTGTTTCATGCATTCATTTGGAGGCAATCATGTTCCCAATATATTATTCTATTTCTCTACTAGCCCAAGTGTACAGCCTTACTCTAGCAAGGTGAAAGTCAAGGGTTTGAATCCCACATCGTACTGATAAAATGTACGCTTTGACGGCATTGTAAATTATTCTAGCGACTTCCAAGCAAATACATATAAATATAATCAGATGAAGCCTCTTCTACTTATGAAGTGGGTCTTATTCATAAAAAAGGAGCATTACGATTTTCTGAATAAATCTCTGTGTAAATTCAGAGTAATAGTTTTTAAAATAAACTGTTTAAGTAAAATCAGTTAAAGTAAACTGTTGCACTAGGGCAAATTACACAATGGTTTTACTACTCATTCATGCATAAATTATTTTTGCTTGTGCTTCATTAAAGTCATTGTAATTCATTAATGTCGTTCAAATTTTGACTAAAGCAGAAAACTTTCAAATTTAGCACTAGTCTATGTAAAATGGTCAGTTTTGGTAAAGGGAAAAAAAAAGTCCTGAAACTGCTTCACTTTCTCTAGTTGAGTGGTTGGTGGGGCGAGAGAAAAGAAAGAAAATAGAAAGCATAGTTGGAAGCATGTGATTGCGTTCTGCCTAATAAATGACATTAGAGTAACTTTAATAAACGAGGATGAGGCAATAAGGAAACCCGCTGAGAAATTAGCCTTTCATCTAGCGAATAGAATGAAGATTCTTGGCTGAGCGTAGCCCACAGCCACAATTTAACTGGAGAAATGGCTGGAAATTCAGTATGACTGTAAAGTGCCTCGATCTGAAAATGTGAAGCTGCTCCTCTTTTAGACTTCTCATACAACTGCACCGTGTCAGATATGATTCTACACAATATCCTTCTTACACACACAGCTTACACAGCGTTAATAGAGCTCTAGTTCAGCGCTGACAGTCTGGGCTTTATGTAATATAAGTCAGTGTGATATTCCCCAGAAGAGTGTTAAATCCCAGACACATTCATTATGTCAAATAGTGTCTCAGTTAGCAATCTGGTTGGTGTTTCAAACAACTGCATCCCACCAATGGCATCAATAAACGATTAGGTCTAAAATCCTACACTACCCTTAAAGAGGCTATGTTAGTAGCCAAAGTAGCCATGCCTACTCACACTTTTATCTTTTGACTACCACGAGGGACAGACCTTGAAGCTTATTCTAAATAAATAAATAAATATATAAAAAGAACAGGCACAGTTCTACAGTTCTACAACTTGTCAATGTTTGTCTCGCATGTGAAAACATATATATTTTAAGAGTTGGTGATTTTGTATGAATTTTTACAATGTGATTTGTATGGAATTGTACAGCACATTAAAAAATAAAAAGGTTCACATTGTACGGAAATGCACGGATGACATTATACAAATTCATACGGATTTGCCAATTCACCAAAACTGCTGTCATGAACTGCAATGAGTGTGGTGTGTTTTTTGTGTGGTTTTTTTTCAAATAATAGTCTAATACTTAAAGAGATACATTGTTTGTGAGCAGACTGTTAAAACATTTTTAGACAAAGTTTTAGACTTCAAAACTTAACAAAAGTTGCATACAATAATGGTAACATTACAATAATGTTACCACGTGTGCATTTGTTTTCTCTATTACATTACAATAATGTTGTTAGCATGTGTGCATTTATTTTATTTTATTTTAATGTTTTCCAAATAGAAAACTAGGTAAATAGTTTATTTTGATGGGTCTACAACATACAATATACTGACTATGAGAAAATGTCAACTTATTTTACTAATCCTAAACCTAACCTAACAGTCTACTCTGAGAGATAGACATGTAGTTGCAAATGAATGAGAATTAGTTGACATGTTGTTGCAAAGTTACTTATAGATAGTAAAATGTCTAAAGTGGACTATCGAAATAAAGTGTAACCGAAAACTACAATTAATTTTTTCAAGTCATCAATTCAAAAATGTTATTTATTCTAAGTAAATTAACCAGATAACTATTAAACTGACAAATAAGTTACACCAACAAAGGTAACTACATTTAGATCAAGTGAAAACAGATACTCGAGATAGCTATCAATTGCAATTTTTACAACTTTACAATTAGTGTGTGGTTTGTCAAGATTAGTAATGTTAGCATCAAGTATTGCGGCATTTCCTATTTTGTTTTTAACTCAGTCTAATATTTAACAAGCTTTATGTGCATCTATATTTCAATCAGTCTATCAAGCGTATGGAACCACCCCACAACTCCACCAGGAAATCACAAGTGTGTAGACTATCTGACAAATGCGTTACCGCACAAGCTTTTATTCTTCAGACTCTAGCAGTGGGAGAGATGATGCTGACATTTCACCAGGGATGCAGCACCCCTATGAGACTTCCTGTCTTCAGAAGACCCACTTCTTTCGGCTCACTGACACATTGTCAAGCGTTTGATACTCAGAATAGCATTTATTTCTTGATGCATTAAGTGTTCACACCCTCTCTGTGGACACTTTACTAACTGATCAGGAATATCAATGTCCAGGTAATGTGTTTACTCATAACATCACTGACATTTATACACCATGACTATTAACTATTAAACAGCTCAGATGTTCCTTTACTTACAGTGGTGGTCAAAATTATTAGAACACTAGTATTTTCACCAGCTAAAAATGGTTTTAAGTCAGATGTTTCTATCTTTTGCTGTAGTGTGTCAGTAGGAAATATCAATTTACATTTCACATTCCCAACATTCATTTTGCTATTAATTGTAATAATCCAGTGAGAAATAGAAATAACTGATTTAAAGCTATTTTTTAGCTGGTAAAATACTAGTGTTCTAATAATTTTGGCCAGCACTGTATGTATGAGGGGAACAAAAATCTAAACTATTTCTCATTCCAATGCATTTAAAAAAAAGTAAAAAATAAAAAAATTGACAACTATATTTTGAATAATAAATAATAAAAACTGATGTAATTTTGGTGAGTTCATATCAGTTAGAAGTCCACCTCATTACAGTTTCACTAACTGTATAATAAAACACATGCACAGATACATATACATAAATATATATATATATATATATATATATATATATATATATATATATATATATATATATATATATATATACGATCTTTATAACACGCATTACATTACGTATTTCATGGCACACTCGTTTTATGCGTATTTGGCGCCACCTATTGTTGTGGGTGTATTATTGACATGTCAAAGTCTAGACCCTGAATATAAGACGACCGCGTTTTTTCAGATGTATTTCCAAGAAAAAAACATCGTCTTATATTCGGGTCAATATGGTATATCATGGCGTGGCGTTCCGTCCATATAAGCTGCGAATGCTCCGCATACCCAGGCCATTTGAGAGAATAAGTTCACGGGATAATTCATATAAACATGATTAAGTTGATTCATTGTCATTTGAAATGTAACTTAAAGCTTAAAGAGTTAAATGTTATTTGGCGGCTTTTACTTGGAAAACCAGCTATATTTCTTTAGCATTCGAATAAGTCATGAAACTCTAGATGGCGCATTCTGACAGGGTGCTAACGTAATATTGTCATATCCAACACCAAGATAAAATGTTCGGAGAGTTGTCATGGTTGAATTATGGATAAACCTGAAACAATAGAAGAAGGATTGGAGATGATCGAGGATGGATAATTTCGACGAACTTGATGAACCTGTGATATCTTCTTCAGGGTGAAAAAGGAAAATAAAAGCTGAAACGTTTTCACGGAACCTTGCAAAAGCAGCGCGTTACAATGGTGAGGGAAAAGCTCTGTGTATTGCGTGTAATCACATCCATACAGTTTATGATCACAACAACAACAACGTTTGTCAGGCATCTACATTTTCATCTGAGGAGATTACAAAGATTAAACGAGTGTTTTTTTAAAACTCTAAACATGAAATGTTGAGTTATCTGCTTTTGCCAAAAACCAACTGTTGGAGTTATCTGCTTTTGCTGATAAAAACTGGAAAAATTTATCAACAATCACATTTAAAAAATATACACTTTTTGATATACCATAAAAAAAATAAAAAAACAGGTAGCCCATCTGAATTAGAACATTTAGGCTATCCATCTAATAGTAGCCTACCAAAATCTTATCGACAGTAGAAGTTAAATCTTAAAACAAACTTTTAATATGTAATATATATATTCTGGTGAAAATGAAATGTTTTCTGTTAGATACACCCGTTGTTGTTGTTTTAATTTCATGATGCCTTGATACAGTCTTCACCCAAGACGACAGTATTTAGATCATTCATTTTAACAAACGAAAGCCAAAAACACACTACACACAAACCGTCACAGGCGAGAGAACGTGAATTCATATCCCTGCGGATTCCTATCGCAATTGGTTTACAGCATTGGTTCCGGCCCACTGCTGTCTGTATCCATTAAGATAATAAAATGCCCTGCAGTGAGCGCTTGGGGACGAGGTGAACTGTCAAGATAGGGTAAGGCCATAATATGTTTGCAATATTTCCACAACTGGAGCTGGAATACATTGAATGTGTGACAAGAAGAAGAGAGAAATTGGCTGTACTATATTCAATTATTCTTTGGCTGGTGCTTTCTCCGCAAATGCCTGGTGAAGCATTAATGCACACTGCCTCAACGGGAGAGAACTGGTAGCAGTTAGGTCACCAGATGGCACACACTTAGTTCCACATGTAAAACAAAACAGTTTTTAAGAATCCAAGTGATATTTGAGTGTTTGGCCGAGACTTCTGAAAGAAAATTGTGCCAAATTATTAGAAAAAGACCCATGTTGGGATTACTTAAGAGAATAATACAGAGAGGCAATTAAGGAATAACTGATGGCAGACAGCTAAATCATCTCAAATTAACACTCACTTATGGCTCCATAGAAAATTACACAATTTTAAATGAATTTTCCTTGATATTACAACTGAAGGACAGTTGCATTGATATAAATATTTTTTCATTAATTCACCTGGTTTCCTCACTTTTTAAAGCATTAAGCATTTAATGGGAAGATTTTCGCTGAGATAAAAGTTTTAGAATACTCTGGACAGTTTCTCAGTTAAGCCTGACTTAAAAAAACGGACTTAAGTTCATTACAGTTCATGTCATCGTTCTTTTCCAAAAGTGTCTGTGCAATCAAGATGACAATATTGCCAAAAAATTGAGTGTCCCCAATTAAGCAAGCCAAAAGGAGACAGTGGCCAGGAACCAAAACTCCATCAGTGACAGAAATGACGAAAACCTTGGGAGAAACCAGGTTATTATTGGGGGTTACCAATATGGTGCAATCTGGCCAGAGGTAAACTACTGTAACCCCCCTCCACCACCACCACCTGAACCTGGTTTCTCCCAATGTTTTCTTCATTTCTGTCACTGATGGAGTTTTGGTTCCTTGCCACTGTCTCCTTTTGGCTTGCTTAATTGGGGACACTTAATTTTTTGGCAATATTGTCATCTTGATTGCACAGACACTTTTGGAAGAGAACGATGACATAAATGAATCAATGATGACTTCAACTGAAATATAGACATTTTACTCTTGTCCTCTTTTTGGAAATGATTTACAGCATTTTCCTGTTTAATACTGTAAAGCTGCTTTGACACAATCTGTATTGTATAAAGCGCTATATAAATAAAGGGGACTTGACTTGACTTGACTAAGCACAGTTGTCGTGTTTTATTGGACATTACAATGCAAAAATTGTAGAAACACACCTAAAACATTTAATTCATGCTTCCAAACCTAATTATTGGGTCAGTGAATCAGCCAATTCCACCAACCTGAAAAGTTATTGCTATTGTGTATCATCTTGCTATTTATTGTCTTGAATGCTATTATGTATAACACAGGGCTTTTTAGATGCAGTCGGACACAGAACAGTCAGCAAAAGTTTACTGGAAAAAGTCAATGCATAAAAAAAGCATATGTACATTTATATGTATACACAGTACATTTACAGAACATTTCATTGGGAATCAACTCATCAGTTTTGATCAGCAAGCCAGGCCATTCTCATTTGTACAGCATCATTTACTTATTTTGAATCTTTGTAAAAATTCTAAAAAGTAACAGTGTGATATTGCACTGCATTGCAGGTGATAGCCATGCAGTTACAGGGTATTAATCAGTGTCAACCATTCAGAAGCAAAAATTCAGTGATGCCACGAATGAGGCGGGGTGACATGACAATATATATATGGTGCTTGGGAAAATTTGCAATATGTTTTGCTATTCGCGAGGCTGTCAGTGGACACGATTGTTTTACATTATTTACCTGTCAGAGGGTCGAAGAAACATGGAGTAATGAATATACAATTCAGAATGTGACATGTTTCAATAAACCGATGAAAAGAAAGAACTTATTATTAAAGACTGTTGTTAAACTCTGCTTTGAGTTGTGTCTTGTTTACAGTTGCCAGGGTTGATGTGCCATCACAGATTTGCATATATTGGCTTTTTATGGCTTTAAATGAGCCTCAATCAATCAGAATTCAGTTGTTTCTAGTATTTTGTTTTAAACTCAAGTATTACATCACATAATGTTTTTTTCTATAATGATACAAGGCCATTTGTTGAATTAAGATTAATTATATTTTTTAGTTTTAGTTTACATCACTTCCAAATAAAATTAGCTAATATTCATAGATTGCTTTCATTGCAACATATTTCATTCACTGGTTTATCTAATAATATGCATTATTAGCATACGGTTATTTAATGTAAATGCTATTTGTCAAACTTTATTATAATATGTTCTTTTACAGCAATTCAAAATTACTTTTTTGAACATTTTTGATATACCGCCTTCCCCTACTGTGGTATAAAAGGGATTACAGAGTTAAATTCTACTTTTCTCAGACACAGAGAAAATACACACATACATTTGTACGGCAAGCATTAGCCACGTTCTTTGCGAATTAAGTCATCATTGTGTATAATGAACTGTTCCCAGCGCTCAGGGTAAGCTGATTATGCTGGTTTTACTCACCTTGTGTCAGTTATCCCTCTACGACGATAGACCAAAACAGGCATACACTGAGGAAGAGATCCAATTACAACCCATGCTGAAAGTCCTAGCTCGGCGGGTGGAGTAGAAAGGCCACAGGAAGACTCTGGAATGCACACCAACAGGCTTGCGAGGTCAGGGGGCGGCAAGAGTCAAAGGCAAGTCTGAAACGGTGCTTCTTTAGAGGATGAAAAGAGCCACATTGGCTGGCTGTACATTTTTAATCTTGTTAGCACCTGTATGAAATGACCTTTATTGTGACAGATGCTTTTAAGCTCAAGTCTTTTTGTGCTTTTCACTGTGCTAAGAGCAGAGCAACTTGAAAAGATCCAGGGCACAAGGTGCGGATGCTAAATTTAACACTCAAAGATTGTTTCTCCTTCACAGTGGAGGGATTTTGACAGATGAACTGTGTTTCTTTCTTTCTTCTTCTTCTTCTTTTTAATATGGGTGATCTGCTGAAGTTTTCCAACAATGCACAGCTTAAAACTATATTTAAATGGGGTGGTTTTGACTAAACAAAATGTCTGAGAGAGAGCTGCCTCACTGCCCTTTTCCTTTATAGGCAGCAGCATAACTCGAATGAAACTTCATATTGATTTGGAACACATTGACAGAAACTAATTTCTCACATGAAGCACACATAGACTTGGCTCACAATTGATTTCAAAGCAGATGACATACAGAGGAACAACGTGATAACATCACACATGAGATAATATCTCAGTTGTTTTACCAAGACTGTTGTAATATTGTTGTATTTCAGTTAGTGACTGTTCCTGAGGAAGAAAAAATAGACATATGATTTGAAGAGTGAACCTTAAATACCTTAGAACACAATGTATATCTATCTCTGGATATACATGACATAATGCATTAATTTAATATTTGAAGAATTAAATATATGTTGGGCTTCACCACTTATGTGCAAACATGCTGGATGAAGCTGAATTTCAGTCACATTACATTGGGCAGACATTTTTATTCAAAGCTACATAAAATGCATTAAAAGTAAACATTTTATCATGCACTCCCTGTAAAAGAAACCCATGATCCTAGCATTGTTAGCACCATAATCCACCATTTAAGCAGCACACTTACTGATAGACGAAGCCTCACATACCAAGTTTGACAGGTTGGTGTAACCTATATTAACTACATAGGTGTTACTTATATTAACTTTTCCTGATGACAGGTTACCACAGTGGTGCTACTGTTCACACACAAACTCCCAAGTGTGTTGTGGAGAGCTGTTTTAGTGGGATCTCAGGGGAATTTTTGGCCACTTCCCTGAACACTGATGTATCCCTAGAGTGAAGCTATACTATATCATATCATACTTGTATTGGATTTGTGACTGCTTACAAATGTACTTTCTCAAAGTACATTAAACACTGAACATTAATAATGTGAACTCATATGAAATGGCCAATAACATGTAGCCTTCTCTGACAGCTTGTAGAAATAAGATGCTTTGTTTTGAGCCAATGTTACTTGTAACATCACAGATAAACATGAAAGTGCTGAATTGAAGATGTCCAAGATTGTTAATAGTACTGTAGAAGACGGCATTGTTCTTTGGCCAACATATCAAAATAAAGGATTTGTTGAACATATAAAGTTTTCGAAAAGATTTTTATCCTCTGAACATCTAAAACAAGTCATTTTGTTTCATACTTCATTGGGAGCATGCATCTTCAACCCTGGAAACTTTTAGAAAAATCTGAAAATGATTATCAATGCAGTAATGTTTTATTCATGATGGCAGGTTTCTCTAAAAAGTGACGTGTGAAGAAGCCAAGATCCTGAGAAGTAAAAAGAGGTTGTTTTTCCCCCTTTCAATTATCAGGTTTTCTCTCTTTATTATGTATTTTTTTCCTACCGCTTTTAATACCCTTTGTTATGGTAGCACCATAAATATTTTTGCAACCAGTCATTGACATGGTTCTCTTTATATTATAACTCAATGGCGTTAATTGGCTGAAATGCTTTGGTTTGATTTAAATGACTGTGAACTCTTTAATGTTTTGTTTGAATTGATTTGACTGAACCTAGAATATCACATTTCTATGAGTTGAATTCTGGCATAACAAATTCCTTATGAACTCTAAGATCCATGCCTTTTTATTAGAAGTGTCATGGAGCTTAAAGTGTTCATTGTCCTACACTATTGACAACATTCATGAAACAAAAACACATATGTAATGCCTTAAAACATCAGACTGACCTCAGTCTTGGTAGGTCTGCATGAAACAACAATCATGCAAATGGATGTATAAACAAATTTTATAGATGAGTTTGTTCATCTAGTCCTGTCAATCACAACAGTATACAGTATAAATGATTTCTTACCTCCATCACCCAACCCATAATATATATAAAAAAGTGAGACAAAAACACATTTGCTGAATCAACCATGCCATTTTAGATTGCTTTTTTATAGAGTGGCTTTACTTATGAACAGAAATGAACAATTTCAAACTCTTTTCCGTACAACAGCAGTTCATCTTATTTATCAAACTCCAAAAAGGACAAAAACACCATAAAGGCACCAAACAAGTACTACAACACTAAAGGCACCATGTCATTTTAGTTTGTTTCTAAAAAATTTTTTAAAGCACTTTTATCATGACTCATGTTTCACACAACTAATACCCAAATATATTGCAAGTGCAGTGCTGTACCAGGTGAGATCAAGTTTACTTCAACAGAAAAGCCATATATATGGATCTGGTTTTGTGAAAGTTGTTGGTATTTTACTACCGCGAGTGTTCATTTCTGCTGAAAACTGCAGTGAATTGCATGTACAGTGCAGGTACGTTTTTTGGTGTTTTGCAAAAATGTAAGTAGACACTTTTTCATGAGTAGATTTCATGGTAGGATTTAATTTTAGGTTCAGACTAATCATTTCTTATTTTTCTAAATTGCATATTTTTACATTTCTGCTCTCCCAACCTGTCTAACATGTGCTTAAACCTTTAAAACCACAAAAGAGTCCAGTTTAAGCCTAGCCAGGATAGGAAATCAGCTAACTACCATGGGCTGGATTCAGTTGATTTATTCAGCAGGGAAGCAGTGCTCAACACGGATCTTAAACTCAAGAAACTCACTTAATAAACCACAGGCAGTATCTGTTTGAAATGAAAGGCTTATTGTGTTGGTTTGAGAGTATTCTTTATTTGTTTATTTTCTGTTCCTCTCCTTTTTATTTTCAACATGAAAATTATGTGTATGTGTGTCATTATCTTTGTTCATGGTTATTTGGGCTGTCGTGATGTTTTTCCCTCTCCCATCAGCCCCTCCACACATAATTAAAAGCCAGAAGCGTCTTAATTTCCTGTGCTATCAACAGCCACTAACCAGTAGCTCTGCGGTCGGCAGAAAGCCTCTGTGCACAGATAAAAACACAGATGACCATCTAAAGCAATTTGTCATGAACTCTCACAAGATGACAGTACTTTGAGTTTCTGAGACCAAATTTTTCAGTATTTGTGATACTGTAGAAATGTTAACCATGAGATGCTGTACATGGACTACGGTATATGTATAATAAAAAAAAAAATAGACCTTAAATTAATGTAATTTATAATGTCATAATTACCCTTACAAAAAATAAGTTTATTCAAGTGTGCTATTAGTATACTTCTTTTAAACTAAATAAATAGGAAAGTATACTTTCAGTCTACTTTTTATGTTCTTTTCAGAAATTACATTTAAGTATACTTGACATACTTAGAAAAAGTCTAAATAAATTTGAGCCATACTTCGCGCTCCGGGAATCCATGTTTTCATTGTTATCCGGTAGGGGGCGCTATTACACATCTTCTGTACAGAATTTCCAAAACACAAGTGAAGAAGAAACCGAAACAACAGATGCTTCCACATGTAATCTAACAGGATCATCAGACATAAAACAGCATCAAAACTGTGTAACGCTATGGAATAAATTGTAGACCTATGAAGAGGTAATGACTGTCAAGCTTTGGGGTGTTTATCGACTCATCTACGTTTTGATTATCATTCTGAAACCAATTCATAGTCTTTTTTCAGCTTTTTGTTCAAAATGTTGTTTATTTCTTTCTTTCTTTTTTTTATTTATGAAAAGTACCCACATTCAACTGTTTATAAAAAAATAATGCATGACCCTAGAATAAAATGTTTTTGTTTACAAGCAGATACTCTGATCTTTCTTTTGATGTTTTGTATGTTCAGATATTCATATAACAAAGCATATATAAATTAATACCTAAATGGGGACAAAGTAGTATACTTAAAGTATGATGTAAAGTTCACTTTAAAAAAAACTTACAAGTATACATGCAGTATGAAACTACTAAACTAATAGTTTACTGAGACTATACTTCAGAGTGTACTAAAAATGCTACAAGTATTTAATTAGTAAACGATCAGTTCACTTTTAGCATAGTTGCAGTACAAACTAAAAACATAGATGTAAACTAGTTGTATTATCAAAGTTTACTACTGTTTTTTTATTGCTTAATGTAGATAACAAGACAGGGAACAACCAACAATGCAAGACACTTCCATTGAGACAAACACAGAGTTTACATTAAAGAAGAAGAAGAGAAAAAAAAAAATATATATATATAAATAAACAAACACAAGGAGCAAGGATGAAAACAAAGATGTAGTCAATGTAGACATTATAAAGAAAACATATACTAAAGTAATAAATAATTTGACAAAGAAAAGCATAACTTTTCAGATTTTCTATTATGTTTTTTGAAGCATTTGAAGCTCTGAAACATTTTAGCAAACTCAAATAAAAATATATTTTATGAAAAGTACCCACATTCAACTGTTTATAAAAAAATAATGCATGACCCTAGAATAAAATGTTTTTGTTTACAAGCAGATACTCTGATCTTTCTTTTGATGTTTTGTATGTTCAGATATTCATATAACAAAGCATATATAAATTAATACCTAAATGGGGACAAAGTAGTATACTTAAAGTATGATGTAAAGTTCACTTTAAAAAAAACTTACAAGTATACATGCAGTATGAAACTACTAAACTAATAGTTTACTGAGACTATACTTCAGAGTGTACTAAAAATGCTACAAGTATTTAATTAGTAAACGATCAGTTCACTTTTAGCATAGTTGCAGTACAAACTAAAAACATAGATGTAAACTAGTTGTATTATCAAAGTTTACTACTGTTTTTTTATTGCTTAATGTAGATAACAAGACAGGGAACAACCAACAATGCAAGACACTTCCATTGAGACAAACACAGAGTT
>NW_015505624.1:358588-363887 GCF_001515645.1 Sinocyclocheilus grahami
TATAGCAGTGCATACCTTATTATAACCTTTTATTGTAATTCTAACTCTGTATTTATTAATGAAATCATTATAAGATAAGAAAAAGCCATTATCATCTAATAAATCATGAATAAAAATAATGCCTTGGCTATACCAATCACTTTTAAACAGAGATTTCCTATTAATAATTACAGCCCTATTGTTCCAAAGAGTGGAGTTGATGAGGGGAAAAGTTGTGTGTAAATATAATTTTCCAAAAAAGCAGTACTTGTTTATGAAAATTAGATACCTTCAGAGGAATTTTGCAAGGGTCGAGATCACATCTCAACACAAATTCAAGGCCACCAATCTTTTTAAAAATGTGGTTAGGAATATGATACCATATTGAGTGTGACTTTGTTAAACACTCTTTCAACCATTTTATTCTGCATGTACCAAGAAGAGATTCAAAATCAATGGCTCTCAAACCTCCATGTTCATACTCTTTCACCATATGGAATTTACGTAAATAATGTGTTTTATTTGTCCATATAAATTTAAATACATTTGAATTCACTGATTTAACTACTCTTGGGGCAGTATACAAAGCTTGAGATAAATAAATAAGTTTGGATGTTCCCTCAGTTTTAGTCAAGAGAATTCTACCCAAAATAGATAGGTCTCGAGATAACCAAATGATTTAAGGATTTTTTCATACTTTCTATTTTAGAGTAAAAATCTGAGTGTTCTCTATGAACAACATTTTTAGCAATCATATCCCCTAAATACTTAACCTCTTTTTTCACTGGAATGCCCTCTATATCGTCTAAGTTACAATTATGGATCGCCATTAATTCACATTTTTTAAAGTTTAGAGTCAGACCTGATGCCTCATTTTTTCAATAACTAATGGAAGCGCCTCTTTATTTTTAAGAAATAAAAGAGTGTCGTCTGCAAATTGACTTATAGTAAAGGTCCTACTGAGAATGTCTATGCCTATATTATCCTCAACATTTTTTATGAATAAAGACATTAGTTCGACTGCAAGATTAAAAAGTAATGGTGAGATAGGGCATCCCTGACGAATTCCTCGTTTAATTTGGATTCTGGGTGATGAACCAACATTAAGAGAAACACTACTAAAAATATCATTGTAAAACGTGGAAATTACTTTACAAAACATAAGACCAAAACCAAAAGTTTCTAAGGATCTAAACAAAAAAGAGTGTTCAAGGGTATCAGATGCCTTGAAGAAGTCTAGAAATAGAAGTAAGCTTGTCTGAGGAATTAAATAGTTATAATCAAGCATATCAAGAACTAGTCTAATATGACTGTGAATACTTCTCCCTTTGATAAAAGCCGATTGTGTTTCACTGATAATTTCACCAATACCCTTTTCTAGTCTATTCGCAAAAACATGAGAGAGCAATTTGAAATCATTACATAAAAGAGTTATTGGTCTCCAATTGTCTAACAATAATTTATCTTTATTCGACTTTGGAACTAGAATAATTAAACCATGCTTCATTGATGGCGATAATTCAGTTTTATCTATACATTCTTTTAATGCTTCGAAAACTAAGATTCTTATTTCGGGCCAAAGATGTTTATATAGTTCTACTGTGATGCCATCAATACCTGGGGACTTTCCATTAGACATTTGCTTAATAGCAGTGTCTAATTCTGAGATCTCAATGTCAGCTTCCATCATATTTCTAAAATCAGAGTCTATAATATGAATTCTGTCTTTTAAAAAGGAAAAGAAGAGATCACAATAGTTTTCTGTACATTTAGATTTATATAAATCATTATAGAAGGAATATATGTAGTCATCAGTTAGTGTTTTTTCTTCTCTTATACAATTATTAATGCTAAGTTTATTAATAGTTTTTAGAGATTGTTTTAGTTTTTTTTAATTAAAGAAATATGAAGAATTTTTTCCCCCTTCCTCAATACACCTGGCTCTAGATCGTATAAATGCTCCTTTAGCCTTTTCTGTATAAAAATCCTCCAACTCTGATCGAAGAATGTGAAGTTCTTTTTCCTCACTCTCACTAAGGCAACTGATGTGTCAAGTTTGAATATTTAAAACGTTAAATAAGATTTGAGTGCTGCAGTGGAGAGGAAGATTTGCTGTGAATAACACTACAGTGAAAAAAAAGAGAAAGAAAGAAAATACATTATTTACTTGCCATACTGTTGTTCCACATCTGTATGCTTTTATTGTTTCCAAAGGATTATTTTGTAAGTATCTTCAGCTTGCTGTTATGCATTAGATTACTATTTGTAGTGACCTTGCATCTGTTTAGTTTAGTTGATGTCAAAACCAGATGTTAGCTTGATGTCAAGCTCCAACAATGGACACAATTTTGGTTAAAAATGAAAATTGTGTTTATCTCAACACCCAACGGTGGCTTGAAGTCATCCTCCAAAATCAATGATATATTGCGTTTTGGTTGGAAATGAAAATCGAGTTGACATCAAAACACTATGGTCTACTGGTCTTACATCAACCTCCAACATCAGACAGATGTTGCATTTTAGTTGGAAAAAAATGAAAAACTAGTTGATGTCAAAATCCTATGTTCTTTTTACATTAAGCTCCAACTCTGAACAGACCTTGAATTTTATTTGGAACTAGATATGTCAAAACCCAATATTAGCTGTCAAATTTCACCTTTAAACAAAGATGTTGCAAGCTGATTAGAATGGACTGATGCCAAAAGCTCTTCTCCGAGGGTAATGAATCTCATGTTGAGCTTCTCAAAAATGGTACGCTCTCTGATAAACACTTACTGCTGCTGTGTATTCTCATCTGCATGTTCAGTCTCTAGATTGATAACCAATATTAAGTGCATTAAAAATGGGAATGATTGCTTCTGGACTTTATTGGTATGTGGATTTTTCCATCAAATTTAAGGGTTTGGCTGGTTAGTGTTGACCAGTTAGCCTGTCCTCCACTCGTGTCCATTAAAATAAAAGAATGTATTCTGACAAAATCATGTTTTGGCTTTTGATTCTACCTTATAACTGATGACTTTGAGCCTTATACCGAAAAATCTCAGACTAAGCATTTGTCAGAATTGTGGGTGTGGAAAAAGCTGGGTTGGTTTGAAATCGATCAAAAATGCAGGAAAAATGATTTCTCAAAGCATAGCTGGACTTGCATGTCTGAAATTCTCATTGATCACTAGATGCCTATATCACTTTTTAGCAGCAAGATAAATAATATAAAAAAAAGTTTAGCTGAAATAATTTCTCAACTTTTGGTTAAATGACAGAACATAATTTTTGCAAACAGTCTCTGTGACTTTGCAGTGTACCTTCCCAGATTTGCAGCATTCTCTGACAAAACTAAAACATCAGTGTTTGAGGTAGTGCTGAATAGTAGGATGCTGTTAGAGAGAAAACCGAATTGACTGCAGTGAACTGGCTTACAGCAAGCTGAAGGAAGATTTTTAAAAGTATAAGGACCAAGCTCATTGGTGGACAGATTACATATCAGGACCTATCAGCTTATGCCATGAAGTATGTAAATCAGCTTGAACCATGTAGTTTCATGACTGAAATTCCAGTTATTTATGGTCAGCATCTGGGTGATTTTGCTGAACACAGTCTAGCACCCAGAGCAGGTGGTCACCAAAAGTAGGCGCAGTGCAATTTTTTTATGTAGTACATCTGTCTGGTAAGTCAGCTTTTGGCTATTTCTTTTCTATTTCAGAAAACAGTGGCATCCAGACTCACTATGAAGAGCTAAGCACAATTAATTTGTTGCTGTACTGATATTGTGTGATTTTGCTTTCAGGTCTACCCTACAGCAACAGCTGAGGAACTCAACAAAAAACATGGGGTGTTCAAAAAGATAATAATGAACGGATGTGTTTTCCTTTCTTTTATCACACACCACATACAGCCACACAGGCAGAGAATACAGTGAAATGTTTTTAATTCAACATTCGATATACAGTGCTGCTTGAAAGTTTGTGAACCCTTTAGAATTTTCTATATTTCTGCATAAATATGACCCAAAACATAATTCGATTTTCACACAAATCCTGAAAGTAGACAAAGAGAATCCCGTTGTCATTTATTTATTGAGAAAAATGATCCGGTGTTAAATATTTGTGAGTGGAGGCTAAAACAGCACAGACTGCTTGTGCAATGCTGTAAGTTGGCACAGTTTTTTTATTAGTGATTTCACCCCCTGAGTACTTTCAAGTTGATGAAAGGTGATAATTGCACATAAAACATTTTTAATAATTAAAATTATAATTTTAAATTAACACACACCTCAAACAATGCAATTAAAATCAGGCAGAATATACTGGGTAATGGATTTGTAAATGCCTTTTGTTCTCTGTGACTGTAGAGACTGAAATAGCATACGATGCATTGCTAAGGTAGAAGAAATTATATAAACAGTAGAGTGTGTAAATGCTGTAAATGTGCATGTATCTTCACAAGCTTTTCTTACATTTATGTATGTGTTATTGTGACAACAGCAACAGGAGCCCAGCAGATATGTCAAGTCAAACTGGGAAAGCCCACAACTCAGATGAGAGATTCTTGATGTGGTGCGGCTTATCAGTGGGGTTTTGCAAGACCGGTGACTGCATCATGACACACAGCCTGATCCAATACTTTCAAGGTTTGTCATTTCAATTGCCCTTCTCTGATAACAGCATCCATGCGTGGGCATCTCTCCCAAGCTCTCAGTGTATGTCATTAACGCTGGAGATGTGTCATACCTGTGTGTTCAAGAAATATTGTGGGTTCAGTGCATCATAAGCTTTATTGGCAGCAATCATTTTGACAGCAATCTTCTACAAAATATGCTTACATGATTACAAAGTACTTACAATAAGGCAAGAGTACAGCATAAACATTAAAATATAAATACCACAGTGTATAGAAGGGTTCCTCAAATATTGCCCTATAGGTGCCTCTGTCCTCTGTCGTGAGATCTACGGCTTGTGGTACCATCACAGAGAGGCACACCATCACTTTCCAGAACCGTTCCTGGACGGTGGAATGATCTTCCCACCTCAATCTCTGACAATTACTAAAAAGCTAAAAACTCATCTCTTTCGTCAACATCTGACTGCATCTTTCCCCACCAAACACAGAATTTTACGGGTTTCCGTGTTCTCACTGTTATACACTCGGGGGCGCTATTATGCATCTCCTGAATGAGTCTAGAATGTCCCGATCAAAAACACAGATGAGGAAGACGCAAAAACGAGTGATCTCATATGTAAGCATATGTATATAAAAATAATGCGATCATCAACATTAAACCGCATATAAATGAAAACTGTCTAATGTCACTGAGTGAAATGTC
>NW_015505624.1:364897-368918 GCF_001515645.1 Sinocyclocheilus grahami
AAGCCCACAACTCAGATGAGAGATTCTTGATGTGGTGCGGCTTATCAGTGGGGTTTTGCAAGACCGGTGACTGCATCATGACACACAGCCTGATCCAATACTTTCAAGGTTTGTCATTTCAATTGCCCTTCTCTGATAACAGCATCCATGCGTGGGCATCTCTCCCAAGCTCTCAGTGTATGTCATTAACGCTGGAGATGTGTCATACCTGTGTGTTCAAGAAATATTGTGGGTTCAGTGCATCATAAGCTTTATTGGCAGCAATCATTTTGACAGCAATCTTCTACAAAATATGCTTACATGATTACACAGTACTTACAATAAGGCAAGAGTACAGCATAAACATTAAAATATAAATACCACAGTGTATAGAAGGGTTCCTCAAATATTGCCCTATAGGTGCCTCTGTCCAGTGTCGTGAGATCTACGGCTTGTGGTACCATCACAGAGAGGCACACCATCACTTTCCAGAACCGTTCCTGGACGGTGGAATGATCTTCCCACCTCAATCTCTGACAATTACTAAAAAGCTAAAAACTCATCTCTTTCGTCAACATCTGACTGCATCTTTCCCCACCAAACACAGAATTTTACGGGTTTCCGTGTTCTCACTGTTATACACTCGGGGGCGCTATTATGCATCTCCTGAATGAGTCTAGAATGTCCCGATCAAAAACACAGATGAGGAAGACGCAAAAACGAGTGATCTCATATGTAAGCATATGTATATAAAAATAATGCGATCATCAACATTAAACCGCATATAAATGAAAACTGTCTAATGTCACTGAGTGAAATGTCGATCCAGGAAGTGGTAAAGGACTGTAAGCTCTGGGAGTGCTGATGGAAGTGATCTACTGCATCTTTGCTTTGATCATCGTACTGAATATGATCCATAAGTAGTATTTGATAAAAAAGCGATTTTCTCAGATTTTGGCTCAAAATGTTGCTTTTTTATGAAACCTGTCTGCATTCAAATGTTGATAAAAAAAAAACAGGAAGAAAAAAAAAAGAAAAAAGAATGCTTGAAGCTAGAATAAAACGAAATATTCTGGGGGCCATGCAATTTTTGTGAAAATCATCAAAAATGCTAAAACAAAAACTTTTTTTTCAAAAACGCTGGTGGAAAGAGTTAAAATAAATAAAACATTTGCTTTCTCTTTCCTTAATCACTTACAGTCTAGCTTGTACTAATCTGAACAATGTCTGAAACTTTTTATATTATTTTTATTTATTATATTATACTGTTCCTGCTCCTTAGGATTTTTATGTTGAAGTGTTCAAAGAACTCTCAGTTAATTTTTTTGTTCCATTGTTTCTATTTTCTCCCATTTGCTGTGTTTCTTCCTGTGTTTGATCCATTTCCTCAGTTAATCATTGTGTTCACCTCTTTCTAGTCTCATTATACAGTGCACACAGGGTGCGAACTACGGGGGAGCTAGGGGGAGCTCGGCTCCCCTTAATAAGACATGGGCTCCCCTGAAAACGTGATTTGTGAAATTTTGGGGGTCTCAAAAAATATTGACAATGTGTTATTTTGACATGCAATTTCAGTTTTGTGTAATGTGACCATCGTGGATTATTATGTGTAAAATTGCAAAAATATCATTCATTCATGCATGACGGCGATTTAAACCTAATTACTATTCATACTATTCTTGTCATGAGCATCAAGGTGTGGGGGCGCTGCGGTGCAAATTCCACTCATGTTTAGTACGTTAACGCAAAGATTTGTAGAAAAAATATAAATGTTGGACTCTGTGGTCGATTCTGTGTTAAGGTACCCACAACAGCTCAAGATTCGAGTGCTCAAAACAGCACAAGTTGAAAGGTTCTGACCCTAATATACAGTGCTGCTTGAAAGTTTGTGAACCCTTTAGAATTGTCTATATTTCTGCATAAATATGACCCAAAACACAATTATATTTTCACACAAATCCTGAAAGTAGACAAAGAGAATCCAATCAAACAAAGGAGTCAGAAATATATGCTTTGTCATTTATTTATTGAGAAAAATGATCCGGTGTTAAATATTTGTGAGTGCCAAAAGTTTGTGAATCTTTGCTTTCAGTATCTGGTGTGATCCACTCTGGTGTGACCCCCTTTTGCAGCAATAACTGCAAGTAACGTTTCTTGTAACTGCTGATCAGTCCTGCACAACGGTTTAGCCCATTCCTCAGTACAGAACCACTTCAACTCTGTGTCGTTGGTGGGTTTCCTCCTATGAACTGCTTGCTTCAGGTCCTTCCAAAAAATTTCAATTGGATTAAGGTCCTGAATTTGACTCAGTCCTTCCAAAACATTAACTTTGTTATTTTTTAATCATTCTTTCATCACTTTCCAGAACCGTTCCTGGACGGTGGAATGATCTTCCCACCTCAATCTCTGACAATTACTAAAAAGCTAAAAACTCATCTCTTTCGTCAACATCTGACTGCATCTTTCCCCACCAAACACAGAATTTTACGGGTTTCCGTGTTCTCACTGTTATACACTCGGGGGCGCTATTATGCATCTCCTGAATGAGTCTAGAATGTCCCGATCAAAAACACAGATGAGGAAGACGCAAAAACGAGTGATCTCATATGTAAGCATATGTATATAAAAATAATGCGATCATCAACATTAAACCGCATATAAATGAAAACTGTCTAATGTCACTGAGTGAAATGTCTGGTCCTTCCAAAAAATTTCAATTGGATTAAGGTCCTGAATTTGACTCAGTCCTTCCAAAACATTAACTTTGTTATTTTTTAATCATTCTTTGTTAGAACGACTTGTGTGCTTGGGGTCGTTGTCTTGCTGCATGACCCACTTTCTCCTGAGATTCAGTTCTCGGACAGATGTCCTGATATTTTCCTTCCGAATTTGCTGGTATAATTCATAATTCATTGTTCCATCAATGATGGCAAGCCGTCCTGGACTAGATGCAGCAAAACAGGCCCAAACCATGATACTACCACCACCATGTTTCACAGATGGGATAAGGTTCTTTTGCTGGAATGCAGTGTTTTCTTTCTCCAAACATAACGCTGCTCATTTAAACCAAAATGTTTTATTTTGGTCTCATCCATCCACAAAACATTTCTCCAGTATTCCTCTGGATTGTCCACACGATCTTTAGCAAACTGCAGATGGGCAGCAATGTTCTTTTTTGGAGAGCATTGGCTTTCTTCTTGCGACTCTGCCATGCACACCATGGTTGTTCAGTGTTCTCCTGATGATGGGCTCATACACATTAACATTAGCCAATGTGAGAAAGGCCTTTAGTTGCTTCGAAGTTAGCCTGCAGTCCTTTGAAACCTTTTACACGTCTTGCTTTTAGAGTGTTCTTTGTTGGTGGACCACTCCTGGGGAGAGGGTAACAGTGGTCTTGAATTTGTTCCATTTGTACACAATCTGTCTGACTGTGGATTGGTGTGGTCCAAACTCTTTAGAGATGGCTTTGAAATCTTTTCTAGCCTGATGAGCAACACCAACAAGTGATCAGACTTTGGGTGCAAAAAACGGCAGAGAGTATTTCTAGCAAATTACCTCAAAGGGATGTATTATAATAAATTATGATTAATTATATCAGCTGATATCAGAAGTGACTGTAGCAAAATTTATATTACAATCAACTAATATGTTTGTCGACTCAACATTTAGACATTCAGTGGCATTTCATATTAACACTAAGAAATGTTATTTTTGTGGTCACAGAAAGTAACTCGGCACCTAGATTGGTCTTTCCTTTGATGTTAAGGTTTGGTTAATCAGTAAAGAGTGGCCCTACCAGGTGTTACATACTGAAGATATTCACATCCGAAATATTCAGAATATCATAGAGACTTGGGTGGGCTCTTTTGACTTAGGGTACAAATGTAATTTCTTCTTGCACATTTCATGACATGCTAAAAGTGCCTTCAGATTTTTTTTATTTATTATTATTATTTTTTTTATAAACAAGGGGCATATTAAGGTAAGCATCAAGCATGCAATCAAGGTAGATTTTTTTATTTATTTAATTTAATTTAATTTA
>NW_015505624.1:369282-371127 GCF_001515645.1 Sinocyclocheilus grahami
TAAGGAAGTATATTTTTAGCATAATTTGAAAATGCTTTTTTTATATACATATATTTTAAAAATATGTTAGCAAAGCATTTCTTGGGCCATCTTTGTGTATTTTGAAATATATTCTAAAATATATTACAGTGTTTTCATATGGGATTCTTCTTTTCTTCTGCAATATTTTCTATGGTGTTATTTTCCCCCTCCACATTTCCAGCACATTTTCATATATAATACATATTGCATTGTGAAGTTGGCTCTAGTGCTGTAACCCCAGCTTTCTTTCCACAGGGGCTCACATTTGTTGTCACAGTGGCATACGGCTGTGATCAAACTAGTTAGAAAACATCTGCACACTCTCACCCATAAGGCACAACATACTAATTGCAATTTCAGGCCGTATGTTCATTTTCCTAATACCACTAATCAATAGTTGTTTTTCTTAAAGCAGCAGATGTTGCTGGTAGTCTTTAAGCTGTTCTGTTTGGGTTGATGCAATGAGCGTAATGTCACAAGAAACAGCTCTTGGGATTTTTTTTTTAGCTTTAAGATTGATTTTAAAATAATTAGATATTAGCACTTAAGGAGAATACTTCTTGAAATACGTTCTTGAATTTCTTACCCCATTCGCTAATTTACCCATTTTAAGTATAAATCTAACAATATTTAGTGAGGTTAAACTTTTTTACCAATAGAAAGAAAGCAAAATTCAGCTAAAAGCAAGTCTTACATTTTGTAATGCAATCTTGCTCTTTAATTTATCTTCTTAAAACAGAAAACAGAAACCAGGCCATATAAATACATACATACATACATACATAATAAATGAAAACTGTCTAATGTCACTGAGTGAAATGTCGATCCAGGAAGTGGTAAAGGACTGTAAGCTCTGGGAGTGCTGATGGAAGTGATCTACTGCATCTTTGCTTTGATCATCGTACTGAATATGATCCATAAGTAGTATTTGATAAAAAAGCGATTTTCTCAGATTTTGGCTCAAAATGTTGCTTTTTTATGAAACCTGTCTGCATTCAAATGTTGATAAAAAAAAAACAGGAAGAAAAAAAAAAGAAAAAAGAATGCTTGAAGCTAGAATAAAACGAAATATTCTGGGGGCCATGCAATTTTTGTGAAAATCATCAAAAATGCTAAAACAAAAACTTTTTTTTCAAAAACGCTGGTGGAAAGAGTTAAAATAAATAAAACATTTGCTTTCTCTTTCCTTAATCACTTACAGTCTAGCTTGTACTAATCTGAACAATGTCTGAAACTTTTTATATTATTTTTATTTATTATATTATACTGTTCCTGCTCCTTAGGATTTTTATGTTGAAGTGTTCAAAGAACTCTCAGTTAATTTTTTTGTTCCATTGTTTCTATTTTCTCCCATTTGCTGTGTTTCTTCCTGTGTTTGATCCATTTCCTCAGTTAATCATTGTGTTCACCTCTTTCTAGTCTCATTATACAGTGCACACAGGGTGCGAACTACGGGGGAGCTAGGGGGAGCTCGGCTCCCCTTAATAAGACATGGGCTCCCCTGAAAACGTGATTTGTGAAATTTTGGGGGTCTCAAAAAATATTGACAATGTGTTATTTTGACATGCAATTTCAGTTTTGTGTAATGTGACCATCGTGGATTATTATGTGTAAAATTGCAAAAATATCATTCATTCATGCATGACGGCGATTTAAACCTAATTACTATTCATACTATTCTTGTCATGAGCATCAAGGTGTGGGGGCGCTGCGGTGCAAATTCCACTCATGTTTAGTACGTTAACGCAAAGATTTGTAGAAAAAATATAAATGTTGGACTCTGTGGTCGATTCTGTGTTAAGGTAAGGCATGTTATTCGCAATT
>NW_015505624.1:377459-379316 GCF_001515645.1 Sinocyclocheilus grahami
TGCTGGAATGCAGTGTTTTCTTTCTCCAAACATAACGCTGCTCATTTAAACCAAAATGTTTTATTTTGGTCTCATCCATCCACAAAACATTTCTCCAGTATTCCTCTGGATTGTCCACATGATCTTTAGCAAACTGCAGATGGGCAGCAATGTTCTTTTTTGGAGAGCATTGGCTTTCTTCTTGCGACTCTGCCATGCACACCATGGTTGTTCAGTGTTCTCCTGATGATGGGCTCATACACATTAACATTAGCCAATGTGAGAAAGGCCTTTAGTTGCTTCGAAGTTAGCCTGCAGTCCTTTGAAACCTTTTACACGTCTTGCTTTTAGAGTGTTCTTTGTTGGTGGACCACTCCTGGGGAGAGGGTAACAGTGGTCTTGAATTTCTTCCATTTGTACACAATCTGTCTGACTGTGGATTGGTGTGGTCCAAACTCTTTAGATATGGCTTTGAAACCTTTTCTAGCCTGATGAGCAACAGCAACTCTTTTTCTGAGGTCCTCAGAGATCTCCTTTGTTCATGCCATGATACACTTCCACAAACATGATCGGACTTTGATAGATCCCTGTTCTTTAAAATAAAACAGGGCACGCACTGACACCTGATAGTAATTTCACTGATTGAAAACAACTCTGAAAAACAGATGGACTCTAATTTCACCTTCAAATGAACTGCCAATCCTAGAGATTCACATACTTTTGCCACTCACAGATATGTAAAATTCTATCATTTTCCTGAATAAATAAATGACAAGGAATATATTTTTGTCTCACTTGTTTGATTGGGTTCTCTTTGTCTACTTTCAGGACTTGTGCGAAAGTCTGATTTATATATATATATATATATATATTTTATAGTGACATATTTGTTGTACAGGAGGAAGTTGTCACAAGGGCTTTATTTATGTGTAAGAATCAAAAGTTTCAGAAATATTTGTTTTCTCTAGCATTGGTTTGCTTTTTGAGAAGAGGTGGACTATTACTTCTAAGTGATCAGACTTTGGGTGCAAAAAACGGCAGAGAGTATTTCTAGCAAATTACCTCAAAGGGATGTATTATAATAAATTATGATTAATTATATCAGCTGATATCAGAAGTGACTGTAGCAAAATTTATATTACAATCAACTAATATGTTTGTCGACTCAACATTTAAAGTCTGATTTATATATATATATATTTTTATAGTGACATATTTGTTGTACAGGAGGAAGTTGTCACAAGGGCTTTATTTATGTGTAAGAATCAAAAGTTTCAGAAATATTTGTTTTCTCTAGCATTGGTTTGCTTTTTGAGAAGAGGTGGACTATTACTTCTAAGTGATCAGACTTTGGGTGCAAAAAACGGCAGAGAGTATTTCTAGCAAATTACCTCAAAGGGATGTATTATAATAAATTATGATTAATTATATCAGCTGATATCAGAAGTGACTGTAGCAAAATTTATATTACAATCAACTAATATGTTTGTCGACTCAACATTTAGACATTCAGTGGCATTTCATATTAACACTAAGAAATGTTATTTTTGTGGTCACAGAAAGTAACTCGGCACCTAGATTGGTCTTTCCTTTGATGTTAAGGTTTGGTTAATCAGTAAAGAGTGGCCCTACCAGGTGTTACATACTGAAGATATTCACATCCGAAATATTCAGAATATCATAGAGACTTGGGTGGGCTCTTTTGACTTAGGGTACAAATGTAATTTCTTCTTGCACATTTCATGACATGCTAAAAGTGCCTTCAGATTTTTTTTATTTATTATTATTATTTTTTTTATAAACAAGGGGCATATTAAGGTAAGCATCAAGCATGCAATCAAGGTAGATTTTTTTATTTATTTAATTTAATTTAATTTA
>NW_015505624.1:379404-396904 GCF_001515645.1 Sinocyclocheilus grahami
TCAAAGACAGCCTGATTCTTTGTTTATAGACTATTTGTGGGTGGCTGTTTGTTGTTTCATTTCAATTCGTGTCGATAAAGTATAATAGGGTAAATCCTGTATAGTGATTTATCCTATAGTGCTTGCATAACGCAAATAGTGCATACACTTGTAGCTGTTATGTATCTTTGTAAGACATTGTAAGCCCCCTTTTGAGGCAAGCGCACGAACCCCCCCCCCTTATAAAAAAAATCAAGTGGGCTCCCCCAAAGTCCACGGTATAGTTTGAACACTGAGTGCACATATACCCTCTCTTTCATTAAGATCTTTGTCTGTTATTGCCCTTGCTAGTTTGTGAAGCTGTTACATTTGTGTTTCCCATTGGAATGTGTATATCTTATTGGACTGTATATATTCTTGATCAACTCTTTCACTGACAAATGGCAATGGTATAAACAATCAAGTAGTACTTTGTTTTATGTGAGTCTACTGTATAGTATGCATGTGGATAAAGCTGGATAAATGTATAGTAGTTGGAGCTACGCTGTGATGTGGAATTTTGTATGGTTTAAAAGGGAATGAATTCTGTATGGTTTTGTTAAATTTATAACAAATTGGTTTAGTGACAAGCCAAATTACTATTTGGTGATGTGTAATGGTTAAATGAAGCATAAACCAGATTTTGGTTATATTGCAGATAATAAGTGGAAAGTTAATTGAAAGTCATATCATCATAATACAGTTGACAGCAATTGTCAACTGCATTTCTTCAAATGAATGTTGCATTTCTTTCTGTTGTGCTTCAAACAAAGAAACTGTAAGAGCATGTTTATATTGCTAATCCTGCCAATGAGAGACTTACAAGTAAATTCCTCCCGCTCTGGCAAGCCATCAGCCTGTTTGCCAACATGTGCTGATCGCTTTCCCCTCTTATATTGATTTTTGACAATTTGGCTGATCCAAGAAAGGAATCTCCTGATCTCTTTTGTCCACTTTTGCTGCAGTGCCTTTTACTATGGCTGCTATGCCATTTCCTATATTTATTTCCTGTTGATCTCTATTCTCCTAACACCCACATTCCAGAAAACTTCACAATATACATGTACAGTATATTTGGTTGCTAGTAAAACTGTCATTCCTTCAAGATGAATGTTTTGTAACTCCATGTCAAACTCTTTAACATGTATCTGACAAAAATAAATGTGTCTTTAGGTTTCCAAGTAGATGAAAATTAACACCTCATTGTATTTCACTCTCCAAAGTTATTCTAAATGATGCTTTATGTCATACATATGTGACCCTGGACCAAAAACCCAGTCTTAAGTCGCATAGGTAGGCTATATTTGTAGCAATAGCCCAACATACATTGTATGGGTCAAAATTATTGATTTTTCTTTTATGCCAAAAATCATTAGGATATTAAGTAAAGATCGTGATTCATGAACATATTTTGTAAATTTCCTACCATAAATATATTCAAACTGAATTTTTGATTAGTAATATGCATTGCTAAGAACTTAATTTGGACAACTTTAAAGCTAGATTTTTTTTGCACCCTCAGATTCCAGATTTTCAAATAGTTGTATCTCGGCCAAATATTGTCCTATTCAAACAAACCATACATCAGTGGAAAGGTTATTTATTCAGATTTCAGGTTATGTATAAATATCCGTTTCCAAAAATTGACCCTTATGACTGGTTTTGTGGTCCAGGATCACTTATGACATACATTAAAAATACAGATTTGGACAGCATAGTTCAGATAATTTTGTCCATGTTGAGTTTTTTTTTTCTCATTACATTATCCTTCTGAGCACAGTTTGTGACCTACTCAAAGCAAACCATTTACCTCATTAACCTGTTTGAATAATGAATATAAATGATGAATAATGGATAATTTTTCACTTGTGGGGCCGCCACAGTGGCATTAACCTGGGTGCCCTTACTACTACAGGTTATGTACAGTTAGCCAATCAGATTGGAGCTTGTCAGATCAAGAAAGTGATGTATTTTGTGGGCTACTGTATATGTATCACAAGGTCAGCAGATGGACAGTGAGCTGACTGAATCTGTGTCTACAGCCACGGTAACACAAGAAAGTACGTTAATGTACAACAGAACCAAGCATTCACTTTTTTCTGATAGTGACCCAGCAGCCTCGGACGGCTCGGAGCTTTCATCAGTAGTTCAAACATGCTCATCTTCCTTTCGCAGATCAAAACCGGCAGGACCAGTCCCATCGGATCAATGTCACACCTGTGTGCCTCTCTCTCTCTCCATCTGCTCCGGCAAGGCCAGCCGCTGTCAGAAGGGACGATCTGTTGGCCCTATTCCTCGCCTCCCATTCCCCCTCACACTGTCACATCCTGTTTCCCTCATGGTTGATCAAAAGAACCCCTCCGTCAGCGTACACAACCCCCAATCTGTGCCATGATATCCACCTGCAGCCAAATGGTGGCCCAATGTCATCCCATCAGGAGCGCCAACCGTTTGCTCCAGCAGTGTGGTCGCAGCACACCTCTGAAACACCAACCTAGACAGATGTTTGCTTGAGTAACACAGTGTGAGTCTGTGTGTACTGAAGATATATGGAACACATTTTCCATTTAAATTCACTTAAAGTTAAATATATCATTATAAATATGTCATGGTTTTCTTTATCTCCACTTCAAGTGTGTACAGTATGACTTTCTTTCTTCTGTGGAATAAAAAGTTTAATTTTCTAAAGAATTTCCTGGCTTTTTTTCTCCATATTATGAAAGTCACTGGGGCTGTCAAGCTCTATGATTGCATTGTGAATAAGGCCCCAAATTTAAGTTGTGATTCACAGAAAATGAGTCACTACAGCAGAAACTTCAATTTAGGTCTGTTCCTGACACAAAGATTTTTGTCTGACTTCAGTTTGACACAATGAATGCAAGTTTGATATTTTTTTGTAAATGCAGCTTTATAACGGTCCCTTTTCAGTTTCATTTTATGACAAAAAACGACCAGGATTCCCTTTCAGTCGGTCACTCTCGACGTCCCTAACTCTAACCCTAACCCTAACCCTAACTCTAACCCTAACCTAACCTAACCTAATCCTAACCCTAACCGAGACGTTTAAAAAAAAAAAAAAAAAAAACCTTGAACGAAATTCATACAGATCTGGAACAACATAAAGGTGACAATTTAATTTCTGCGTGTACTATTCCTTTTTAAATTCAACTCTGATACTAAATTTACTTCTTCATTAAGATGCTATTTTAATAATGACTGTATATATTTAGGAAGGAAGCCTAGCTCATATTTTTAAATCATAGACCAGGCTATAAATAGTTGGCTTGTGTTTAGTCTGGCCGCTGTAGTTATGGCAGCTTTGTGCGTTCTTGCTGTTGCCAGCATGGGTTGTATGAATAGCAGAAGATGTTTGTGCAGGTTTTTGGCCTTGAGCTTACACAAAAAGCCAACTGCCCTTGGTAGTGTGGATCAGGGCTCCTATCTCTCCTGCGCACAAGCTGTCCAGTTTGGCTGCTCCCAGTTTATTTCCCAGTCTGGCAAAAGAAACATAATTATTTCTGTGTTCATTCTTTTAAAGCCTGCAATATACTGTTTCCCCTTTCAACCCTTGTTGGCAGGTGCTAATGAAATACACACATTTCATAGCTGTCTGTAGTATTCAAGAAATAGTTCACTCAATATAAGTCATCATTTACACACCCTCATGTTGTTGCACAGCCTCATGTTTGTCTCTGTTAACTCTATGTGAGAAACAGGCTAAAATATAAGCTATTACTCACAGCAAATGGAGCAAATAGATGTCAATATCTGATTGTGTTCCACTGATAAACATTACCATAATGTTGAATGTAATGGTGAATGACTAGTTTCTACTTTGAACTGCTCAAAATCATGTTTGTGTCGAAAACAGCAGGTATTAGACCTTCCTGTGGGATTGTGGTTTGATTATGTTCTATATCTCCGTTCTCCATCAGTTATTGGGGATATAGCTGTCAGAGTATGTTCACGGTATCTCTCATAATGGTGAGCTAGCATTTATAAAGCTCAATGCAATCCAACAACCATACTTGTTCATTTTATACTGACTAGTTTGTCTTTTTAAATTAAGGAAATTAAACAGTGGGTTGGCATTTTTAATGATTGATATATGGGTCATGAAGATGTCAAGATATTTGTATATCTGGAAGTTAAAACTAAATGTTTGTTGTTTGGAACTTGTTACATCACACATTGCCCAGTTTGGGATGTACTGTAGATTTTCATTGAATGGCTTGTCCTAACCTTTTTTGTGACTTTATCATGGGACCAATGAGGTGTTATCCAGACTTGGTGGTTTTGACATCAGGATGGCTTAGCCCACTCAGCATGCAAAAATGTAAAATTCCAACACTGGTTAACCAACCTGATCTAATGTGAAAACATAACTACTTTACGAGATGAGGATTTTGCATCAGTTTGCACAATGTGAATCATTTTAGAATTATAATTTTACAATTTAAAACATTTAAAATTGTATGATTAAAAAATATATATATTTAACCTAATGAGCAGATCATACAAAAACACACGAATGAGATTATACAAATTCAAATACGTTGCCACCAATTCAGGAGAATGTAAAATAATTACCAATTGCCACAAGAGTGTGTTGGGTCACCACTAATTAAAATGCACATAAAACAATGATTTTTTTTTGCCAACTGATCATGACAGACGTGAGGTGTTATCCAGACTTGGTGGTTTTGACATCAGGATGGCTTAGCCCACTCAGCATGCTGCTTAAAGACCACTGAACTTAACATTAAAAATGTCAAATTCCAACACTGGTTAACCAACCTGATCTAATGTGAAAACATAACTACTTTACGAGATGAGGATTTTGCATCAGTTTGCACAATGTGAATCATTTTAGAATTATAATTTTACAATTTAAAACATTTAAAATTGTATGATTAAAAAATATATATATTTAACCTAATGAGCAGATCATACAAAAACACACGAATGAGATTATACAAATTCAAATACGTTGCCACCAATTCAGGAGAATGTAAAATAATTACCAATTGCCACAAGAGTGTGTTGGGTCACCACTAATTAAAATGCACATAAAACAATGATTTTTTTTTGCCAACTGATCATGACAGACATATTTATTCAACAGAACAAATACATTTTGTTTCTTGTCATGAACTCACTTTATAGTAGGTGTTTTTAAATTAATCATTTGATAGAATACACTTATTGTGTATGTGCATCTTTACATTATACTTAAAAAAAAAACAGCTGCATGTAATTAGATCTAAAATTATTTTCTGTAATTACATCTATATTTACGCTGTTTACAGTATATTTGTTTTGGTTATTTATTTAAAAAAAAAAATTTTTTAAAGTGCATGATACATGATACTTACACTTATGTTGTTTTACTGTATATTTATACATATTAAGTGGGACCCTGTTCATTTTTACCAAGAAATGCAGTGTTATGTTTCTCGTGATTATACTCATTCCATTTTAATGATCATAAACCACAGGCCAGCTTAATTAGAATGTAAATATAATTGTCAGTGTAGATACTAGACAAACAACAACCTACAATAACACCACTAAAATAGTGATGTGGAAAACATATCTGGAAGAAATAAAGGTCTTTTATGACAGCATTGAATTATTCAAGTGAGAAGTAGGCAAACAACACTGTAACACTGTTGACATATACAGTTGCAATATACAAGGAAAAATGATTACAGACTTATAGAAGACACAGTGGTTGTGTGTGAGAGAGGGAGATGTGTTTTACAGCTTCGAGCATCATTAATCATATTTAAGTGAATGAAATTATATTTTCATGGTGGTGATTATGTCATAGTATCTGGTTTAATTGATTAATGTCCCTGTAATTAAAAATCCTTCTTAACATTGTTGATGAATGTCTTCATTGTAAAATTTTAAACAGTTGTTTTTTTTATTATTATTATTTGTTAAACAAGACCCTACATTCAAATCAAGATCATTTTAAAGAGATTCACAATTAATTAAAAAAAGAGATAACAATTACAACCATCACAATTGTGAAAAGTGTCAATTCCAGCATTCCATATTATAATTACAATGCTTTATTCAACTGTTCACAGAGACGTCTTCTGTCTGCATGAATTTCAATGCCATCAGGAATGACAACCAGTCCTAATTAGTTTGAAACAGTACGGCATGATGCTCAAAAATAGATTGTATTTTTGTATAATTATATAACATGTTATATAACATCAATAACCATGTGCATTTGGCAAAATAAATAAAATAATTTATCATAAATTTGTTTAATTAAAAGCAAAGTGGAGCTGCTGAAAAATCACACTCTGCAGGTATCTTTGACTCTTCTATTCTAAATTGCTTGAGATATTCCTCGTTTGTTAGTTGCTTTGGAAAAAGCATCTGCTAATTATGTTAACTCAACTAATTTAATGTAGAAGAGCTAAATAAATAGTCAACTAAGTAAATGTAATATTTATTTATATTGATTCGTGGGCTCTCCACTGGCAGCAAGACACAGTACCCAGGGATGCAAACTAATCATGGGTGACAAAGACGAGCACCCCCCCCCCCTCTCAAAATAAAACCCTAGATTTTTTAAACACTTATAACAATTTAAAGCCTTTATTATTATATATTTTTTAACTCTGCCAAAAAAAATCACTTTAAATGTTTACTTTCATTCATGAAGAAGACGGAAAAAAATTGTATCCTGGTGGAAAACAAAGACTTAAGATGAAAATGACATATAACTGCAATTATATCCAGTAGATGGCAGCAGAGGATCACTTATTAGCTCAGTTGCCATTTCAACTCCCTAGTTTTTTTCACGTCTTGCTTTTGGATTTATTATAAAATGACTATGAAGTATAGCAAGTGCAGGAAGTCACAAAGTCTCATGTCATTTAAAAATAAATAAATAAATAGGCCCAGACACCAACAGCCTAGTATGGTAAATTATTTAAATACTTAACGAGTTAACAACAAATTATGTTAATTGTTAATGGTATAATAATTAAATAACGCAATAAATATTTTGGCCTTTTAAAAAAAATTTAATAAAAAAATGTAAATGTTCAAACATTGCCTAAACAGGACACATAAAAGGAGAGCTTTAAGTTGTCTTGACCTGTAGAAGCTGCTAAAGGCAACACAGACTTGCTGCTGCTGTAGTTTTGTTACTCTGAATTTACTCTGCATCACTTAAAGCACAGCTCTGTTTTGACATCGGCTTGTCAGATAGTTCGTTATGTCCATTGCTACAGTTATCACCATCAATCGCGGGTCAATTTTGCGCATGGGCGTCGGAACCATTGAATGAAGGTGGGACAGGAGCCACCCACCCACCCATTTTTTTCTGGGGGAGGACCCACCCACATTTATTTTGCTTCCGACGCCCATGATTTGGCGGATTCACTCGTAATTTTTTTACACTTGTGTTTGTCATTCCTGAAACAGTATACGTGGACTGTTTGGTCCTCTTAAACTTTTCTTCAAACTGTGAATGTAGTATGTAAGCAAGACACCGAGCAAAGGGCGCTTACATTATGGCGCTGTTACCACCTATTCTATTGCAGCCTATATTAATACCTGCTAAACACTACATAATATGCTGCTGCTAAGTGCAACCCTAGCTAACCTGTTTCCCAGTAACCCTATTAGTAATTGGACTATTACCAGTAATTCATCTTGCAAATAATTAAACGAAAATAAACTGGAATTAACAACGAAAACATTTGTTTGTCATATAATTACCCTTAAGTCAATCTTATCTCCATCATTTACCGCTGTCAATTTTCCTCTTTTCCTCCTCTTCTTGCTTTTTTCTGCTTCTGGCTGCCAGACGGATAAGTCCTCTTCATGTTTAAATTATCAAATCCACAAGTACTGTGCCAGTTTGAAAACGGCGGCCGACGCATCACGAGGAAAAAGCAAGCACATCCAGCGTAACGCGGGAGGTGGCCCCCTAGGGGGAAGCAGATGTATTGCTCCATTATATTAATAATGACAATTTCGATTGTTCAAATGGTAAGCTTTCGGGGGCCCCGCATTTTGAGGGGGCCCCCGACAGCTGACCATTTGAACAATTGCCTGCCTTGCCTGCCATATTGCTACGCCTCTGGGCATACTGTATACTGTATTTAAATACATACTGACAAGTATGCATATGGAATATATTTAAACATACACAAAGAGAAAAATAAATGATTGATTTAGAGATTTATGTATATATAATGTATGTATTTATTTACTTACTTATTTATTTTTATTGAGTTTTACTGATTTTTTCTTTATTTTATTTCTTTTGCTTCCTTGTTCTGAGTGTCTCAGCTGTTGAATGGTTGAAATTAGACTATTGAAGATCATCACACAACTCAATATCATACAACTTGCAAATCACTTTTGAATTGCGTGTCTGAAGGTGTGACTCACAAGGGAATTGCTGTTTGTTATCATTTAATATATATTAAATAAAACTAGTGACTTTTTAAAAATATAAACCATTTCATGTTGGGTTGCTAACTTCAGAAAAGGAAAATAAAGTAAACGCTCACATTCTTTATAGGAAAATATGGTATACAATACAGTATACAAAACACTCACTTTTTTAATATCACATACAGTATGTCTTTTGATGTGTTTGTCTACAGCTATGTTTGACATGGGGCACAGAACAAACAAAAAAAATAAAAAAAAATAAAAAACATGATTTGCATGATATCAATTAACCTGCTCCCGAGGTAGAGGCAGCAGGGGAGAATCTATCAAACTATATATTGCACATTATTAATTACAATTTCCATGCGTATAATGTGGGTAAATCACAAAAACATGAATTTTCTAAAATTTGATCTGAAATTAGTAAATTAATCCACAGATGAACAGATCAAATCAATTACTCACATATGTATATGACTGTAGAAATATGTATACTTCTGTTTGACTGAATTAAAGGCATTAAAATTTATTAAAATAATTCTGAGAGATGTAATTTTGATTGTTTTGTTTTGTTTCCTAGACATCCATATGCTTAGTTAATTGTTATTATTATACTTGGTACTCTGCTTATGTTGTATTCCACAGCAACACAATGAGTAAACAAGTTACTGTAAAACACGGCTGATCATTACTTTTATGGAAGAGAAAAGGCTTTGCTGCTTGTATACTAGAAAAACGGGAACAGACTGAAACACAGGACTACAGTGAGTGTGATTCAAACCATGAATCAACCAATGACGGTAAATTAGCCGATAAAGGACTCTTACTGAGGTGGAAGTTACATTTCTATCAAAAAATGGGATTTTGTTGTGGTCTAGGTAGAGCGTCATGTGAAAATGTTATCAGGATGAGCCCAGGGGTAAAAAAGATAGCCAATGTTCCATGTTGAAGATATAAAGTCCAGCTTTGAATTGTTTCCGAAGAAATCAATACAGAAATCAAGCCAGTCTAGAATGAAGGACAGTGTTATAAGAGACACTCTTACTGGAGGAGTCTAGGAGACCTCAGGTGTCCGCTGCCCAGCAACTAGCACTGACAAAAGCAAAAGGTGTCAACTTGACGTCTCAAGGGATGTGGAAGGAAATATCATAATGTGCAATGATGTAATAAAACCTTTCTAAGGCTCAGAACACTGTATATTACAGTGCATAAACAACTCCACAAAAGCATACATTTTGCATGTATTGTGTATTCCATCTTTGGTTCTCTTTTGTCTTGCAGTAGCCAGAAAGACAATATACGCAGTCATTGACTTCTGATTTAAAATATAGATAACGTTTGACACATTTGCAGTCTTTGATAGTCTTTCCGTGCCATTTATATTGATCTTTACCTTAGTGAAAATGACGCAAACTTTTGTTTTTATTTTTGAAAATTACCTTTCATGCAGTTTGTAACACAGCTCTAAGTGAAGGAAAATATCCTGCAAAATTTTTAATCTGAAAGTGCACCGTGTATAAAGTTGTTGTCTCTCAAAAGAAAGAGTCGACTCTGAATCATTGAAACGAGTCGTTTTTAAAATGAATCCCAAGCCGTTTCATGTTGACGTCAACATGAAACATTAACATATTGCCCGCCCACTTGTTGGTCTTTTCGCGTTGGTCTGAATGAAAATGCAAATTCATTCTTTGCCACTAGATGTCGCTTTTGGAGCGGTAAAATAGCGGTTTCCCCCGGTAACGCTGTACACAAAGCAGCACTGCGCTCACAAACGCGACTTTACCAGGCATGTTGAAATGAAAATGAGACCAATCAGACCAATCACCGCAGATTAACGTCAAGCAAAGGAGGGGTTTGGAAAAATGAATTGTTGAGTGAATCGTTTGGGAGTCGTTGAGCAAGTAAGGTAAAAATAAATGCATATTATAAGACAATGAAAGTGTTTTTTGACCTGCATGAAAAACCAAAATATGAACCTTTCATTACCATAATAGGGGCACTTTAAAAATTGTGCTATGACTTTAGATAACTGATGGAAGCATCAAGTATAAAATTCATATGAAAGAAATATGAAATATGCAATAACTGTTTTATAAACAGAGAATCCTACAAATTCAAAATTTTAATCAAAAACTTATTTTATCATCATATGGAAAATGTATATACATATATAAGAAGATGCAACACGTCACGGAATCTGTGTTTCTGAATCGGAGTCTTTGTTTTCTGACAAAATAGTGTTTAAGACATATAAGTCTTTGATAATCATTCAATCCAGTTAAAAAAAAGTTTTTAAGTCAGTTATTTCTATCTTTTGCTGTAGTGTGTCAGTAGGAAATATCAGTTTAAATATCAAACATTCACTTTGTTTCATACTTAATCATGAATGTTTGGAAATGTAAACTGATATTTCCTACTGACACACTACTGCAAAAGACAGAAATATCTGACTTAAAAGCTTTTTTTTAACTGGTGAAAATACTAGTGTTCTAATAATTTTGGCCACCACTGTAAGTAAAAGGTATAATATGCATAATCAATGTCAGATCATTCTTGTAACAAGTTAAACTAAGAGATGCTTACAGTATCAGATGTGATAATGACTTTAAAGATGGTTGAAAGATGTAATAGAATATTATTTTTGCTTACATAATGTTTTTTTTTCAACAAAAACATTTATTATATAATAAAGCTTAGCAAATTAGGGTATGATGTCTTGTAAACAGGTGTGAAGAGGTGAAACATTGTTTGCAACAACAACAATCATAATAATTGGACAATAAAAAGTGCACTCTCTACTGGCTGAAAAATTAAGCCAAAGGTTATTGCTTCAAGTGACTGACTTAGTGCAGTTTCTTAATAATTATGAAGCCTTAAAAAGCACAATCTTATTTTTACTTTCATTTCATTTTGCCAACATTTCCTAGGAGTTACATTAAACCTTTAAACCTGAAAGTCTAGGTTTTTTCTCTACCCTCTCATTGATTACATTTTCCTCTTCCCGTCAGCGAACATCAAACAGAAGCTTTGCACAGGAGGTCTGCCCACACCCTGCAGCCACTCTTGATCTTTGTCTGAGCGTGCGTGTTTGACAACGTACAAATGAACCTGACCTCTTCCTCTCTAGACCCAGTGTCTCTCTCTCACACCCTGCAGTGATGCAGAGCCACAGCGTCTGTCATCATAAGAGCCTCTTCTCGCTCTCTCGCCCCATGGATCACATATCGACCCGCTTCTACAGAAGGCAGGGAGCGTGACCTCTGTATTTCCCCTGGAGTCTGACTTTTGACCTTTCCACTGCCCCTCTGCATGGTAGGAAAGAGAGGCTGGAAGAGTGTCTACTTCTTAATAGGATACTTTGTACCCATTCATAAAACAGGATACTGAAAGATCTGGTTTAATATACCTATTTGAAACCGGCAGTTTAACCAGCCTGGAGTGCATTTCCCAAAGGCTAACTATGGTGGTAAGTTCCATTGAACTCTATTGGTAACAACGGAACTTGCGATCATAGTTGCTTTTGGGAAACACACCCTTGATTAGTTGGTCAGTCTGGCCAAATTGGTGGGCTGAACTGTAAGCACCAGCTTGAAGTATGAAATATGAGCTCAACTAGACCATCTTAATTAAGCTGACACCAGAAAATCAACTCAAAATCAATTCAACTGGTCCATGGTGTGTTTCTATGCTAGGTGAAAACTATCAAGTCTATGCCAGTGCTAGAAATGTAACTTTTTATAAAGAGTAATATTTGCTCTCTAGAAATGATTTATTACCTTAATGAGGTCAAATGCTTCTTGAATGCCATCAAATTTTTTCAAATCATTGGTGAGATTTATTATAAAACGACGTAACTCACTACTTACCTAGCATAATACGATGCCCCCATTGAAGAAATCAACTACAGTAGCTAATCACAACTCTTTCCTGAAACAATATTGCACATTTGTCATCCAACCACACTGGTTAATGATGTCGCACAGGCGGTACAGTAATAATAAATTATTTTAATTAATCTGTTTAAGATCAAATTTGATCTTGCTATAAATTATGGACATGGCATCTGAGAGCTAATTCTCTTTTTTTCTCAGTTATTTTGCTTTATTTCCAGATTCAGTCAGCACATATGCACATGCTCACTCTTCCAAAAATTCCTTTAAATATATTTGTATATTTTAGAAATCAAAGATATAGATTGTGCTGAATGTCAGCTTGCTTATTTTGATAGTTATAAAAGCTGATTGTAGTGCTTTACACACAAAACACATTATACTAGCTGTACATTCAACAACACTCTGAGACAGACATATCAGACAGATTACTATGGTGTCTACAGAAACACTACATCTATAAGTATATAGATATTGAATATTGATCATATTAGATGGTAAAAATTGGACTCTATAGCTGGTTGGAGGGAAAGCGTTAAAAAACTAGATGCATTAGAGACATCAGCCGATAAGGAAAGTATTTCAGAGACGGAGCAAGTTATTACATTTTGATGAAAGATTACGAAACTTTTTTGGAATACAAAAAGACCACGAACGTGTATTAAGAAAGTAACTAGGTTTCATTTTGATTTCATGAGTCTATAAGAACGTGATTCACATGCCTAAGCGGACACCACATTGTTTGAACGTTTGAATGAAGTTACTGAACCTAGCTTTACACAATGCAGTATAAATATTTATATTGGTGTTACATATTAAACAGATGGTTCAGTTTATACAGAGTAAAACAACAGGGGAAAAAGTTGCCAATGTGGCCATGACCCTCAAGAAATCAAAAGTTGTTTAAAAGACTCCAATAATCTTTCGCTGAATCTGTTTATTTATTAGCACACAGTAGGGCTGGAGGAACATACAGTATGCTGCTACACATATCCTGAAGTCCACATGAAATAAAAAATTGACCCTATTTATTGTGAGTAAAGTTGGTTGTCACTTAAAATGATAAGGCTAAGTTTTAGCATATTTAAAAGTAAAACAAAATGGTGTCTCTACATGTATAAACCATTTTGGGGTTAACCCCACACACTTTTGACCATTAAGCTTCACAGACCCAAAATAAAATCAAACCTTAATTTCCTTTTGTCATTGTAATATTCATTCAGTCTGAATAATGAGTCCCAAATAACCCAGCATATGTACATACAGACTGTAGGCCTGATGGTAAATACAATTACCATATGTGCTTTATCAAACCTTTTAACTGTTTGAGTGAGCATATGGCACAGTCCGAATGAAAACTAGATGAATGAGCACTAATTGAAACTGGCCAAGTACATACTTCATGGCAGTGATATGGGCTCCTCAACAATACTTTGCACAACATATGGCATTTTTCTGGATCATCATCCTTTGTTGGTCCTAAAAAACATTTCAGTTCTGCAGGTCAGTTCTATATGCTAGGTTAATGAGGATGCAGCACACTACCGTCAGTTAGCACTTTACTGGGACTGTACAGCTTCAGGACAGCACTTCGTTCCAGGCACTTAAAAGGGCTATTTGAAATGCTGAAAGTGCGCTTGACTGGCACATCTGGATATATGCCCAGTTATTATACTCTTTTCCATTATTTGATGAAAAATTGCTGCCATGATCAATAGAAAATGTACACAAACATCTCTTTTAAATTAAATTTACTGCTTGGTTTGTGTGGGAGGTAATAGCGCAACGGTAATTGTGGCTTGCAAATAGTGCAATGGAGTTTTGTGAATAAAAGGCGATCTATAATGAGCCTAATTTACATACAAAGGAGACCTGTTTGTGCTGAAGAATGACAATGACTTCATTTAAAGGCTCAGGGTGCAATGCTACTTCAGCACTGATACCGTCTGGAAAAGTAGATTGTGGGTTGCCAGTGAATAAGCTGCAGTTTTTCCCCCCACTAAAATACCACACACAAATAAGTAAGCACTGATAAGTAAATTCATGACATATTTGTGAGTCAAAAACAGCAACTAAGTGAGTGATAAATAGTAGCAATTAATTACATATCATTCTACTGTAACAATGTAGTGATTCTTTATATGACCTGTTCATGCAAACAAATGAATCTAAAGCAAAATCTAAAAACCATTTGGATTGGTAAAGCAGCTGACCTACTGTTACACTATTGGAAAATGTAGTTAGTAGCTTATACTTTTAGTTAGTTCTGAACACCTATTTCCTAAGATGGTATATGACAATGCAAACTTTTGACAAGAAAAAAATGTTTTCCCCCTCAGTAAACAGCATTAAACAAAAGCTCTCAGCAGATGATGAGCAACATTTTTAAAATGAGCTGTTCTTGGTGAATTTACACTAAATACAACTAATAATTCCCTGGAGTTGCAAAAAAATAAAAATAAAAAATAAATAAATAAATAAAAAATCTTGTTACAGAAAAAAAGCTACACCTGATTACAGCTGACCTACTGTCACAGAAGCGTCATCACTTTTAGTTAGTTACTCCTACACACCTCAAATGGTACATGTAAAATGCAAACATTTGACAATGAAATTGTGTTGTTTTCCTCTTCAGTAAACAGCGTCAAATAAAAGCGCTTAGCAGATAATGAGTAATCTTATTTTAAAATGAACTGCTCTACAGCGAATGGCTTTGGCGACCACAGGAAGAACTGAGGGGAACAGCTGTGAAGGAGCCCAAAGGTTTGCCCGCACTATTTGCTCTTTTGCCAGAGACTCACCCACTCATCCACAACATCTGCCCATCCTACACCAGGCTCCAGCAACCCTCTGGAACGTAGCACCACATTTGCCCTCTCCCTCTGCTGCCATAACATGACAAGGGAAACGTATGACTGCATTCACAAGTGTTTTCAGTATGTCGCTGAAGGAACTGTCAAAGCTGACAGAAGTCCTGCAATGCTACAGTGTGTGGAGACATAATGTGATTATTTAATTGTGAAGTGTTTTGAATAGTCAAGCAATTAAAGTTTAATATGTAGCTTCCCTGGAGTTTAGAAAAGCTTGCGTTTCGCGTTTCTCTGGACCAAACAACTCATTATATCTCAGGGTTCATCATTATTCTCTCTATTATTAGAATAAACAACATGAAGATGTCATGGAAATCACAAGTTTTGCAATGATAGGAGTATTATATTTAGAGTCAGAGAAATAAATCACTGATTCGGTAATAGACCAGTGTGGGGGTAAAAACTGGCACAACTGTCTTTGTGAGCGATTGTACCGACAACACTAAATAAATTAGTGGAAACTCTGCAATCAAAATTTCTGTCTGTCCGAAAAGAATAAGTGATGATTATTTTGCAGACATTACTCAGAAAATATACATATGATTCTGCTTATGAATATGTTAAGCCACAGTTAGCAAGAAAATGATCAAACTTACATCATAATGTACCATTGTATTTACATGGTTCTTCAAGCTACATATCCAGAGCAACATGGTAGTTCATAAACATTTATCTTAGAGATTCAATTCTATGGACCTGGCAAGCTAGTCAATCAGATACAAGCTTACAGTTATTAAGCATATTAAAGAGTGAACTTCAGTGAACATGACTAAAACGTGAACTTTATTCATGGAAACACTTACATCTCTGTGATACTTCTCCTTTTAGAAATGTCCATTCTAAAATTTAACTTCAGAGTGAAAATGCATCTAAAGCAGCACACGGTAGTGGTGCTACATTTGTGAACGAATCAGTGTTTCAGAACACTCAAACATGAACTCTCTGGAGTGTCTCAAATTGCTAATTGGTTGAATAAATTATTCAAATACTCACTTTCCCAGAATTGGGGCTCAAAAAATATCATCTTGCCTGAAGACTAACTATGTCTTTGCACCCTGTGTTCACTTGTTTACACAACAGCCTTTATGAAAAGATTTGGTAAAACTTAGCGAATAGAGAACATTATTCACTCTTAAGTAGTTACTTATTAGCATGCATATTACTAACATAAAACACTAACATAAAACACTGTGTGTGTGTGTGTGTTTGTGTGTGTGTGTGTGTGTGTTTTGTTCTAGTAATATGCATACACAACTATAACGTTCCCTATTCTAAAGTTTTACCAAATCTTTTCATAAAGGCTGTTGTGTAGACAAGTGAACACACACACACACACACACACACACACACACACACCCATGGAATACTACTCATTTGTCAAAGTTATAGAGTGAAAACTAATATTAAATAATTAAAATTGTAATCAAGAAACTTTCAAGCAAATTTTTTTACTCATAACCGGAGTCAATAATCATGCAGATTTACGTTACAAACTTATAGAATTGTACAGTAAGAAAGTTATTTCCTTTAACCAGGAAATTAACGTTCTTAGAATTGACAAGACGGTTGACCCTGAGTGGTCAGCTAAATATCTACAGTGGATCTAAAATATTAATAATTAATCATAATTAGTTATGGTTAATTATTCATATTTCCTGTTGTGAGCTAAATTCGCTACACTACTAACCCTAACCCTAATTTGCATACTATAATGAAAATTAGTAGACATGTTGTTTCAAAATGATGAGAGTTAGCAGAATGTCTAAAGTGGACTACTGAAATAATGTGTAACAGTTTTTTTTTTCTTTTACTGTCGTAACCTTTATTATATTAACATTAACCAGCATTAAATTACTGTTAAATACTGTGAAGATTTTAGAAAAAAAACTACAAAAGTAGCTTAGCACAATGATTAAATAGCTATATAAAACCCACTGTGACATTATGTTAACTTAATTTTAAAACTCAGTTCACGATTATTTTGAGTTTTAAATTTGAAATATGTAATAAATAGTCCATTTGTTTACCATATTTTCTTCAAATCATCTCAGCCATTTTTTTCTTCTTCTTCTGTTAACTCTTTGTCTTCAGTTTATCACTCTGGGACAAGCCGTCTCATTGGTCTGCCAAGCCCTCAAAATCTGACTCATGTATTTCAATGGGATGTTTGGAGACCAAAAATAAAAATGTAAAAAACACCAATATATTTCAGGACAGATGCCAAAGAAATACCAGGCTTTCAGTAAGCAATCAGGCTCAAGACCGGCCATTAAATAAGAAACACGT
>NW_015505624.1:401904-462299 GCF_001515645.1 Sinocyclocheilus grahami
CAGGTGGTGGAGGAGCCCGAGGCGGAGAGCCAACGAGCCAGGGGGATGTGAGGATCCGGGGGGCCAGGGTGGAGCCGAGGGTTCTGGTGACCAAGGTGGAGGCGGAGATCCGGAGATCCACGGCGGAGCCGGAGCAACTGAGGACCAACTTGGAGCTGGCGGGAGGAAGGAGCCCAATAGAGCCTGTGGGACAGAGCAACGAGGTGCAGCCGGAGGAGCAGATTCCTGAGGCAATGGCGGGTCGACGCCCGACCAAGGCAGAGCCGGAGGGACGGGGGAGCCCGGTGGAGCTGGTGGATCGATGGGTGACTGTGGAGGTGAGGGAGCTAGGAGCCGAGGTGGAGCCGCTGGGTCTATGGGCCAAGGCGGAGTCCGGGCCTCGGAGGCTGGAGGCGGGGGTGAGGCATTCTCCAGCCATGGCGACGCTGGAGGATGGCGACCCGCTGCGCTCGCACCATAATGATGGTGGGCTGAGGGCGAGCAGAGGGGCTGCCAGACGACAGCGGTGGAGAAGGCAGGAGTGGGTGGGAGGATGGGTATTTGTGCATCTCCGGGCATTCAGGGCTTAACTCTGGATCGGAAGCCCCCTCTAGGCTGAACACGGGAACAGGATGGCGCTCAGGAGGAGTGGACACTTGAGGGCGCTTACGAGGAGCTGACCAAATAAGGGAACAGAAACAGGGGCAAAACATGACACAGACAGTCCAAAAGTCATTTCGCCCCAAGGTGCGTCCTCGGAGGAATGGCCGCCGACTCCAGGGGGCCGACCAACGGTGGCGGAGCAGGTGGTGGAGGAGCCCGAGGCGGAGAGCCAACGAGCCAGGGGGATGTGAGGATCCGGGGGGCCAGGGTGGAGCCGAGGGTTCTGGTGACCAAGGTGGAGGCGGAGATCCGGAGATCCACGGCGGAGCCGGAGCAACTGAGGACCAACTTGGAGCTGGCGGGAGGAAGGAGCCCAATAGAGCCTGTGGGACAGAGCAACGAGGTGCAGCCGGAGGAGCAGATTCCTGAGGCAATGGCGGGTCGACGCCCGACCAAGGCAGAGCCGGAGGGACGGGGGAGCCCGGTGGAGCTGGTGGATCGATGGGTGACTGTGGAGGTGAGGGAGCTAGGAGCCGAGGTGGAGCCGCTGGGTCTATGGGCCAAGGCGGAGTCCGGGCCTCGGAGGCTGGAGGCGGGGGTGAGGCATTCTCCAGCCATGGCGACGCTGGAGGATGGCGACCCGCTGCGCTCGCACCATAATGATGGTGGGCTGAGGGCGAGCAGAGGGGCTGCCAGACGACAGCGGTGGAGAAGGCAGGAGTGGGTGGGAGGATGGGTATTTGTGCATCTCCGGGCATTCAGGGCTTAACTCTGGATCGGAAGCCCCCTCTAGGCTGAACACGGGAACAGGATGGCGCTCAGGAGGAGTGGACACTTGAGGGCGCTTACGAGGAGCTGGCACTGGAGGGTACTTTCTAGGAGAGGGCACTGGAGGGCTCTCTGGACTGGATTCGGGACTGGAGCCTTCTCTTCTTCGCTTTGGCACTTTAGCCGCGCCATCAGCTCACCCTCAGCCACGGTGCAGGGGGCGGAGCTCCTCTCCGCGTTCACACCGTCCGTGGCTTTCTCCCTCGTGGCGGGCATTGTCACCGGCTCTCGCACCTGGTCTGACGGCTTGGGCTCTACTTCTGGGGCGATCCTCCGCTCAGTCGCTCGGCATTGTGCTGGCTCGTAGATTGTGGCAGGAATTGGCTCTCCGTCATCGGTGGGCTCGGGCTTTAGCTCCGCATAGCGGGGAGATGGTGGGCTGGGCTCTGGGTCGGGAGTAGATTCTCCTCGGAACTGACGGTGAGCGGGGATCCGTTTCTCGCCAGTATCCACTCCACAAAGGCGGTGAAATCCGCTCGAGGACCATCTTCAGACGACAGCGCTCTGCACTCGATGTTTAGACTGGCGTCGTAGAATGCACAGAGCATGTCGTCCGGGTAGCTGGTGGTGCTTGCTAGCAGCTGGAACAGTCTCGTATGGTCCTCGAGCAATCTCTTCCCCTGCTCCAACAGGAGGAGGAGAAATTCCGGGAGAAGGAGGGCATCCATGAGGGAAACACAACGGAAACAAAAACACTGAGAAAAACAAGAAAAGGAGAAAACACGGAGGTTATTGGTTGGTTCTTCTGTCACAATCTGTGATGGCGAGGAAGGATGGAGACGAGGAATAAATGAAACTGTCTTTAATCTAAGAAACAAAGGGTTCATCCAACACTGGGAACGGCAGGAAACACATGAACATAACAAGTAGAACCGACCGAGAAAGACTGCACACTTAAATACAGGGGATGATTGAGGAACCACAGGTGTATGGGATGACTAATCAAACTAATTAACAAAACGAGGACAGGAACATGACCAAATAAGGGAACAGAAACAGGGGCAAAACATAACACAGACAGTCCAAAAGTCAGACATGTACGGTGCCTGTATGTTTTTGTCCTCTTTGGATGTTGATAGATGTGGTCTACATGAACTGTTCCATTTGTATTCATGCGTAAAGACTCTAAAAAAAGTAAGTATGGCAAATGGCACAGTTGATTCAGCAAATGCGTTTTTATCTTACATTTGCTTTTGTTAACACTATCAGTTTACAGTAGAGTTTATGCAATACACTATTTTCAAAAGCAATAGAGCAATAATTCCCAACCACGTTCCTGGACGTTCCAAACTGTCGTTGTACTTACATACTTTTATGTTCATAGGACATTAAAGTTAATCATGAAACGAAAGAAAAACATAATGTTTTTTTGCAGAAATGTAGCCACAGGCAAATTTTTTTCGACAAAAAAATGTGTTCTATGTAAATGGTCCCTGAGGGAAGATTTTCTGTGAACTATCATAAGAGTTCACTTAAAGGAATAGATCCCCCCAAAAATGTCAACGTAATAATTCTGTCATCATTTACTCACCCTCAAGTTGTTCCAACCCTTTATGAGTTTCTTTCTTCTTTTGAACACAAAAGAAGATATTTTGAAGAATGTTGGTAACCAAATAGTTGCTGGTAGCCATTGACTTCCATATTATGGAGAAAAAAAATACTATGGAGGTCAATGGCTATCAGCAACTGTTTGGGTACCAACATTCTTAAAATATCTCATGTTGTATTCAAAAGAAAAAAAGAAATGTATGCTGTGTTGGAACATTATAAGGGTGAGTAAATGATCACAAAGTTTAATTTCTGTTTGAGCTGCCCCTTTAAGCAGACGTGGGCTGCAGTCTATTGTTATTAAATTATTTTATGTTTTTTTATGGCAATTTTCCTCCTTTGTGGAGATTTACAGTTGCATTGTGCAAATTGGACAATGTTCTTTTGCATTTTACAGAAGAAAGAAAGATACAAGGGTTTGGAACATCACAAAGTTCCTTTCACAGTACGTGTAAATATATTTGTACTTCTCACACCCCAGTGGAAATGAACCTTCTTTGTTACATTGTTCAGTCAATATTTGTAGCTCATGTAAGTTTAGGTTCCTGATTCCTGGGCTGCTTTCCTGGACACAGCTGTGAGACTCGTGCAACATCCTTTAATTCTCTCTGGATCCATTACATTACCCCTGTACCTGTCACTGCAACAGCTCCTTAAACACTGCCTAACATGTACTGTGGATAAATAAATAGGACGGCTAAAAACATTTCTGCCATATTCCCAGAGCTTAGATCAGTCACTATGAACAGCATGTGTGAGCTGTAGCCAGATCCTCTCTACGGGCATGCGACCCACCAATCAGCTGGCCAGATGCTGAGGGAGTGTTTTGGAAGTGAAGCCGCTGTCAATCACAAGGCTCTTCTGGGATTGAACCTGTCAGCAGCCTTTACCCTTCCTCCTGCTATCTCTCAGATGACTGGCTAACTGCTTTGACCCATATCTGCCTCGCCTGGACGCGGCCCAACGCTGTTCCAATCGCTCTAATTATGCCCATGAATTACAGTTGTCTGTTGCAAAGGGGATGCATTTGGCGTCTCTGAGCAAAGAGTGTGTGTTGGCACTGCATCATCAAGGAAGAGAGTGACTAAATACGCTTTATGTTCACACTGTTGAAATACAGAGATCAACAACAGCTGTTTTCCTGCACTTTGCTTTTCTTCGAAAACTACTGTACCACTCGTAATATTTCTACAATATGTATGCTGTGCATAGTGTTTCCCATAATACTGTACCTCACAGTACAATGCACTCAACTTGATCTTTCCATCTTTAAATTCTTTAACCATGTCCTTCTGAAGTATAATGCAGAAGAAATATCTGCTGTGATATCTAAAACATTTCTCGACTTCCAAACAGTTAAAATGATAAAACCTAAAAAAAAATTTTTAAAAACTATCGACATAGATTTCTGACATAGTAATTGCACCCCGTTTACAGAATGAAATATCTATGTAATGAGGTCCTGACCGATGTAAAAAGGTTATGCCACAACAATGTATCGTGTATATTACTCAATATGCAGTATGTATTGAAAAAAATGTGAAAAATATATTTTTTAAAAGATTACTTATTATGGGCATAATACAGGTGCATCTCAATAAATTAGAATGTCGTGGAAAAGTTCATTTATTTCAGTAATTCAACTCAAATTGTGAGACTTGTGTATTAAATAGATTCAATGCACACAGAAGTATTCTAATTTGTTGAGATAGTGAATTGTTTTTTTGTTTGTTTGTTTTTTAAATGTGAGCCAAAATCATCACAATTAAAAGAACCAAAGACTTAAACTACTACAGTCTGTGTGCATTGAATTTATGCACACAGACTGTAGTAGTTTAAGTCTTTGGTTCTTTTAATTGTGATGATTTTGGCTCACATTTAAAAAACAAACAAATGTGAGCCAAAATCATCACAATTAAAAGAACCAAAGACTTAAACTACTTCAGTCTGTGTGCACTGAATTTATTTAATACACGAGTTTCACAATTTGAGTTGAATTACTGAAATAAATGAACTTTTCCACGACATTCTAATTTATTGAGATGCACACCTGTATAATTTGAACGATATAATAACTTGCAAACTAAAAGTAATGTTTTGGAATACTTAATTGCATGTTATTTGCAAGAAAATAAAAATGTATTTTACTTTTAAATGCAATTAGATGAACTTATAAGTAGTTTTTTTTAATAAATAGGAGTTACATATATATTGCATAATTTAAAATGTAGTTTAAGGTAGCACTTTTATTTTGACATTATTGCATAGCACTGTTAATAAGCATTCATGAAATTGCAGTAAGAATCAGTCAAGATTTTAATAGCCAATTTTCCCCGAAACGTGATTGTACTAGTTTTTGCCCTTAATTTGGGCTGGTTTTGTTACGCAGACCTGGCAACCCTGGATAGTACTGTATTCTGAACACCGCTTCAGCCTATCTGCAACTCCTGTATAGCCCTTGTTTAATCAAGAATAGGTGAACCTTACATAAATCATTTGAACCCCATGTCATCCCAGTACATTAATGAGATAATAATCTTTTAAACAATTAACTACATATGTGGGCGGACACCATGTTTCCATCTCCTCCTGCCAGCACTCCTTGTTATTTTAAGGTATGAATGGGGAATGATTGAGGGGTCAATCAGTAGAAAGCATTAATTATGTGGGAGGAAGGAGGGTGGAGCTGTTGGCAGGAGAAGGAGTGAAGGGAGCAACCGGAGATTGGGTCACATGGCAGCATTCATGCATGGGCCTCCCTGGAGTGCAATCAATCCTTTTTATCTTCTCTGGATTTGTTATCTCACCATTTTTGCTTTGGCCATAACCCTATGTCACATCCAATGTAATGATGAATCCAGGAAAAATGGAGAAAAACACCCATGACAACCTATATATAATAACTGTATGTAATATCTTGTTCTTTTGGCCATCTTTATTTATTTGTTTGTTTCAAAATTGTCACCTGCGTGAGGAGTAGTAGATGGAAAAAAAGATGCCTTGTGCTAATCAAAAGTAGAGCTGTTGACCAAAGCAATATCAGTGTGAAGGGTTTTGATCTAGCAGTTATGAGGAAATTGCCTTTTTCCTGCTTCTCGGAGTGCAAGATGTGTGGCAGTGCAGTGCTACTTATATTTTTCTTATATATCTTTTTTTTCTTTTCTTTTAATTTTAAGCTTTCTTTCCCAGAAGCATTTCTGCCTGTTCTGATACAAGAGAATCCTATCCATATCATTGACTTGTAACTAATCATATTCCTCTTCCTGTAAGCTTTCTTGCTTGGCTCTGGCACAGTAAAACATTCAGACTTCTTTTAAATGATTAATCTAAGGTATGATTTTGAACCAAAGCCAGAGTTTATTTGGCAGGGCCAGACAATGATGGAAGATCGAAAGAGGATGTGGGAGCATTTTACAACTGTGCCAGTCATTTTGACAGCCCCTTGTGGATCTCTAACAGAGGTAGATCCTAAATTAATACCAAGCTCGAGATAATAGATACTGAAGAAATAATATTAGCTGCTTAAGAAAAAAAGAGTGAGTAAAGGTCCTTTTGCAAAACTTGCTAAAAAATCCCCAAATGCATTTATTGAGTTAAGCATTACATTACAATATTACTTCTAGTGCTTCTGGAGTTTTCCATTTATTGCCACTGTCACCCTCTGCCTTGCTCACTGGAGGATTGAACCATTATTTGTTGACTTTATAGTAGCTGCCTGTTTATACTAGAGGTGGGTGATGAGACAAATCTTTACAGTGATACAAGTAATTTTTAACCAATACATCTACCATCATAATTTTCAACCACAGCAAGGAATGACATCACAATATAATAATTCTGCCTGAAAACAGAGACATTACTAATAATAATATAGCCATACCCTATATTTCTCAGCATTGTCACTTAAATGACTACTAATTCATTTTAGAAAAGGTTACACTCACATCACAACTGACCATTTGTCACTTACAACAACCGATCATACCTTTTATTGGAGAAAAAATAACACTCCCACTTACTCTGACTTAGAACAAAACCAACCATTAACTAATTCCCTTATTATTTTTGAATGCTCAAGCAATTTATCGTCTTTTAAACATACTCTCAAACAGTGGCTACACTTTGGGGTTCTATACCATATTTGGATAAGTCAATATAACTGCTCCGTTACATACTTTGGCAGTAAAACCTGTTGTTCATTACACTGATGCTTTGTTTGTATTTGCAAACTCTGATGAGTGATGCAGGCATTACTTTATACATAACATAGTTGCACCTGATAAATCTTAAGGCTTAACATAATACCATATCACTTACAGTATATACAAGTATGCTTAAGGATGAAAATATCAGATCATTTTCATCCTTAGGGATCATCAGAGTAAATTAAATTACAAACTTTTACCAACTTTGTCAGCACATTACATTATTCTGAGTGCATGATTGAATTAAAGCTCTGAATGTGCCCAGAGTTTCGCCTTCATGCAGCGCTTCACGGATGACGGCTCTCAACAATAGTGTGCAGTGTCAGCTCTCTGTCGCCTGTCATATTTGTCAAAGAGGAGGATTCTTTCTGCAGCCCAGTACTGCTGTCTGTTTGATCACTGTGACTTGGTGCTTTAGGGATTCTTGTAAAAACAGCTTACACCCAATACAAAGCAGAGCAACAGGTCGCCAGTTTCAAACTCCATTCTTTAATTACAAATGATGTTCTGTCACAGTAAATCTTTTTCAAACACGTCTGCAGCCCTGTGTTTTAACCTTCTAACCTGTAAATGATTATGGACGAAATAAATATTCAGTGGACGAAATAAATATTTGTTTGTTATATGTGAGTTATATTAGCCTCAAAAGAATAAAGTGAAAATTTTTTACCCACCCTCAACACATAAGAAACCCAGCAAATTCAGTAAAACCGTTTTAGACTAAAAAATTGTCTCACAAGTCAGACTGATCCATACCTGTCAACCCTCCCGTTTTTCCCGGGATTCTCCCGTATTTTATTATTCTATCCCGCTATCATCCCGTTTAAATATTTTCCCGTATTTCTCCCGTATTTTTTATCTTTCAATATATGAAAAAATCCCACTGGGCGTATTTTATGTTTGCTACATTCGTTTCCGGTAAAACTCCCGTAATTTGTATGGGCCAAACCTCATTATATGAATAATCACGACAACAAATTCTAAGGTTGTCCAGTTGCCTGACCTTGTATGAAACGCATCTTTCTCACACGATCGATGCATACAAATTTCAACCCATTTGTCCCCTCAACTTGGCAACCTACAGCCCAGTGATGCTACTGATATGTGCGCAGGTAGTGCTCCAGTGAAAAAAAACTAAATATACAGTACATGTAAATTGAGATATTGTCACGAATTCGGTCCATGGACTTCCGTTTATTCACCACCAGAGGTCACCCTTTCCTTTACATTGACTCTCGCACAACACAAACTGTTGCATAGCACCCCGGACTACATATCCCATCATTCATTGCACGGTTTGCACACTGCACTGATTGCACTCATTGCACACAGATGTTTCTTATCACTTCACTCACTATATAACACCCACTCAAACCCCCATTCTCTGCTGAATATTGTTTAGCCCGTACCCCATTCCGAGTCTCTGTGTTTTCCTTGTTTTGCCTTGCCTGTTTTTGCGGTTTCTGATCTTTGCCTGTTTTCCTGGATTTTCCCTCTCGTCTCGCCCCTGTGATTCTGTCTGTCGATCGGTGACCTACGCTAGCCCTAGGACTATTCTTGTGTTTTTGCCCGCCATATACCTGTTTGCCATTGTTCGACCCTGCCTGTTATACCACGTCTCTTAAATAAAGCTTGCAGATGGATCCACACGTCTCACGTCTCGTCAGCCCCGTCACAGATATAGCTTACACTTCAAAAGGCTGTTTAATTGATTAAATATGAGCGAGTTTCAAAGTCAGGTGCTGTGCTGCTTTGTTTATGGCGGTTACGGGGGAAACCAGTTCCTGGCGAAAAGCGCCACCTGCTGGCAGAGAATGAATTTGCATTTTTCAATAAGCCCTTCTGCTCTGTTTAGACCAAAGCCAAAAACGACCCTTATTTTTACACAGAAAACACGCAGTTTTAAATGTGAACTGGTGGATCAACAAGATGATAATGAGTTATAAAACTCTAAAGATATAGCCTACACTAAGATATATTTATGTTACTAAATTAATATAATTTGATAATAATTGTTTAAATTAATATTAAAATAATATAATATAATATAATATACAAATTGTTACTTTTGACGGTTTTGCGGTTCTCAACTCTGGCCCTCGAGATTCAATTTCCTGCAGAGTTTAGCCCCAACCTTGATCAAACTCACCTGCCTGTAACTTTCTAGTAATCCTGAAGACCTTGGTTAGCGTGTTCAAGTATGTTTGATTAGGGTTAGAGCTAAACTCTTCAGGAAAGTTGACCTCAAGGGCCAGAGTTGAGAACCCCTGGTCTATGGTCTCATCCACTGCTCCATGTTTCAGGTCTGACACTACTTCATGGTCTGTGTTCTCGTCCACTGCTCCATAGTTTGTGGTCCAGACCCACTTCTCCTCCAAGGTCCAGGACTGCCACCATGCCATAATCATGGCCTCTTCCACTTCACAGGCCTGGCCCTTCATCTCTCTCCCCTGTCCCCTCCATTTCATCACCCTCTTGGACTGTGTTTCCCAAAAGCGTCGTAAGCCTAAGTTGATCATAGCTCCATTTGTGACAATGGGTCTATGATGTACTTAGACTTACGATGCTTTTGGGTATCGTAAAAACGCAGCCCTGGACTGTTTGTTGGTTTTGATTTAGTGTTTTGTTTGGGCATCAAGGGGGTTCATGTTTTTGATCAATGTTTATGTCATGTATTATATTTTATAGTTATTAGTCATGTTCCTGTCATGTGATTCCCTGTTCCCATCATGTGATCTGGTCATGTGGTTCCTTTGTTTTATGTGTTATGTTTTCATAAGGTGTGTTCGAGTTGAACTATATTGAGATCTGCTGGTTGCAGGCAGAGGAGGAGTGAAAAAACAGCCATCAAGATGCAATATTTCTGAATACACAGACTTTTCATAAGTTTTGATGGAGCACCAGAAATATGCATTGGCACCAGTCAAAAGGCGTGTTCACCTTCATGTGTCACTACATAGACCGATCGGCGAGAGTTGCCGCTAGCAGTCAGGGGCTGAATTGAAAGTCCATCAAGTCGGACACTGTCTATTGTTTGCACACTCTCTTACAGATAAAGTGAATTAAATGCAATATTTGTCAAATACACAGACGTTTCAGAAACATTTTCATGAGCAACAGAAACACTTTTTATATACTGCTTAATACAGTACCTGTTCTGTTCAAGAAAAAAAGTTAAACATACACTATTTTAATACCATTAAAGTGTGGCCGATCAGTCTGCGCGGCACTGAATGAAGTTGAATACACCGTCGATGTGTTCCAAATGGGATATATCGCCCTCCGAAGGGCACTTCGGAATGAAAACAATCATGGCCACCATATTGAAGGGTTGTTCCAAACCTAATTGTTCAAAACTGGCCACTTCAAAGGGCCCTTCGGAATGAAGGATTTCGAAGGGTACAACTAATGGACACTTCGGGCCACCATGATTCCTTCCATGATGATGGCGCCTCCGTATGGGCATGGGATGATAACGCAGAAGGGCACCTCTCGTCCCCTACACCCTTCAACCCTTCAAAGCTCTCGCTCTGGATGAACCCTTCCGAATGGAACAAAGGGCTAAAGTCTGAGAAAATTTCTAATCAAAATGCACTTGTCATGTGTCTTGTCAGGTGATTCTCAGTTCTGTCTTGTCATTGGTTCATTGTCATCATTATTCTCAGGTGTATCTTGTTAGCCATTGGTCCTTGTGTATAATATATATAGTCCTCATATTTCCATAGCCTCTTGTCTAGCTTTGTTTGTGTAATCGGCTTTTAGTGAATTGGTCAAGTCTGTTATAGTCAAGTTTAAGTCTCGTTTTAGTATTCATGCATGTTAGGTTTTAGTTCTGCTTATTTTGCATCTGGTTTACTGTTCAATAAACTGCACTTGGTTTCTCAATTTTGGCTTGCCATCAGTGGATTGAATTTAGTGTTACAGTATGGATTATTTTTGTATAATTTTTGTGATTTTTTGGTTTTGTTTATGTAACTGGACAGATGTGGTTATTATTAATTGTTGTTGAAAGGTGAAGCGTGTAAAGATTTGTCAGCAATAAAATGACAGAATTTTAATTTCTGGATGAACTATAGCTTTAATATGCCTTTCCAGATGATGCTGTTCCTTATTTTCAACAGTTTTTTCTCTCTCTCTTTCCTTTCTTGCACTGAGAGCTCAACATTCTAGTGTGGAAATCAATTTGTGTAATACTCAGTGAGTGAGGATTTCGTTGTGTTGTCACTCCAGCCTTGTGTTTGAATTCAGCAGATGTGTTCAAGGAATCTCCAGGCATCAATAGACACAAACAGATTATATACAGTAAATGTCTCTCTCTGGGTTATTAGTGTCTCTCTTCATTGGCCTCAATGTATTGTGGAACAGCTGCTCTCCATACAGAGAAACATTGACTCATCTGTTTTCCCTTTTGCTGTCAGGATGTGACACAGCAAATGCTTGTCATGCATGGTTTAAAGTATGATTATAATATTACCATGGTTACTAAGAATAATTTTTAAAAAATGCATACAGTTTTACATGCAGTGTTTTGACCTACAAAAGGTTTAAGTATGCAACTTTAGCATAAAGGTGGCATTTCTGCTCTGAGTGGGAGGTACAGTATTTGAAGCCAAACTATTTAGAAATGTGTACATTTTTGACAAACAATAGATGTCTTCCTAATATAGCTTCTTCTTCTTCTTCTTCTTCTTTTTTAACGGAGGCTGGCAACCAACTCCTAATAGAGCTGTGATCACACAATAACTGTAATAAAGTTTTGTTCTATTATATTTCTCATAAAGCACTGACATCATAATAGTTGTAATGGAACAATAGATAAGAGTTAAAGTAATAAAGCTGTGGTCTACTGTTACAATAGTTATATTTGTATAGTTAATGGCTGTATAGTTAATGGTTGTAATGAGCTATGGCTACAATGATCTATTTCACTGTTATTTTTAGAGTTATTTAATTTATAGTCTTTTACATTTTTAAAGAAAGAGAGTAGGGAATAGTTTCAGGACTCTTGGCTCAAAGCTGCCTTTTGGGGAAAAAAAGAATTCCATTGATACTATATACAGAACAATATTGTTTCCTTTTTATTATGGTGAAAATTGAATTGAAGTGTTACTGTAGTTATTTCAAGATTATTCTGATTATATACATTACTTGTAACATGTTACACTGCTGAGAACACTCCGTAGTCACCGCATAACTCAAGTAAAGCAACCAGATGGTTGGCATTAGACTTCATTTATCAAAATATTAGTAATCCTCTTGGATGTATGCTATATCTAGATGTTCCAACGCACACTCTATTTCACAGTAACCCCCTTCTCCAGGGCCGAGCATCTTACTTTCCTCTACAGTATGTCTGCCTCCGCATGAATAATGGACGAGATCACCAATTAAATATTGAAATGAAATCAGAGGAATGAGATGAATTTAAAGGGATTGGGGGCTTGTTAAACAACTGCTCCTTATTTGTCTTTGCAGGATGAAACCTTCTCTCTATGTTTGATATTTTGACTACAAATAGTTGAGTGGGAATGGAAGAAGTGGCAAATCAGAGTATTAGCAAGGGTTATATAGTGTCCATGTATCTTTGGGCACCTAGGCACTAGAGTTTACACTGCAAATCCATTTATTTAAAAGGGGATGCATCACCATGATGGTGTTTTGTACCACATAAAAATTAGTTTTTACATTATGAGAATAAGCTTGTTTTGTTTTGAGAATAATCTCATAATAGTCATTTCATGATAATAAAGTAAAAGTTCTCAGGTTAAAGTGTAATATTTTGAAAATACAGTCAAAACTATGAGATTGAAGTTATAGCATTATAAGTCTAAAGTTGTAATATGATGAGAACAAAGTTGTAAGGAAAGTAACATCAAAGTGAAGTGGAATGAAACTGCTATTTAAGATGGTACAAAGAAGGCAATTTCATGAATGTCTGACTGGTTCTTTCTCTGAAATAAATGTATTCCTTCCTAATTTCCTACTTAACCACAGCATTTATGTGGGGAAAAAACCCCAAGGGTTTCCACAAAGAAGTTATTACATCTTTCCATTGCAGAAAGGTTCTTCAGAATAAGAAAAAAATGTGGTTGTTTACATGTCTGTCTGGTGTTTTAATATGTTTAAAGACAAACTATGTGTAAATTCATCAGTCAACACTATTGCTAAGTTTGTTCTCCTTAAAACTTGCACCAAAGACAATCAACCCCTGTTCCCTACAATGAAACCAATCCTGTCAGCTTGCAGGGTGGGGTCAACTGTGAGATGGCAAACAAGAACATGTTTTGTGTAACATTAGCCACACAGAGGTGTTTTAATGTAGTCAAGCCTACGTTTAATGACATAAATTACGTGTCCGATGTTGTAGAGAGCAATAAATAAAACACATTATCATTGTGATACATCAAATTGTGGATGACCCCTCTTCTTCTTTGGAATCAGTTTCTGGTTCAAATATATATGGCTAACTTAACCCAATATTGCTACTTGTCACTGTGTAACATTTACTACTATAGTGGACCAAGTAGTCTGAGCTGGTGTGATTGAGTGGAGGCGGGGACTAAGGTTAAATATGTCATTTTGATTATGAAAGATGAGTTTTATTGGATGCAGTTAATGGACACAATCAGGGGAACCCATAACTTTGAATCACCTTATTTGGAACCTTTATTTTTAAAGTGTACCTCAATCCCACAATATTGCATTTATACATGGATTTAAATGGCTCAAGGGTTTGAGAAAGTGGTGCCTGGATTGACCAAAGGCTGAGTAAACTGAAAAACTCACTCTGACATATACATCCTTTCACCACTGAGAATTTTAGGGAGACATATCCAGTTATATTTTTGGAAATGCATAGCTCTGGCCCATCCCAAATAGTTAATGAGTTGAAATTGGCCACACCCCACAGTATACAGAATTGGAGTTTCAATGGCATTAAAAAATGACTGAATTGGAATTCAAAGATATTTAACGCAATCACACATGATTTGTATTATAAGTGAAAAAAAAAGTAGTGCAAAAGAAAATATCTTTCAATCCTGCCTGTTGTTGTTTAGCTCTATTTTGACAGCTTGGTACGAAGTAAAGCATTTTGTGTTTGATAGTAATATTAACTGTAATATGATAGTGTTTTAATATATTGTAATATAGTATAGTGTAGTATGGTATAGTGTATAATAGGGTGTATGATACAGTATAAGTATTTCAACAAATTAAATGTATTATTAAAATTACTATACTATAACTACTATTTTTATTCTACTTTAAATTTAAATTCAAATTACAAGTTTGCATTTGCTAGAACAAATAAAATTCAATAACTGAACTTAATTTAAAAGGGAATTAAGAGAAATTTAAGAGGCATTTTTAGTTCAATTCTGAATGAGACACAACCCTCCTTTCAACACCAGATCAAAACAGATCCTACACAATCCTATTTGTCAGTTGCTATATATGCACACAACTTTCAACTGAGATATATGGCTTATATAAGGGAAAACAAAGTGGTTTTGATAACTTCAGCTCACAGAAAGTAATAATTCACCACAAATGTTCTCCTGACAGTGATCTTCTTATTGGTGATTGCTACTGTGAGCTCTGGTTTCACCGGTATTCCTGATCCTATTCATATCCCATGGGAAATATACACAGGTCATTTCTAAAAGAAAGGGTTACATAAACATGATTTTCTCATATTGGTAAGCATTGCACACTGGAGACATTCAAATAACAAAATGCCTGCAACAAAGAAGTAGTACTGTATGTGTTTTCACACAATGCTCATGCTAAAATTTTGATTTTGACTGATCCCTTTGACTGAATGCACTGTTCAGTAAGCTCATTGCAAAAAAAAAAAGAAAAACAAAGAATTTAACAGCTGATGCATCAAGAGAAATACAGAGTTCTGGCATACAGAGTAGCAGTTGCAGCTTGCTTCAGAAATCCTACACCTTCCCCAGCTCCACCTGTATAGATCTGCTACGAGGTGATTCATGTATGCTATATGGGGGTGTTTTCATGAATGTTATATTTGCAGCAGCAATATTTCTTACATGCTCACAGCAGCATGTTGTGGATGTATTTGCAGTAGCAAGTCTCGGTACTTGCTCTGCCACAGCAGCGTAGCAGATCTATTCCACCAAGACCAAATACATTAACATTGTCATGTACATTACCATGCCAATCCCTCCGAGAGTTGTCATGACAGAAATGGTAATTTATATACATATAAAAGTATCGATGCAATAATTAAATATAATTTAAAAAATACTATTTGTATGCTTTTCAACATTTGTTGTATTGCATTTTAAGCAGCTTTGTAGCATGCAAAACCTCAGACTCAACTAAAATCAATTGTGAATTTCTGCCTATGTTCTAACAGAGCCCTTCTTTGACACTGGCCATGAAAATGTGAAGATGTTGGGAAAACTATGAATATATGTACAATTTATGTAAAAAGTGCTTTTTGATCTCCAGGGTAAAAAAAAGAGCACAATCTACAGTGGGCATAAAAGCAGGCTTTGTTCTTAAAATTATGCCTCATTTTAATCTTTCATAAGAGCACAGATTCAACATGCCATGTATTGCCATTTGCAGTTCAAACATGTGATATATATTGTATGTTTCACTATGAACATTGTATCATTTATATCAGAAAACCTCAATAGCTGAAAAAGTATCACTAATCCAGCTATTACCAATCGATGAAATACTGAAAATAAATTATGCAATTTGTCATGGTATTTACTGTAAAGTGGCCCCCAAAAAGGATTTGTACACATTTGAAATCTTATAAATGTCAACAAAATGCCAAGCCTAGTGATATTTGAAAAAAACAAAAACATGTGGACACTATCAGACTGTCTGATATTGGAGGAATATTTTTTGTAGTTAATGTGATGAACTACACATGCGGTTACTCTAAACACCTGTGTGGATTTGAGAGGAACTGACTTCAAGTGTCTATTAATGTTTTGGGGCCCACGGTATTGTTCTCTTTTTTATATTTTTCATATAGAGCATGTAAGTCATTCTTTCACATTCACAAGTCATCTTCATAAGTCTTATTATTATTCAGGGTTGTGTATAAAGTGAAGTGAAGGGACATTCAGAATAGCGTGTGACATTGCCGGACCCTCAATCTATGACAGACTGACAAAGCCCAATATCTAAAAATGAAAGCTGAGCTGTTTATGACAACTCACCGAATGAGCACGTGCAAACTTATCAATTTTATGACAGCTCTAAATCAGGTTGTTACAGAGAAATTTATCGTCCCATTCTTGCGCTGCTCAAAAGCGTTACAGAGGTTAGACAAAAGCGTGGCAAAATAATCATCTCAATAAGCCACGGAACATGACCTGAAAAATGATTAGGAAGGGAATGACAGAAATATTCCAAGAGCCGCCGGAGCGTCGTGAATTTACAGCTTTATTAGATTGTCTGTCTGGCCATCTCTACAGCCGCTTATCGATGATTTGAGGTGAATGGAGGGTAATGGGAAAACTTCAAATCTATTGGTCATATTTACTAAGGCTTCCAAAAGAGCAGAAAATGGTACAAGTGGTGTGTGTCCTTTAAATGAGTTTGGATTAATTCTACCATCTTGACATGATCATAGAAAAGAACAATTTCAGAAAAGGCGAGAGGGAGTATAAAAGCAATGATTGAAATGTACGAAAAAATTAGCTGGATCGTTTCAGGAGAAAAAATACTACGTGTATAGACACACAAGGTTTAGCTTTCATCTAAGCATGAGTTTAGAACCAAATAGGTCATCAAATAGAGGCAGAAAACTGAATATTTACTTGAAAGACTGTTCTCTGTTGAGACAGTCAGCATGATGGAACCGAGTTATTTTGGTAACACAAGGATCCTGCCTAAGGAGAAATGAATCACATGGTGATTCAAGAGTCTGATCAGGGACAAGCATGCAACTTTAACCTTTTCCCATCTTTACCACAGACGACCCACAATGAGTGATCATTCTCACAACTAAACAATCATGCAACAGTTAAACAAGATCAAATAAAATAACAAAATAAGCAGCAATCAAAATTAAAAACTCGTTTTATGATAACGCTGAGCTTCAAAATGAGGGGAAAAAAACATGAACATAAAAAAGTAGCTAATATAACTTGTGCACTGTTTTTCAAGCCTTTTAAGCCACAAGAATAGTGTGGTGTGAGAAAGAAAAGTTATTTATTGTAAATCTCCCCTTCTTACCTCTCATTTCTCCAACTTGCTGTTATATTTGGTTACGTGACGCATGATAATCAATGCTGATTCAATGCTGAAAAAAACTTAATTTAACTTACACTGGTTTTCCTCAAAATCTCATGATTTTGGGCCACACAAGTTCCTGAACATGATGATTCATGGGATACGATTAGCCTCAAATATCAATCTGAAGCATGGATTTCGTGTGCATTAAGAACATTGAGCTTTGACATTTATCAGTCTTGGATTCTTAGTTCCCCCTTAGTTCCTGTCCACATGCTCTCAAATGACCAAGACCGTGAATATGGGCATGAACCTGGCATGATGCAGCTAAAAACATAATTTTTGAAATGTATACAAGTAGTTTTTGAGCAACTCAATCACACAGGAAAACGTAACTATTTTATGTGGTGGCAATTTTGTGTTATTCATACAATTTTTTTAAGCATGTAGCCACCCCTAAACATAACAATCACTGGGATGCAAGGAATGTAAGTCACTAGGATTGTATGAAAACATACAAATGAGAAATTCATACGAATTAGCCACCAATAAAAAAGACACTTGAACATTCTGCTTAACATCTCCTTTTGTTTTCAAAAGAAGAAAGTAAACTAATGAAAAAGAAAGCACCAGGCCCAGATTGTGTTACACCAGCCTGTCTGAAAACCTGTGCTGACCAGCTGGCCCCTATCTTCACACAGATCTTTAACAGATCACTGGAGCTGGGCGAAGTCCCTCCATGCTTCAAACGCTCCACCATCATCCCCATCCCAAAGAAACCCAAAATTACAGGACTAAATGACTACAGGCCTGTGGTTCTAACGTCTGTGGTCATTAAGTCATTTGAAAAACTGGTGCTGGCCCACCTGAAGGACATTACTGGACCCTTGCTGAATCCTCTTTAGTTTGCCTACAGAGCAAACAGGTCTGTGGACGATGTAGTCAATATGGGACTGCATTATGTTCTGCAACATCTAGACAGACCAGGGACTTATGTGAGGATCCTGTTTGTGGACTCGACTTTTAACACTATCATCCCAAACCTCCTCCTGCCAAAATTAACTCAGCTCTCCTTGCCCATCTCCGTCTGTCAGTGGATCACCAGCTTCCTGACAGACAGGCAGCAGCTAGTGAGGTTGGGAAAATTCTCATCCAGCACCCGCACCATCAGCACTGGCGCCCCTCAGGGACGTGTCCTCTCCCCACTGCTCTTCTCCCTCTACACGAACGACTGCACTTCAAAGGACCCCTCTGTCAAGCTCCTAAAGTTTGCAGACGACACCACACTAATCGGCCTCATTCAGGACGGTGATGAGTCTGCTTACAGAAAGGAGGTTAAAGAGCTGGCTGTCTGGTGCAGTCTTAACAACCTGGAGTTTAACACGCTCAAAACTGTGGAGATGATCATGGACTTCAGGAAGAACTCCCCTGCTCTCCCTCCACACACCATCATGAAAGGCACTGCAACGACAGTGGAGACATTCAGGTTCCTGGGCACCACTATCTCCCAGGACTTGAAGTGGGACACTCACATTGGGCCTCATTTATCAATCTAACGTAGAAACGAGTGCAGATCTGTGCGCACAAATCAACTTACGACAGAGTTCACGTGTGATTTATGAAACATTCGTATGCCGCCGATCTCATCGTACGAATGATCGCATGTTGATAAATGTGTTGCCAGAAAACAATCGTCATTTGAATATCACGCCCCTAAAAACACCCAGGTTTTGAAGCCTCGCCCCAAGAGTTAACGACACGCAGAAACGAAACCCGGCCAAAAAGAGGAAGTAATTTTCTGTCGTACGTTCGTTTCGTAAATGAGGCCCATTGACTCCACAGTGAAAAAGACCCAGCAGAGGTTGTACTTCCTTCACCAGCTGAGGATGTTCAACCTGCCACAGGAGCTGCTGAAACAGTTCTACTCTGCAGTCATTGAGTCCATCCTCTGCACTTCAATAACTGTCTGGTTCAGCTCAGCTACCAAATCTGACCTCAGAAGACTACGTCGGATAGTCCAGACTGCTGAGCGAATCATTGGTACAACCCTCCCTACTCTCCAAGAACTGTACTTATCCAGAGTGAGCAAAAGGGCTGGCAAAATCACTCTGGACCCCTCACATCCAGCCCACTCCCTCTTTGAACTGTTGCCATCTGGTCGACGCTACAGAGCACTGCGCACCAGAACGGCCAGGCACAGGAACAGTTTCTTCCCTCAGACAATCCATTTTATGAACACTTGACAATAATTGTGGAACACACAACACTTTATATACACATATACTTATTTATCTAACACACATACTTAGTTTACATTTCGAATTTGCACATAATATACCTGTACATACAAAACTGTCTATTGTAATATACCTGTACATACAATTGTCAATCTGTATATTGTTATTCCCTGTTTACTTGTTCTGTTTTTATTCTTTTATTATCTGTCCTGTCACTGTCATTCTGTTGCACTGTGGAAGCTTCTGTCACGAAAAAAACAAATTCCTCGTATGTGTAAATAGACCGGGCAATAAAGCTCATTCTGATTCTGATTCTGATAATAAAGGTTTGGAATGCATGGGTAAATCATGATGGAATTTTCATTTTGGCTGAACTGCCCCTTTAAAAATAAAGGGCCTTCACACTGAAAGCAGTTTGCACCATTAAAGTGACCAAAAGTCATTCAATGAGAGCTGGTCATTTCGGGTGACATAAGTGACTGTTGGCAATTCACTAAAGGTGAGTAGACACAATGCAACATCAAACAATGAGCAGAGATCATTGCTGAGTCAAGTGAGACTCATTTTCACACAAGGCTACAAAGAAGAGAATGTCATAATTTGTTTAGTTGAGAGGAAATTAACATTGATGTTAATGATTCATGTGACGGGTTCAAATCATGTGCAGCTGGACAGCTGCAATTGTCTCGTTCTGACTACAGTAACACCCATATTAAAGGATGTCATGGGCTCAGGGGTGTAAATTTGGCACAAATGCTTTACAGCCCACACATGAATAATTAAGAAGCAATAAATCAAGACTCGATTGGCATAATGAGCACACGGCTCTGAAGAGGCATGTCATCTGAGTCTCAAGAATTAAATAATTCTTACATGGCAAGTGAATTTTAAAAAAGTTAATTGTAAAACAGAAAAACAGAAAACAGTTATTTTAAATTATAATTAGAAATATAAATGTTTTGACTATATATTTGATCAAATAAAATCAAATAAATGCAGCCTTGGTGAGCATAATTTACTTCTTTGAAAAACATACAAAAAAAAAATCTTAGCAGTGTACATAAAAAACTGATTATTTGGCAATACAAATCTAAAACAATTCTGACAAAAACCTTCTTTCGGGTGGTATTATTCATACCAAAAAGTGGGACTCCGAAGGTTATTCTGCCCAAATGAAAAAAATGAATGCATTCATAAGAGGGTCTAAAGGTGAAACGGAGGTAGACTGCAAACCCAAATCTGAATTTTAAAAGATGCAGAGAACTATATTTTATTTATGGCTAACTGTTTCCCGAGGTACTTAAATGGCATTCAACAGATACAATTACATTCCTCTAATGAGGAAAAAACTGAATGTTGTTAAAAAGCAGCATCAGATGTGTTAGCAGAACAAGCTCCATATCTGAACATGGATGTCCTCCACTCATAGACTTTATTAACCTTTCCATGCGTGTCAGAGTAATATGTGCGGCACGGAAGACACGTTGGCATTTGTATTGGCCATATAGCGACGCCTCCTCTAAATGCCACAGCTAATGAAGCCTCCAACTGATGGCAGTGAGGTTCACAGATAATAACCCACAAGCCCACTGAGAGTAAAAACCTGTGTGTGTGTGTGTGTGTGTGTGTGTGTGTGTGTGTTGTGCGTGTGTGCATGTGTGCATGTTCGTTCTTGTAGAGGTTACTAGGTTGCACTTCTGTTACAAGATGAATGCTAAGGAGGTAGCCTATTTTTGTATTTCTTCCTTATACATTTCCTGACCTAATGACAGAGGTCTCACTGAAAGCTTTCCAGGTTCATCTCACAATTTTTGAAACCTTATGGTATACCTCCAAAGTATACCCCTGTAAGTCATTAGCTATATCTTACCAGAACAAATCCAAAGTATACCTTATACCTCCAAAGTATACCCCCCCCCCCCCCCCCCCCCCTATTTGTGGAAGGGACCACTGGAGCGTGCAGTCCACTTCTGTTGGGATTTTTATGAGATTTTCCAGAATGCCTTAATCTTATTGTGAACATTATTAATGAATCGCAAACCAATTTGCTCGTAATATCTGGGGAATGCTCGCCACAATTGTAGAGGCATTGACCCGAAGTGCTTAGGGCGACTTTCTCTTTAACTCTTTTCTTACAATGCATGAATGAATGAAGAAACAGGCTTTGTGGAGACTAAATTTGAGAGTGTGTAGATGATTCATTGCCAACGTTCTGACCACAAAGTATGCTCAAGAGTGCCAAAACACCTGCTTGGGAACCACCAATAAAAATCACAGGCACCAAGTCATTCCAGCAAAACGCATCCAGTTGAAAACCACGGTTTCAGAGATAATTTCAATATCACAGATTTACAATTTGAAATGCTCAGCATGTGTTGGCGTTAGCATGAGATGATTATGGATACCGGCTCTCTTTTGGAAAGGATCGATCAAATTCACAGCCCCTACAGTCTCGCAGAGTACCTATCAGACTGTCATTTCATATCTCTATGACATATTGATTGTAGCCAGAAGGAGTTGAGGTGTATAGTCTGAAGATGCAATTTGGAATTAGGTGTTCAATAGTTGGACCTTTTATCCCCATCCAAACAAGCACTGAAACATCTGGACCATGCTATTAAAGGGATAAATTATCCCCAAAATATGTAAATTATGTCATTATTTGCTCACCCTCATATGGTTCCAAACCTTTCTTCGATGGAACACAAAAGGAGATGTTTAGTAGAATGTCCAAGCTGCTCTTATCTATTCAATTAAATTGAAGTGGATCTGGAATTGTCATACAAAAAAAAAAAATCATAAATTCATAAAACTGGTCACATGCATATGGAAGCATATACTAGATTTAAGAGCTACAGAAAAAGTGAAGATTTCAGTGACTTGTTGGTCTGTTCCTCACACAAAGCAATGGTAATAACTATAGTGTACCATACACTAGACATGGTCTAATATGTATGGAAAAGAGCAGTGCGAACACTCAGTGCGAGAGAAAAAAAAGTTGGGGTAAAACTTTACAATAGGGAACACAGGAATTTCCCCTCAATAAACTCCTAATTTGCTACTTATTAATAGTTATTAAGGTTGTTGTTAAGTTTAGTTATGGGGAGAATTAAGGGATCTAGAATACGGTCATGCAGAATAAAGCATTAATATGTGCTGTATAAATTCAAATAAACAGCCAATATGCTAGTAATATGCATGCTAATAAACAACTATTTAATAGTGAGAATTGATTCTTAAAATAAAGTGTTGCAAAAGCTACATAACAGAAAGAATGTTGATGTTTAACTTTATACTGCTGGATAACGTTTTTTGGTCAGTATTTCAATGGATCAAGTCTAGCAACCAGCTCACATACTGAGTTACTCTACAAATGTTATGCCCTAGAGCATAGCTAGAAAAACCTTCCAAAAGACGTTTGCCCTGTAGTAGTTCTACTGTGAGTAACTTCGGAAAAAGTGCCTTGCTAAAAAATAAATAAGCAGAAAAAAATGCCCTGAATCAACATAATATAAGAGCAGCTGAAGTTTGGCTTATTTTTATAGTTTGGGAAATGTATCTTTAAAAGTATGTTAGCTCCAACCCCTAAAGAAGAATTTGACTTGTTTTGTTGTATTTATTATCTCTTATGTTTATAGTCCTATGGATTTTGTCTCCTTAATGAAGGCTATGCATTAAGAAGGCCCTGGAACACTCTTTCAATTAATGTTGGAGAACCATCATTTTATTCTATAACAAAATAAGGGACATAATGAGGCAGTTTTCTGGAGGCAGTACACATTTAGTCTTTAAGACCCATTCACACCAAGAACGATAACTATAAAGAAAATTATAATTATTATATTTGTGTTCACACCAATAGACATTAATATTCTGTTTAATCTAAATGCATGCTGCATTTTATTGTACATCAGCTGGGAAAAAAAAAACATTCTGAAAGTGATTTGAACATGATCGTTACTGCAGTGATGTGGACTTTGCTACGAATTGGAATGATTATTAAAACTTAATAGTTATTGTTATAGTTATCATCCTTGGTGTGAACAGGCCTTTAATACATGCAGTATATTTCAGTGGTTTCCTTACCAGAGCTGTCTGAGCACTGTATCAGTATGGAGCACATGGCCATGTTTTCATTAACTCCACAGGGGAATGACTGTCTCAAAAATGTTCATTTATCCTCAGCTGTTATCCAAAATACTTCCAGCTTAGCTGGCCCATTCACATCAGTGTCACTGGAATTTGAGACATTGCACTGCACTTTAAAGGGCAATTTCATTAAAAAAAATTAAGGTTATCTTCAGAGAAATTTAATTTTGATCTTTTGATATAAGATTTCTGTTGTGTAGGCTACTATTAAAATATACTGTAAAGTTCAGCCAGGACATAACAGAGATGCTCCACTTTATCCTTATTTGGGATGGAAAAATAAGTTGGTTAATTAAGTGAAAAATGGGATGAGCCCCAACTGGATGTTTAACGTTGTGACAGGAATAAATTGTTTGGTGTTAAGTAAGCCACCATCTTTGATATGTACTTTAGTCACTGTTAAAGTGCCCCTATTATGGTACTGAAAGGTTCATATTTTGGTTTTGGGAGTCCCCAACAACAGGTTGACATGCATGCAAGGTAAAAAAAAAAAAAACACTTTCATTGTCTTATAAATATGCATTTATTTTTACTTTACTTGCTCAACGACTCCCAAACGATTCACTCAACAATTCATTTTTCCAAACCCCTCCTTTGTGTGACGCTAATCTGCGGTGATTGGTCCGATTGGTCTCATTTTCATTTCATCATGCCTGTAATGCCTGATAAAGCCACGTTTGTGAGCGCAGTGTTGCTTTGTGTACATCTGTTACCGAGGAAACCGCTATTTTTACTGCTCCAAAAGCTGCACCTAGTGTCAAAGAATGAATTTGCATTTTCATTCAGACCAACGCGAAAAGTGGGCGGGCAATATGCTAACGACTCGTTTCAAAGATTCAGAGTTGGCTCTTTCTTTTGAGAGACAATAACATTATACACGGTGCACTTTCAGATTTAAAATTTTGCAGGATGTTTTCATTCACTTAGAGCGGTGTTACACACTGCATGAAAAGGTAATTTTCAAAAATCCATAATAGGGGCACTTTAATATATTTACAGACAGTAATCAGGGGCTTGGCTTCGGTTTTGTTGGTCACACTTTATTATCGCTATTAACAAACTATTAACTATGACTTTTGCCTCAATAAACTCCTAATCTGATGCTTATTAATAGTTAGTAAGGTAGTTGTTAAGTTTAGGTATTGGGTAGGATTAGGGATGTAGAATATGGTCATGCAGAATATGTGCTTTATAATTACTAATAAACAGCCAACATGTCAGTAACAGGCATGCTAAAAAGCAACTAGTTAATGGTGAGAATTGGTCCCTATACTAAAGTGTTACCATTATGTTCATTTCAAGCCACTCCTGAAGCTTTTTGCAAGTCATACCTTTTAGTAAATACAAAACACTGACTGTATGAACGTATGGAAAGACACATGCATATGCATCAAGATTAAATGTGTATGCACGCATGTAGAGACACACGTGGATAGCACAAAGCGTGTACAGAAAGTTTAACACACACAGTGTAACAGATATTCACTCATATATCTCATACAGCATTAAACATGATGCAAAGAGAAGGGAACAACATTCTGCAATTAGATGTGTTCTCACAGATTTACTACAGAGAGAGAGAGACAGAAAGATACTGACAGTACAGGGATAGAAGCAAACACTGTGCATTTGACATGTAGAGACACACGTGGATACGCACAAAGAGTGTACAGAAAGTTTAACACACACAGTGTAACAGATATTCACTCATATATCTCATACAGCATTAAACATGATGCAAAGAGAAGGGAACAACATTCTGCAATTAGATGTGTTCTCACAGATTTACTACAGAGAGAGAGAAACAGAAAGATACTGACAGTACAGGGATAGAAGCAAACACTGTGCATTTGACATTTGATTGTGTTTGTGTATGAAAGAGATGCAGTCGGACCACAGTGGCTGCTCAAAGCAACTGGAGTGGATCCGAGCTCCCTCCGGATCCACTGACCAACATAAAAACACATGTCTCTGTGTCCTACAAAAAAGTTGTGATTTTTACTCCAAATGAAAGAAGAAAACTTTGTCATTATAATGTTTCCGCATGAAAATGATATTCCACTAACTTGGGGAAAAGTCACAACAAAATCACAATCACTACATCCTGACTTGTACAGTATGTCAAGAAAGCCCTGGTGGAATACTATTTATGGCAGATCTTCAAAGCACGCATTCAGGCATGCTTTTAGGCTAATTTTAACCCAGCACCCTTTGAACTGCACAAGAAGATTGGTTTGCGATTGATTTGATGTTTCAAGGAGCCATTTTTTGGTATTGTAGTGTGTTAAGTAGTGCTGTACCTTAGTTTTACCAATAGTTAGTTAGTAGTTTACCAATGATACCTATGCAAATACCCAGAGAACAGGGTTGCACATTGTTAATACAATGGCAATATATGTTTACACAATTAATTTAAATTCCTGCACTATTTAGCTCAGTCTACTGTCCCATGGCGTTTTACAAAAATTAATTAATTAATAAATTAATTAGTCTAAGTTGTGAATATTAATTTGTAGTCTATTGAATAAGAAGAGAGAGAGAAAAATGACAAGAAAACATTAGTTAATTGAATTTTTCTCACTGGCTACATGGAACAAAAATATACAGGGTGAACAATGCTGAAGAAAAAAAAAATAAGAGAGAGAGAGAGAGACTGAGAAATTATATTTGCATGAATACATTGCCACTTTGCATTGCATTGCAATTTTGCATATTGCATTCAAATATCGAACTTATGCCATGTTAAAAATGATTTCTTTTTCAAATTAAACCTGTTCTTTTGAATTTTCTATTCATCAGAGAATCCTGACAAAAAAATGTAGCACAGTTTCCACAAAAATATTGAGCAGCACAGCTGTTTTCAGCATTTATAATAATAAGCACCAAATCCACACACAGTATGATTTCTGAATTACCACGTGACACTGAGGAGTATGCTGCAAAATTCAGCTATGCCATTACAGTACAATTACTTTTGAAAATATATTCAAATGTGACTATTTTAAATTAATAAAGTAATAATTCACAAAACCATTGTTTTGCTGTATCTTTGATCAAATAAGCAAAGCCTTGGTGAGTGAAGTCATAAGTGACTTCTTTCAAATAAATAGAAAAAAAACATACCAACCCCACACTTTTGAATGCTAGTTTTTATGATTGCAACATGAAAGTGAACCAATATACAAGACTTTGACTAATTCAGACTAATTAGATCAGTATATCAGTTTTAAATCAATTATTCATTGGTGTGATTTTGAGGCGCTTACCTGCATGGTGCCAATTAGAGGAAGTGTTCATGTTCCACACTCACCTGTTGTCATTAGAGCGTTAGACTATATTGAGATGCCACAGATGTCTCAACAAGGTGTCTCAAAGGTTAACGCTCCATGATCTGCAAGAAACCAACTTTCTGTTGCCCTGGCAATATGAGCTGAAGTACATGTGTGTGTAAGAGAGAGAGAGCGAAAGAAGAGTAAGTGCTCAGGGAAACCTGGCAGAGTGGCCTGTTGCCAGGACCCCCATCACCACCCACAACTTTTTAAACCAGCTCTTCTATATTTCACAGCTTCATGCAAGACTGCGTTTAGACAGGATGCTGCTGTCGGCTTCTCATGCATCTTTGTACACAGTCACTTGAGCTTTCATGGACGCCTTTTTCTGGCAGTGAAAGACACCCTGTAAAGTGTCATGTGTAGAGCTGACAGCTGAACCTGCCATCGTATCAGGTGAATGTCAGCACAGCACAAACGTCAGTTCAATGCAGTAAATGCTTCTGTGTTTTTGTGTAGGATCCATATGGCTTCAAACAGCTGTTTTCCCTCGGGACACAAAATGTCTATAATGTGTTGAAAAGTTCTTGCACCGTCAGTTTTAGTTTTTCAAGGACTGTGGCTTGTTTCTCAAGGAATATGGGCATAAATGTGTGCATGTGTGTGATCTTCAACTCTCATAAGCAACACATCTGTCGCATCAAATTAAAAGACTTCACTTTCATTTATTTTAAATAGAAAATTGGAACATTTAAGCCTCTGGTGGGAATAGAATCTATGTGTAAAAGGAAAGTCTGCCACCTTTTGGTCCATCAGAACCTCCCAGAATCCTTTTATTTAACCTTCAGTTTCTAATTAACATATACATAACTTGTCTTATTAAAAACAAAAGGCACCTCAAAATGTATTTCTTGATGCTCTGAGTAGTTACCAAGGCATTGCTATGTGGTTGCTAGGGCAGTTATTTGCTGCCCAAGCCAGGTCAAAAGAGCCCACCTCCAAGTCTCTGTTATATTCTGATCTCTAGAGTTTATATAACTCTGGCCCTTCTTTCAAAGTACTGTGAGAAGTTTTCCTCCTGATTTATCATTTGCAAAGGAAAAATAAATGTAATTTCTGATGGCTTAAAGGGGTCATATGATGCTGCTAAAAATAACATTATTTGGTGTAATGAAATGTGTTTATGCAGTTTAAAGTTAAAAAAACACATTATTTTCTACAAAATTAATTAGTCTAAGTTGTGAATATTAATTTGTAGTCTATTGAATAAGAAGAGAGAGAGAAAAACGACAAGAAAACATTAGTTAATTGAATTTTTCTCACTGGCTACATGGAACAAAAATATACAGGGTGAACAATGCTGAAGAAAAAAAAAATAAGAGAGAGAGAGAGAGACTGAGAAATTATATTTGCATGAATACATTGCCACTTTGCATTGCATTGCAATTTTGCATATTGCATTCAAATATCGAACTTATGCCATGTTAAAAATGATTACTTTTTCAAATTAAACCTGTTCTTTTGAATTTTCTATTCATCAGAGAATCCTGACAAAAAAATGTAGCACAGTTTCCACAAAAATATTGAGCAGCACAGCTGTTTTCAGCATTTATAATAATAAGCACCAAATCCACACATGGAAATGTTTACCATATTGTGATGCCTGCGGCAACCACATGTGACGACCCCAGGCTGGACTCCGCTTCGCCCACAGTGAAAGCCGATCCGTCGATCGACAGTGCGGAGTTGAAGTGTTTCCTCAGCGACCAGCACGGATCAGCTCCAGGCATGACGAAGCAGATATCGTCCTTTTTTGGAAGGCCAAACAAAGTAGTTTCGCTTTCACAATGAAGCACACAGCGCCTTCACGACATGGCGGCGGCAACAACAATAATACAGTGAGAATAAAAGTTACGCCTTCTTTCTTTGCGTGAACATTTGGGCGGCGTCATGCAAATCTTCCCACATAGTGATGTAGATATGTGGGGGTGTGTTAGAACGAGCCGTTTTAGGTAGGCGTGGCTGACTCTTAACTTTTATAAAGAATATCTCTTTGGATTTGAGACTTTAGTCTTTGCAACTTTACAGATCTTCTTTATGCACCAAGAGCTTGTAATACTCCAAAGAGAAAGGAAAAATTGAAATCGCACCATAACCCCTTTAAAAAAGTAATAACATATCTCTCCTCAACAAGTGCCACTAAAAACATATTTGCAGTCTAATCAAATGAGTCAAGCAGGGGATGTTAAAAACAACGGCACTTATTATTATATGGTTCATTCATCACACTAGAAAATGAATGTCAAACTGAGTGCATTGCATTGTGGGATACAGTATCTCATACAGTGTGCTCTAGTTACCTTTGCCAAATGTAGTAGGTTTTCAGGGTATTTCAGGCACCAGGGGTGCAGAAACAATTTTACAAATTAAAATGTAATAAAGTTTAATTTGAAAGTTTGCTATCATTCTTCATTTGAAAGTATCCGTGGCAACTAGGCAGAGACTCCTTCCTACGCCCCTGCAGAAATTTCACATACTGTGCACAATATACATACTGCAGAAATTAGAAACAGCATATGTCTGATTAGTGCCTTTCAAAACATAAAACCATTTGTCCTTTCTCCCAGTTCACAGGTGTATTTATGCTTAAAAATCTTTTCTCAGAATGAGTTATTTATTAGGATCAAGAATAAAGAGATAAACATGAACAAGAACAACATGCTAATGCTGCACAACTGACTATTGTATATGTAGATGCTTATATAATGGACTTTAAGGATGTACGTAGTTATAGTGTTTATAGTAGTGTTTATAGTATAGCTAAGGGTTTTGACTGTTTGACAATGCAGAACACACACACACACACACACACACACACCGTATATATATACACACATATATATATACGGTATATGTATATATATATATATATATATATATATATATATATATATATATATATATATATATATATATATATATATATATCTGTTGACAGGGAATATATTCCTATCACTGTATTCCAGCCTACCCACATAGGCTGCTAACTTCTAATGCAGCATCTTTGACCCACATAGGATTACAGGTAAAATTACCTCTAACTATATGTTTTTGCAAAACTTTGAATACATACTAGTACATATAATACACTACAAGTTTATACAAGTGTGCATGCACTAGTAAAAAATCACACCACCAACAACTTTTTTTTTACAAATTGTTGATAAGTAAAGACTTATTTTCGCACAGTTCATTGAACATTACTATGTTATGACCTGAAAACACTTTTACCATGATATGTAATCTAATACGTTTGTTTTATGTTTGCGTCTCATAACCAGCTCCATATGTAAGGCTTTTCTGGCATAGTAAACTTGCTCGTTAGCTCACCTAGTACAGCATTGCCCTTATGATCGCTCAGGTACGATTTCCGTGAAACACAAGTCACAACACTCAAAAGAGCTGAAAGCTTTGTAGAGGGAAGCTAAAATGGCATGGTTGCTTCAGCAAATGTGTTTTTATCTTACGTTTGCTTTTGTTAATAATATTATTTAGGCTTGTTGTGGAGTGTAGGTGGTATGTTATTTTTTAAATGTGAAATGAGCATTAACCTTTGTACATACAACAACCAACATAATAAACATTGCCATATTCATGTTCATCTGTTACGAATAAAACTAAACACACTTTTAGCACCACACTTACTGGATATTTCACTTTAAAAGTGTCAAGAAATGTGCATTGTAATAGCATATTGCAGAAATCTCACCACAGGCATGCTTTTCCAATGAGCCTGAGTGATCTTTGACATATTCTATATTAGCAACCCCACAACAGTACATTATACATAGCAAACAAATAAAAAATTTTCCCCCACTGACGTAAACATATTTAATAGCCAACATTTAATTTAATTTGCCTTAAGAAGGTCAGTGCGTTTTACAACATAACTTAACTTATATATTGTAAAATGATGGCCTTATCATCAGTTGAACACACAAATACAGGTCTCAACCTGTGGTGCACCTAAAAATGAAGTACATTTTTGATGGAGACTTACACACAAGCGTGGTCTCTAACACACCTGTGACGCAAGCTCCATTAGTTCCGTCGGTAATGAGCTGGATCGGCGTCCCAGCCCGTCAGGGTTGGTTTGTGATCACAGCCGCCGTGAGCTCTGGCAGAAAGCAGTGCTGGAAGTGAGACGGAGAGACCTGTGCTGCTACACTGCTTCAAAGCCCAGGCCTGGAGTCGAGTGACGTCCTCCCGCTGCGCCCACACACCAGGGCCACTATTAGCTTTTCAACTCACTGATCCCCCACAGCAGCAGGTATTACAGAGCAAATATCGTCAGTCCTTCCTCTCAGCTGTGTCTTTCTGCCTCTCTCTCATGTTATTTCAGCTGCTGCCTGTTGTTCATGTTTTGTAGAGAGAAACATTGTATAATTCCTGATATGCAGCACCTTTTCTGTATGGTATCATTTAAGGAAGTATATCTGAAAAACAGTATACCAGACTTTTGGAATTATGCTCTGGACAGACTTTGTAAATTATATATTAGGAACATGGCAAAAATGGAAACATCTGCTCAAATATACTTAGATACTTGTGTACACTTAAATATGATTTTGTAATAAAAGCAGAACTAATGTACGTTGCATCTGTAGAACTGTTAGTGTAATATGTTATCCATTATATTGCTACATATATTATGTACTGTACAGCAGGAACGACACCGGAAAACTGTATGAAAACAAAGTTAATGAATTTAATATAACTTAGAATAGGGTGAATTGAATTTTTTTTTTTTTGCAACACTCTGCTCTTATTGTAGGCACAACCGATCCTATTATTCTATATGATATGCATGAAAAAATGTGTATTTGTAAATAGCATGGAGAAATAGATCTTTTATATACTTACGTACCTCTCCGGAGCTGCAGTTTATGAAATTAAACATATATGCATATATTAAATCGAGTTTAGTAAAAGCAGAGCTGGTTGAAAGTGAAGCTATACACAGTTGTAATCACAAATATGCAGCAAAGCTACAGTTATGCAAATTATTTTAAGTGCTCTTTATGGTAATTTAATGGATGGATGGATTATTAGGCAGGATGGTGTTTGAATGGATGGATTAGTGTTTGAATAGATGGGATGGGGTTTGAATAAATGAATGAATGAATGAATGAATAGGGTGGGGGTTTGAGTGGATGGGTCTATGGATGGAAAACTGCCTGAATAGATGTAGTAGGTGTTTAAATGGATGGATGGATAGATGGATGTATAGTTGAATAGATGCTTGAATGAGTAAATGTATGGCTGAATTAGTAAATTAATAGGTGAGGTTTAAATGGTTAGAGAGTCGGACTCATAACCCAAAGGTTGTGGGTTTGAGTCTCGTACCAGCAGGGATTGTAGGTGGGAGGAGTGAATGTACAGCACTCTCTCCCACCTTCAATACCATGACTGAGGTGCCCTTGAGCAAGGCACCGAACCCCCAACTGCTCCCCGGGCGCCGCTGCATAAATGGCTGCCCACTGCTCCGGGTGCGTGTTCACTGCTCCGGTGTGTGTGTGTGTTCACTGCTGTGTGTGTGCACTTTGGATGGGATAAATGCCCATACTTGGCCACATGTCACTTCACTTAATTATAGGATGAAGAAGTATATGAATGCATGAGTGGCAAGAAAAGGTTGAATGATTTGGAGATGGATGGATCGATGGGTGGATAGATGAAAAAAAGCATGACTGGATCAAGCTGTAATGTATATAGATGTGCACAGGTATAGCGTGGTGTGGTGCTGGTAGAGCCATATGGGATTGAAGTATCCTGTTCTATATTAAATCCTCACTCCGTCCAACTGAATTCTGCTCTGGTCTGGCCGGCTCTCAGCGTTTCCTTGGTGAGAGGCTTTGAAGTCGCGAGGCACTAATTTGTTTTGTCCTGAGCTCAGCCAGACGGAGCTTTCTTTAGGTGTCTGCTAGAGCTTTCAGAGGAAGAAGTCAATTCAGCAAAGATGTGTTTTACTGAGACAAGGACACGCACAACGACATGCTTTTGTCTCTAGGAGCAGCACATGTGTGCACTCATACATGTGTATTGTGTCATACATTCACACATGAACCCATTTCTCAAGGTGGACATGTCTTAAACAAGGAGAGTGGCATTACGGGGTGTTTTGAACAGATTGTGATGATGGCAGGATAATTGAATGATATCCAATGTCATTGGTTCTTGTATTGATTGGCGCCATGTGTTGAAGAAGCAGGTTTGAACGTGCATGAATATGAATCAGATTTGAGAGCTATGGCAGAGGAGAAGATTTCCAGAACACATCAGAAGACTTGGAACATGTAGAAGGGATATCCAATCCTTTTCCTGGAGGGTCACTGACCCTGTCCTAACACTCACTCTTGTGGTCTTGGCCACTTGAGAGCATGTGCATGCAACAGGAAATGTGTGCGCAATAGAGTTGGGCGAAATTGACATCGGACGATGTCTACAGTGAAATATAGTGATGGACGATGTCATCGGGGGGCAGGATTAGGGGTGTGCCCGAAGCGTGAATCCGTATGCAGAAACGCACAAAAAACAAATAACGCGTTCTACGGAGCCAATAAAGGGACATGGTTAGCCGCTTGCTAGCGGTAGACTGTTACATTACCGTCCATGAAAGTTCACTTACCACATACACCGAGTAAGGAGAGATGACTGATAGGACAATGGCGAATGATTTGTAGTTACTGAGCACCACTGACAAATATCTAATCTTGTAAATTGTGTGGTAGGTAGGCTACTGCCGCTCCGTAGTATAGAGTCTGTGTGATCGCGAATCTCGAAAGTGAAAGTAAAATGAGAGCGCGCATTCGAAAGCGATTTCAATGCCCTGCATATTAGTAGCGGCTCCCTGATGGCCGCAATTTAATTTCTCAACGATATAATTCCGAGAGAAAGTATTGAAATATTTCTTTTTTTATCCTCCCATCTCGTAGGCTATTTATTCCCTTTTGAGGTTCCGTAGTACACTTAATTTCCTTTCCGAACATGGAGTTGGGATGCGGCGGATTGCGGGGGGTATAGGGGGGGGTATCACGATGTTGGCTCAACATCGTGATGTCTGTCAGCCATCGGCGATGAACGATAGCATCGTCTATAGGGATGTAGCGATTAACCGGTTTCGCGATTAACCGTGCTTTAAAACGTCACGGTTAATTAGTCGTAAAGGTTCCACTAAACCGAGTGGTTCTGTTACACGGAACGGAACTGTTGCAGCTTGCGCAAAATGAAAACAAAGTGTAGCGTCTGCGTAGGATCATGCTGGAGCGGTGGACTGTTTATGGCTTAAAAGACCCTTTTAGCCTTTTGACATTTGCATATAAATTACAGTTCTGGTCAGAGATGTTACTTGTATAGGGGTTGTAAATTGCCAAATGGTTCTTCGCCGTCAAAAAGATTAGAACCAGCCCCCACGAGAATCCTGGAATCTTCTGATCAAAAACATTCCACAGAGAGCTGTGAATGGCCAAACGAACACGCACACACCCAAACTAACACACACACACACATACAGACATTTCTTTATTTTAGACTATAATTAATCAGTTATAATTGTATCTGGTATATGCATGTGGTGTGTACATTCCCTTGTTAGATTAGATGAGTTACCACTCGTTATTTGTATTAGTTAAAGCCATAAAACACTTATATTCAGGTGTATGTGTGTATCTTTGGTTTAATCTATTCCAGATTATTGTTTCTTGGTATCAATGTCACCCGTTCTTCATTTCTCGGACAATGACGTACAGTATGTGATTGTGAAACGCATCATATGACTCGCACGATATTTTGGGTTAAAACTACGGATGTTCCAGACCGGCCATAAAGCATGCAAATGAGCCATAAAACAAGAGACAAAGACGATTCTCCCGCTCAAAATCCATGTCTCTCATTGGTCAGAACACACAGAATAGGAACTCTAAAAAACGATAAGCCCAAAATAACTTGTGCTCAGAAAACTTCTTCTTCGTTTGAGACAACACCTTTCAGGACTCTCAAGACCTTCCTCTTGAGTTTTATTTTCCGGCAGTTTTTACTTTCAAGTAAAGTTAGTCGCTGTGGACTTCTTCTTCAGAAGAACCAGAAGTAAAAACTTCCAGCTGACTCCTCACGAACTCATCAAAAGACCTCCGTTATCTAGCTAAAGATCGAATACATAAGGGATGATGCACGGCTAGCTGTACATTGAACAATTTCAATGCACGACGTGAAGGTAAGAACCACCTGACGTGAAGCTACAGCTCGCTAGCTCAGCATTCTGCCCGCTTCAGATCAGAAAGAGATTAAATAGTGCTGTAAGATCACATTTATTTGAATGAATGAATTATAACATTTAGCAACTTTAATTAATTATTCGAGAGCGAGCAAAAGAGAGGTGACAGTTGCATGTGTGAATTAGCCTACCTGCGTCTGTACATCTCTCCAGTAGGCTATTTAATCTATTTTATTAATAAAAGTCACGGGGCAGCATTCTCAAGAAGTTTGTGTCCTCCTGAATGTTTGTACACGTGCACAGCACGATCTCTGATCTCACAAACCAAAGTAATAGACATGATTTTCTCAGGCCACATGTAAAATCATATGAATTAACATATAAAGATTATTAAAATGAATACGTATGGATGACAGTTGATTAAAATAATATTTCAGTTTATTTCCATCATTAGTAACAGTTTCCCCTGTGGGACAAATAAAGTTAATATTAGTCGTATATTAATAATACTTCATTAACTTTGTTATTTACTATCCCTGTTGCAGTATTATTCATAAGTAAAAACCAACAAGATGTTTCCAAATTCTCTACCCCAGGTCCAAAAGAAATGTAAAGAATGTACAAACTGAGAACATTAAATACTTTTGTGATCTATTTCCATTTGTTATTTTCAAAAGAGAAATACTGTCATGGATGTTTACAGAGCAGAGGTCACCTTTTTTAATTCCAATGGGAGAGATGGACTTTTGTTTGTCTTTTGTTTATTATTATTTTGTGCTGTATTGTTGGTTACTGTGTTATTTCTGTTTCAAAAGCCAGCAATACATAACACTTTAATATCTAAAGTGTATATCGTAATAATCGTAAAACCGTGATTATTCCTCAGACAATAATCGTACCAACAAAATCTATAATCGTTGCATCCCTAATCGTCTATCGGCCCAACCCTAGTGCGCAAGACTGACCCGTCATTCAGCATGTTCAGGAACTCATGTGCCCTGAAATCGTGGAATTTCTGAGAAATTCAATTCAATTAAATTCATTCAATATTACATAGAAATCAGTAGTGTCTCACATTGCATTGGAGCAGAGATAAGTATACCTGTATGTATTTTGTAAAACGTTTGCATCTACTTTTTACCACTTAATAAAAAAAATCTATGGACCGCCTATAGGGACATCATGATGATATTGAAGGGAGATAGGAGGAAAAATTATATTTCAAATCTTTCAATTTCAATTATTTTGCATTGTCTTGCAAAACAGATGCAAGACAGTTTTGTGAGAGAATGCAAAGTTTCATAACTGCACAGTACTGTCATATAATTAATGTTATTTTTATGGTGCTTTTCACTTTAGCGGTGGAAAATATGTTATGCATTTTTATATAAAATGTATTATATATATTTATATATAAAACATATTTCAAGTCTTCCAAAAGCATGTCTTAGGTTTGTGTAAGGAAGAAACCAAAATGTAAGTTTTTTTCTTATGTACAAATACTTGATTCAGTTGCAAGACATTCAATACCATTGGTACTGTTTCACTGACATCAAATCTGGTGAACTGCAAACAAAAATCTTGTGATGAACAGAAAAAAAATACTTTTCTATTGACAGATTTTGCAACGCTCTGCTCAATGTAAAATAAAATAAAAAATTTGTTGAGCTACTGATATGAGTCCTTATTTAATTGTACTTCACTTTAAACATCTTTTCAAAAGTACATTCTAACTTTTTAATGAGGAAAAAAACACTGAATGCACCTTTAAAAATCACCTTTTTATAATGGAAAAATCATCCAATACTGTTCCACAGAAATTAATATTCATTAAAGACTTTGATATTCTTTTCTAAATAGTCATTGTTTCATACCACTTCTAGAAGTGCGTTTGTTCATGTTGAGCAGAATGTTGTTGTGTCAGACACTGCTCTCTGGGAACAATTAGTGGATTTCAGAAAGCCCAGTTAATTCTGTTAGTGGGCAGAATGTTGTAGAACTGTGTGTGTTTTCACGTTGAGTGAGAACTCAGAGCTTCATCAGGCACACAACCTTTGCCCTCCTGCAGTCAAATGCACTTGTTTGTTCCAGAGTTTGACTCCAACTGCAGTTTGGCTTGCATCAGAAATTGAAATGAGGCTTTAAAGCATATTCAGACAGACCCTGTTCCTAAAATAGCTTCCCCCTCTCAATAACCCACACCCTCCCTCCTTTTCTCTCCCTCCTCTCAATCTCACTGGATATTAATGTGTTTCAGGGACATGTCTGAACCACAAAAATTGCATCTGTTCTGTCTTTTAAGGTCTATTTGGCAGTAATTCATGATCAACACATATGCAGGCCAATAGACTTCACATCGAGAGTCAGCATCTGTTGCCATGGCGATTACATCACACAGCTGCAATGCCCTGCATGAGTTATACAGCGAATACATCGGCACCCCAAGAGCTTCTCCTCGTAATATATAATATTATGAACATCATGTGCACTATTGTACCTTTGAGGGATAACCTCATGAAACCTGTCAAGAATATCATTTTGCACCTCAGTATTTGAGAGAAATAAGAAACTGCAAAAATTTCTTGGAGAAAATAAAGTCTATTTTTGGAATATCCATTATTATAATGCCAATAATAATAATTCAAATAACATGTAATAAAATAAATGATAATATGGGGGGGGGGGGACTATGAATAGTCTATATTATTTCAATTTCATTTTTCAGTTTTATTTATACATTTATCATAATGTTTGTTGTACTGGCTTTAATTTATGCTGACTATATCTAAAGTAATTTGGCAAAGAAAGGTTATATATGATTTAAATTAGATTTTTCAATTTTATATTTTGTTTAGACATTATGGTAATATATTTGTTGGTTTAATTTATGCTGACTCTCTCTCTCTCTCTCTCTCTCTGTAGAGACACTTTGTATATTAAGTCAATTTAAATATTGAATAATATCAATTGAATAATGTAAATGGAATTTTATACATATATTTACTATAAAGTTACGGATGGGTTTAGAGTCTGGTTTAGGGTTACTTATGCATAATTTACTCTCATTACTATAAGTACATGTAACATTTGAAATACATGCATGTACACAATATATACACTGTAACAAATGCTTAATTTTAGTCAATAGCATTTAAATACCGACTATAAGGGACCTGTGAATTTAATAAAAATATCTGTGAACAACAAGAAAAATAAATCTGGATGTACGGTATTGCGGTATTAATTTTTTAATTTTAAAAATCAATTTAATTATATTTTAACTTTTTTTTTTTTTTTGGTGGGGGGGGGGGGGTGTACTTCATTTTCATGTATAATTTTTAAATAATGTAAGGATATTGCATCATGTAAAACAATTATAAAATAGCGTTTACTATCTTCAAACAAAATCAAATTTCTCATTTCTTTTGATTGTGGGGTAAAATGTGACGCGGACATGTTTTTGTGAAATGCACTTCTCAGAATAGCAGAAATGAACAATGTTCATTCAGAACTGCTTAGTTATGTATCTGGAGCAGGGACGGTTTGCTATGGGGGCTTGTAATCGCGTAAGCACACAAAAGCAAACAATTCATCTCTCATCTCTAATGACAGAGCTCTCTCAGAAACTGTCAGCCATGTCTGGGAAGTCTGTAGATAGTAAAACATCCTCTTGGATTAGAACGCTGACTGATTTTAGCCCTGAGCATCATACAGGCAGAAGGACAAGATCGTGCTGTAGTGCATGTCACCCAGAGGTGCTCGGAGCGCCTGATATGTCTCTAATGATGCTGTCACACAAAGCATGGGCTGCACTTGTTATGTCGCATATTAAACCCTAGCGTGAGACCTACAACTCAAGACCGGACTGTTCCATTTTAAGCCCAAGTGACCCAAAAGCAACATTGACTCATTTCAATGATTCTGGAGGTCACATATAGGGTTGATGTGCGCTGTCGTTTCGTAACAGATCAAGATTTTTATGTACTGCCGCCCACTCTGATGTTTGAAAATATGGTTCATAAATAGCATGCGGGGAACGAGGCACAGTGAGCGGCCACTGTCTCTCCGTATTCAGCAGATGGTTAGATCCACTTCTGTCGGATTTGGATGAGGGACCGCAGAGCTGGTGCTGCTCTGGGACTGATCCATGAATATGAGTGTTTGGCTCTGTTGGCTGGGACGTCTATAGCTGCCGTCACGCATAGACACACACGGTCGACATACATTGCCAACCGTCTGCTTACAGTAACAATGAGTGAGTGCCACCTACAGAAATGTTGATAGAGCCAATATGTTATGCTCTTTCAAACGGTGTAATATTGCAGCATTTTTTAGCCTTAATACCTTCAAAACTGGTCATAATTTTAAAGCAGGTCATATTTCGCACCAAAATCTATTTACAAAAATATAACTGCATCTGACTGGTTAACATAATGTTGCAACCATGCAAAAACTTGTATTTTAATGGTTACCACGTATTTTAGTTCCATAGCAATGTCCTATTATGACATCTGTGACTATACTCAATATACAACATATCATGGCCTCTTGTTCTTTACTGTTTAAAGATTAAATTGCTGTCAATACTGTCATTGTTAACACTGTATTATTAATAATACACCTGTGTGTAATATTAGTTCCTGTAATCTGTGTGGGTGACATTCATATTGCAGATTTCTAAAGCAGCACTTTTTTAGTCTGTCTTACACACACACACACACACAAAAATATTCTATATTCCTCAAACTGAAACAGAAACAAAATACATGGCAAGTGCAAATCTGCAATAACAATAAACAAAACAGCTTTACCTGGCAAACTTCACATTAACATATTTATGAATAATGGCACAAATACAGGCCATAATGTGTACTGTTAATCTAAAAAAAAAATATATATATATATATATATATATGTGTGTGTATGTATATACTGTATATATAATTATGTATGTATATACTGTATATATAATTCTATATATATGACAAAGCTGTCATAAAATATCATGTTTTGATATCACAGTCTCAAACCAATTTTGAGTTTGAATATAAGGAAACATGAAAAAAATGACTTAATTATTGGTTTGTGAATCATTGTATGGCTTCAGAGAACTTACAGAGAAATACAGGACATGAGTCATGCTTTATGTTCTTTTTGGATCTTTTGAACCATTCACTGTGATTGTATGAAAACGAACAATGTGAGAAGTCATGAATCATTAAACATGTCTGTTCTGGTTGACTATTAGTTAAATGTGAGCATATAGAAGACATGAGTCATTTGAAAACGCAACACTGCCAAATTAGCATGAAATGTGCAACACAATAAAGTTCGAAGAAATGACTCAGTAGAGTCAAGTTAGAGCAGTGCGTGAATCTGTGGGGCCTAACAAGGTCCCGTTTATTTTACAGCTTATCCTTTTCAGGCTGGTAGCGAGGGAGGGTTAAAGAGTCAGATAAAACATATTTTAGCAAAATCACAAAATCAATTAATTTAAACCCAGTTGTACAAATCTGAGATTTTGGAGACCCATACTGTACTGAACAGAGATAGAATAAAGAATGGTCTTCCATAAATATCACTAAAAGGGTCTTACATTATCTATAAGTACATTAACTCTCACTCCATCCATTGCCCCATTAGTGCTGCTGTGTCACGCATCGTCATATCACGAAGACGCCATATCACGCAGACCGCTGAGAAATGCAAATCTGTAATCTAACGAGCTCTATTAGTATTCGTAGCCTGTAGAGGTGCCTCAATCTAAAGCTCAAACATAAGGGATCTTATTAAACAGATAAGATGTTTGAAATGAAACCGTGTGAGATGATATTCACTTTTCCGTCATAATTGGCGTTATTGAATCATAATGAACATCTTGTCGCATTGAAATGCAAATGTATAACGAGATTTAAACCGAAACGAAGAAAAACGTCGCATTTATTCAGACCTTTGCGACAACAAATTAACACGTCCATTCGGCACAGGACAAAGTGAGGGCAAAAGTAACTTTATAGCCTTGACACACGTCCCATTTTAAGTGGCGTCTCAGAGGGGCATTCATTACCCTAACAATCTGTCCCCGCTGCTTAACTACTGCTGGCTATTTGTGCTATAACAATTTTCTGCCATTTCCTGTAAAGGTCACAAACAACATCTGCCACCGAAAACAACGTCCGTCTAGACTGAAATGCCACCGGGGACTTAGAAAAGAAATAAATCGCTGTGATTAACTCTGAATGATTTAAAAGAGTGCTTAGTGAATAAAGTCAACATACTCTTTAGCTTTGAAGTAAACACTATGTAACAGTACAGCAGAACAAGTGTCAATGGGTCAACATCAATGACTTAACTTACACCACTCTACTACAATATATAAACTGCCACAAGCCACATCTTTGCCCATTTGTTTGTTTGTCTTTGTGTTTTTCTTCTTCTTCTTCTTCTTCTTCTTCTTCTTCTGTGGTGGGCTGCAAGACTCTTTCAAATAACTTTAAAAATAAAAAAATACAAAAAAATCTGTGAAACTATATAGAATTGTAGAGTAGTAATCTACAAAATTATGCAGTTTAAAAAAAATTATAAACACTTTTGAGCATCTTTTAACAAACATTCTAAAGGGCTGAAGTCTAATTGTACGTGCTTGTGCAGATCATATGAAGGTCAAACTGTTGAAATAATGTACTAAAATAGTTTTATACTTTGACTTGGAAAACTTCATCTAAAACTTTGAAATACTTCTTTTAAAAAAGTATAATAACTATTCTAAATTCTACATTTATGACATTACAGTCATTGAGAGACTAAATGGAATATTTGTACTTTTAAAATTCATTTGAGACAGTACGTAACCTTCTAAAAATAATCGAAAGAGAGGAAGACAGAGGGGGAATAAAATACATCAGTAAGTTTTGTAAGCAACTTAATAGTGCCTTGTTTTCTAGTCTTATATTTAGAATGTTTATGGGTAACACTTCACAATACGGTTTCATTTTTAAGATCGAATTTTTGACTCTTAGCAGTAGTTAAAGGGCTAGTTCACCCAAAAATAAAAATGAGGCTGTGTTTTACTCATCCCCGAGGCATCCTAGGTGTATATGACTTTCTTCTTTCAGACGAATCCAGTCGGCGTTATATAAAAAATTGTCTTTGATCTTTCAAGCTGTTTAATGTCACTCAGCGGGTGTTGCATTGCTTCAGTCCAAAAGAACTTAAATAAAAATCGCCCATCCATAAAAAAAGTGTCTCACACGGCTCCGGGGGGTGAACAAAGGCCTTCTGTAGCGAATCGATGCGCTTTTGTAAGAAGAATATCCATATTCATTTCTCACTCCGTAAGAAAAATATAAATATTCATGTTTAAGTTAATTCACTGTGAACTTAAACATGAAAACATCTAACATTAACAAAGGTTAACAAATGCTGTAAAAATATATTGCTCATTGTTTGTTCATGTTAGTTAACTCATTATGTTAAAAATGAGACCTTATTGTAAAGTGTTACCACTTTACTTTTAAAGTTGGGTATATAGGCATAATCTTCTAGGCAAAGAAGGCTTCCTGTCTTCTCAGGATGTCAGCATCTGCTCTGTGTCCATTAATCACTGCAGTTTGACTTGTGTGAGCGCTGTTAGCTTAGCCACATTAAACACAGAGATTAAAAAAAACGTCCCTTGGGATGACTTAAACAAAAACCTGCTGACAAAAGGACATTTTACAAGGTAACTAAATGAATGTAAAAATCCATACTTCATGACCCCTGATCTTATCAATACTTTCTGACATTTATTACAGGCAGGACCAAGTGGTGCTCTTTTAGATGAGAACATTCATATTCATCTTCAATTATACATTGACAGCTAGCGATGACGACATGTTTTACAATAACAAGAGGTCTGATTCTTCAAAATGTGCATAGAGCTACAGACAATGGAGTAACCTTTCCACTTGTTGAATTACAGTAAAAAAAAAAAAAAAAAAAGTAAAATATAGCACTATGCAAAATGTGGGGTCAGTAAGATTTGTTAATGTTAATGTTTTTTAATGAAGTCTTTTTTTGCTCATCAAGGCTGCATTCATTTGATCAAAAATAAAGTAAAAACAATTCAATTGTGAAATATTATTACAATTTAAAATACTGATTTTAATTTTAATACACTTTAGAATGTAATTTACTGCTGTGCTGGCAAAGCTGAATTTTCATCAGCCATACTGCAGACTTCAGTGTCACATGATCCTTCAGAAATCATGATAATACAGGCAGAGACTGTCCTCCCTATACGCAAAATATGCAAGCTGCGTAGGGCCCCCGAAACACCAGGGGCCCCCCTTGTTCTCAAAGATGATTTCATTTTAGTTTCGTTTTTAAATTTGGCCAGCGGTTATGAAAACATGAACGATCATTTATTTTAATGCAGTGCGCTGTCGCCCCTTTCTACGTAAAAATCAGTCAAATCATGTAATGCGAATGTCGTACAGTCTTGCTCGAGGCTAAAAAAAGCGTACCGAACCACGGAAGAGACGCTGTTTCTCAAGCTCTTTCTGCGAGCGCGATTCGAGACGGAGTGAAACACAGACAAATGCGTTTCATTCATTCATTCATAACCACTGATACCCCATATTACAGTATATGCAAAGAAACATAATTTGGTTCATCAAATGAAAAATATCCAAACTAAGCACTTGATTCAGGTCACCGGTTAACAAACTTCTATTTTAGAGACATTTCTAGAATAGATGTTAAACCATTGGCTTGAACGGTGTATTAACCTCAGGACATTAACCTCCTGAACTGTTGCCCTTTTGCTGAAATAACTGCCAACTTCTGCAGTTCTACAGCATTGAGTGCAACTCTGTTAATGAGGCACACTCGCAGTACATAATCCAAACCATAATCCTCAGGTGACCATCAAGGAAACTATAAAGATCCATCACAGGCAGGCATAGATCCAGCTGCACATCTTGAAGTGTGGGCGATGGATTATTTGTACGTTATATCTTTGGGTTCTCCCCAGACACCTATTTTCAACCCACACGCTTTCCTCTTAAAATGCGGCAACGCTCCTCACTAAAACAGGATTAATATTAATCATTTCTGCTAACGAGGCAGGGCGAATAATGAAGGCCAAAAGGCGCTGTGATTTTTTTTGCAAGCAGCACCAAGCTCAGCCTGATGAGGAAAGGGAAGCCACAGCCATGTCACACAGATGTCATAGTGGGCAAAACAGGGCAATCTGATGAAACATGGAGGAAACAGCCAGGCAGAGCTAACAGACCTTAGCAAATGTTCTTAGGCAAACAACAAATAGCAGATGCAGTGAGGCTTTGATAGTTATTGCACCATGTCGCTTCCTGTTTTCAAAAGCGGGAGGCTGGATGGAGTGCACTACCTGAGCAACAATTTAAACTCAACTTTTTACATTTCTGTGAAAGAGTGAGTGGTGTTTCCTAGAAACATTTGCTACATGCGTGATATGCTCTCCAGTCTCCAGAGGGTATGCGGTTGCTCAGATTTTCTTAATGGCCCACTGCTATGCAATTTTCATAGTGTTGCTAAGAGTGTTATTCTGTGGTTGCTAAAGTGTTCAGAGGGATTTTAGTCTTTAAGTCAATGATGCAATGGTCAGTAGTCAGTGGTTCTTTAACTGGTATGTAAAGTCCACACTAACTAACTGCTTTGCAACTATGCATGGTTAAACAACCTAACCTACCTAGTACATAGGTAAGCTCTTTGTAAGTTAATGCATAGTGGCATAATAATATAATAGTAAGTAGCCTTCAAATAATTGAACTTTTGAGAAGCCATGCATTGTAGTTTTCATTTTAATGTGCTTGTGGCAATATTTCTGCCAGATGAAATTACATTGCTTCTTGTGCATTTTGCAACATTTTCAAAATGAAATGTCCAGTGAGTGGTGTTAAAAATGCATACAAAAAAAAAGCTACTAACCAAGTTTACTACTGTACATCAGAAAAGTCATACATGATTATGTGATGCAAATGTCAACATTGTATTAAAGGGATAGTTCACCCAAAAATGAAAATTCTGTCATTAATTATTCACCCTTGTGTTGTTCCAAACCCGTAAGACCTTCATTCATCTTCGGAACACCAATTAAGATATTTTTGATGAAATCCGAGAGCTTTCTGACCCTCCATAGACAGCAATGTAACTGAACTCTGTAAATGTAACTACATTGGTAAAATTGCCCGTGTGACATCAGTGGTTCAACCGTAATTTTATGAAGCTACGATACTTCACGATAAACGAAGGTCTTATTGGTTTGGAACGACATGAGGGTGAGTAATTAATGACAGAATTTTCATTTTTGGGTGAACTATCCCTTTAATTTACAAATCATGCATTGGTAAAAGTGTCTTGAGATCATGACATTATGCAGGAAATCACACAAAAATTAGTCTTCATTAACAGATCACTTGCCCTTGTAATTATAACTTGTGTGAAAGAAAGAATAAAAGTTGTATGTGATTTATTGCCTTTAGTGTTCATTTCAGCTGGAAACTAAAGTGAACTATACTGTGTATAGGAATGTTTTTGGACAAAAATGTAGGTAAAGGCATGTTTTTCCAATGAACCTAGGCTGGCAAATAACCTGTCTTGTTGGAAAAGGCTATTTACACTAACTCTGCCCACCATTGTCAGGTTCAGCCAGACAAAATTAATCAAGCCAGTATCTGGGACAATGGCATGGATAGTAAGGACAGTAGATTTCAAATTTGACGCGACACCCCCATCTGTCTTTTTTCAACATAATCAAGGTCGTCAGGATTACTAGAAAGCTATAGGCAGGTGAGTTTGATCAGGGCTGGAGCTAAACTCTACAGGAAAGTGGATCTCAAGGGCCAAAGTTTCCCAGCTCTGATTTAGGGGTAGGTCAATAAAAATAATTGCATTGATTTATTATTTTTGTAAACAACATCATTTATGACCACAAGAAGATGTCTGTCAGGTTACCCATTAAAATTGAAATACTTAGTGTTTTCAGTTTGTTTATCTCCCAGTGTGTATGAGCAATAATAATAGTGATACCATTCAGGCCACAATGTTGCAAATATACAAAAGGCAATTATGCTCTGACGTGAACCGCACTTGTGCTCCTGTGTCTCAATCACAGAACACGTCCACGTTCAGAGGATTCTGCCGCAGTCTGCTGAGTAACAGATATATGGCCAGTGCTGATAGAGGACACATAGTCCAAGGACAGGCCTGTTGAAATTGATTCAGAGTGGAATGTCAGCATTTGTCTCTGCGAGTCTGTGCTGCTCAATAATTTCTATGAAAACAACCTTCAGAGGCTATATATGTATTTGATCTCACAGACTCAAGAGCAACGGCCATTAGAAACGGTAATCTGATGCTCTTGGTCTGAGCATGACAGAAGGTCAGCATAGAAAGCTAAGTGAGTTTATACGACTGATCTAAGAAGGGACTGCTCACAAGTAACTACTAAGTCAGTTGCAGTCAAACCCACAGAGACTTTAAAGCAATCATTCACTGAGAAACTAATTTGGGTTTCCCCTCATGACATTCTAAACCTGTATTACTTGTTGAACTTGGTCAAAGTTGCTCTTTTTTATATAATGAAGTTGGGGAAATATGCTGACAAGCTCCAAAATGACAGAAAAAGAATATCAAAATATGCATTGCGCCAGCTTCGATGTCACTGATACCAAATGCCTTTAGTTTATGTTCACTTGACCAAAGACAACAAAGCAAATATCTGCAAATGAGAACTTATTTTGGTCTGCTCCTCAATCAAAGCTATTATATGGCTTCTGAAGAACTGGATTATAGCATGTGAGTCTGTACCTTGTTTTTGTACGAGATTTTAAGGTGCTTTTTGTCCTTTTTAGAACTTAGTAGAACTTTGAAGAGTGTGTATAATTTTTCACTTTCATTACATGGTAATGAGAAGCTCAGACTTTCTGCCTATCGTATCTTTTTTGCGTCACAGAATTTATTTTATGAATTAAAACACTTCATAAAGACTTAGTAAGTTGGTTAGTACACCAAGATTTGTTTTCTAGCAGGCAAAAGCATTAAAATCCTATAAACCTAAGATATGTACACTTACGAAATATGACAAATTTGACATTGTCTTTTGACAATGCATATAAAAGCAAATAGAAGCCATTAGAATCAGCGATCCTGTTTACAATGGATATAACCTGGCGGGTCACTGTCAATAAACTGACTGTAAATTGATGCTCTGTTCTATTTCTGATGTACTTTACACTGCTATGATTTGGTTTTGGAACACTTGGACATGTCCGGTGTTTACACAGTGTTAAAGTGTGGTCACGTTAAAGGGGTCATATGATGCAATTTCAAGTTTTCCTTTCTCTTTGGAGTGTTACAAGCTGATTGTGCATAGATAAGATCCCTAAAGTTGCAAAGACTAAAGTCTCAAACCCAAAGAGATATTATTTATAAAAGTTAAGACTCGTCCACACCCTCCTAAAACGACTCATTTTAAACACGCCCCCACATGTCTACGTCGCTGTGTGGGAAGATTTGCATAACGCCGCCCAAATGTTCACGCAAAAAAGAAGGCGTAACTTTTATTCTCGCTGTAATATTGTTGCCGCTGCCACCATGTCGTGGAGACGCTGTTTCGTTGTGAAAGCGAAAATACTTTGTTTGGCCTTCCAAAAGAGGACACAACTAGAAATCAGTGGTTAAGTTGTATTTACAACACTGTTCCAGAACAATTCAAACCAAATATTCAGATGTGTGCAGCACATTTTACGGAGGACTGTTTCCAGAACCTGGGAGAGTAGCCTACAATGTTGGCTGTGCAAAGGCTTTTCTATAAAGTGGAGCTATTCCAACTTTGCAAGGACAGTCTGGCGCTTCTGACTCACAGCCTGTAAGTACGTTTTCATATTTAAAGGATTTGCCACTGACGATTCAAACGCGAGTTTTGAGCAGTGTAGAGTAGCGCTTGTTGTTTGTCGTTTCTCCGATCACAAATGCAGACATGGTTTTATGTTTACGCGGCGCGATATGCAATATCTTTAATATTTCCTTCACACGCTTGAGGTATTCGGCCAATCACAACGCACTGGATAGCTGGCCAATCAGAGCACACCTCGCTTTTCAGACCGATGAGCTTTGTAAAAATTGAAGCGTTTCAGAAAGGCGGGGCATAGCAGAGAAACAATGATGTACAGTATGTGGAAAATAATGTGTTTTTGTTTTACCTTAAACTGCATAAACACATTGCATTACACCAAATACACAAAATGATGTTCTTTTTAGCAATGACATATGACCCCTTTAAGGAAAATCCAGCTAAACTTTGCTGGAAGAAAGGTCCATTGTCTAGACTCTATGGTCAGCACTGCAGAGTTCACTTTCAAACAAAGCAGGTTTCTGTTGGTTAACATGGTGAATTTGCATGACCAACTAAAACAAGTTACAAAAACTGTGTGTGGAATTATTTTACCCTCATGCAAAAATCCAACCCAATCTCATGGGAAAACATACATATTTTATAAATATTCATATCATGTGAATTGTACAAAACAACAATTGTTTTAAAAAAATAAAAGCATGAAGGTCCATCCCTACACACTACCCCACTTGAGGAGATTAAGCAGATTACATACAAAAACATACAATTTATATCATACCAATTCCTACAAATTAACCAGCAATTCGCCAAAATGCAAAATGAGATTATGTTGTAGATCTTGTGGATTCTTGAAATCACTGCATTTTGCCTGTGAAAATTTGCCAAACAAACGTGTTCGCATATTTACACTGATAGACTGTTCAGCAGGGTTTTTGAAATATAACTGTGAGTTTATGATGTTATAACGGCCTTTGGATTCCTCAAGATGTCTTGTTGACGTGAGCTGGGTCACTTTACAACTTCACTATAACCTTTAATACATTTACTTTGCTGCCTTCAAAGCTCTGACGCTTCCTTTAGAAAATCCAGATCTAGTTAAATACAAACATAAAAACATTATCTTACCCCTATGCAAACTTTTCCAGCTGGTCTCCCAAATAAAACTCCTGCAGGAATATCAAGGAGTGTAAGACACTTTATCATTAGGGATCCGTTAAATATCTAGTGGTGGGGTTTTTATTCACTGGTTTAATTTATTCCACATTGTTTCTTCAAAGTTGACTACACCTGAAACATCACTTAAACAGTTGTACTAATTTAGCAGTGCAATAAATGCATAATATAATAGTGTAATACTTCATTTATATTATGAATAGCTAGAATAGACAAACTAATAATAGAAACAAATTCTATCTTGAGAAACTGATTTCATAACACACTGAAATATCTTGATTTGGAAAGTAAAATCTGCTGTTTTGCAGCAAACATTTCAAATACTATTGATGGCATGGAAAACAAAAAAGCATTTTCAGAAACGGGTTCATTGACATAAGACTCATTATGCCACATTGTACAATCAGTGTATAGTTTATTACTACCTACAAAAAAAGCATTGATGCAAATACATCAGATCTGAAAAGCAGACATGAGCTGAATTAGATGCAGAATCAAAGCATATGGGTATTTGTCATCATCCTTTTCATTTTCAGAGCTGTAATACGTGCAGTATTGTAGATGGGTTTTACATGGGTGGTAAGAAATCATCTGTAATCACATTTGCTGGTGTATTTGTGTTTTCCTTGGGCAGTCTAGCTCCATAGCTTTTAGAAACAAGCTAGTATATGAGAAAACAAACAGCAACATGACCTTAACCAGTATAGCAGTGCATGAAAGAAAACCGTGTTTAAGTTTTTGTGTGAAGTACATGAATTATATCTTTGCACTTTTTGAATAAGTAAAATCTACAAAACCTTCACTGTGTAAAATGGAGATTTTATTCAGCTCAGGGGGTTTTTTTCAGCTTCTCTCAAACTAAAATAAATAAATAAATAAAAAACTAAAATTTAATGCTGACATCGATAGTTTTTATTTTTCACTTTACAATTTAAATGTGCACAACTGCAGCCCATGAGGTCAGATGGAAAAGTGTCCTGCAGAGTTTAGCTCTAACTAGCCTCAACACACCTGTCTGGAAGTTTCTAGCATACCTAGTAATACCTTGATTAGCTGGTTCAGGTGTTTAATTAGGATTGGAGCTAAACTCTGCAGGTCACCAGCCCTCCAGGACTGACTTTGGAGACCCTGAATTAGACTTTTCGTAATGATTTGAATATGCAATGTAGTTGTGTCAACGAAGTTGAGAAAACATTCAAAAGCAATGCAAATTAGCATCTATGAGATGCGGCGAACACAACCCAGTACAGCAACTTGCCAACGTCCAGCGAGTACATTTGCAGAAGGGGCATAATCAGCTAGTTGGCTGATGGAAGACATTTGGGCATCCTAACGCACATACATCCTGGGAGGAAGTGTTGTCTAGGTAAACCACATGCTTTCACTTTTCTGGAAAGAGTTTTACTTGGTGTTCAGCAGATAAGAGAAGGCATCGCAGCACAGAGTTGTTTATTTATTTTCTCTTCAGCGGGGTCAAGCCAGGCTATCACAAAGCACTACCGTACCTCTCTAAATTATTATAACTTTCAATCACAGATTCTTCGACTGCTCAATCTTAAGTGTAGGGTGAAGAGAGCGAGCTGCCTGTCAAGCTGTTTCTCTTCTCGCTCGGTGCGGTCAGGACCTCTGCGGTGGAAGCCCATTTCTCTTAGGTATAGAAGGCCAAGTCTAATTCACTCAAGGCGGCGTCAGGCGGCTGCAGCAGGCCTCAGAGTCAATGACTGCATTAGAGCGGCTTAGAGCCTCAATCTCCCAGCCTAATTCACCTATCCTGCTGGCCCTGATGAAGGAGAATGAGAATGCTTAATACTCCATCACAGCGGGGTACAAGGGGGATGGATGGAGGTGAGAGAGGTAGAAGAGAAGGGTACAGGAAAAAAGCAATAATGTATCTTATAATAAAGAGAGCGTCAAAGTTTTGCAAACATTTGACAGTTAATAAGCTCATCCTCAATCCTCATTTGATGATTTAGCATTTCAACTGAATGCACCTAAAACTGCCATTCTCTTCACATTTCGGATGAGTGTAATGAAAACAAGCATGGATGAAAGCTGACATGTCTGATACGGAGTGCATGCTGCACAAAAAAAGCTGCAGTGTCTGTTCAGGCACAACGGTTCCAGAAATTCAAGCCGTAACACTTTAAGGCCCAAATACATATTTGAAAAAGCTAAGTGTGTGAAGAAGATTGCTTCTAGCTAGACAGGCTTGATTTCCCTCTGCATACTGGAACACGATAGAACATAATTTGTAAGCCAATGCAAATGAGTGTTGCATTCTCAGAGTTGTCGCATGGGGCACTAGGTGAGAAATTAAACTAAACAGTCTTCTTTGGTTCTGTCTTGAGAACAGACAATTAGACTAAGATTAAAAAGCAGAGTAATAACAATATTGTTTGTATAACAAAAGTGTTGATTACACTTTCATATACCCCCCGTATGTATGATTCAAAGACCATGTAAATAAAAATTAGTACATAATTCCCTGTGCAATTCCATATGTACACGATTGAGGCATGTTATTAAATGCTATGAGTCGAGGGACAACCCCAAAATAAATCTTTATGATCTCTAAAAAAGAGCTCTGAAGCTTGAGTATTAAAATGGACAGCTGTGAGTATGATTACCAAAGCATTCAGAATGCTTTTCTGCTTTAATATGCTATATGCTGGGATTTTCTGCATAATGTACATATTTTTATGCTAACATTTATGTAATGAATGATGTACTTGCGTAATTGTTTTAGGGTATCTGATCATTTTAAGTACTTGAGCACAGTATAATATTCTATACAGATACCGCTATCAGTAACTATAGTAGTCAACTATATTTAAAATGAATCCATCCATGTAATAGTCAAATCAAATACTAATCAACAGTCATCTCAGTCTAATTTTTCTCGACAGATAACTATATTAGAAGTAATTACTTAGTAATGAGCCTAGCCACATAATTGGAAATAAATGAGTGATATAAAGGATACACGGCCAACCAATGTGATTGATTGGGGACTGTTCATTTTCATAGCATTTAGGGACTTTATCTCTAGAGTATGTAAACAAACATCAATGTTAGAAGTTCAGGATATTGTAAGTATATTTAGAATCCCTTAAGCCTGAATTACTCCAAAGGCAGGGAAATGTTTTATTATAGAGAAATGTCTCACATCATTTTTCATAATAAATTTTACATTAACATATTGAATTGACAGCTCCGATTTTTATCATACTACATTCTATAACACACACGTGGCTTAGCCTGAGGATTCTGTTATCTCAGAGTAAGAAGTCATGAAGATGATGTGCCAAAAATGTGATTCCAGAAGCAATGCTACAGGGAATGACTTTGATAGCCAAGTAAAGTGCTTAATGTTACACAACCACACTCAAGAATATATTTAAACCAGCTGAAGAGTTTTGGAGTTAGTCAAATGTTGAACATTTCCTTACACAACCTCCACAAAAGTATGTTGCACTCCAACAGGTAACGGCAGATGAAATCTTTAGTTAAATGTCAACAGACCCTTCATAAGCTTTGATTTGTGTCCACTAATTTTTGTGAAGTACCCATGTTCTCATTGAATTCAAGTAGAGTGTTTGATGAACAAGAGTGAGAACATGTAAAAATTTGATGGTGAATAATATCCCTGAAGATCATTATAAGATTGTGTAGGTGTTAGTACAAGAGCTTTGGTCTTTGAAGAGTAATCTACCTGAACACTCAAACAAATGTGTTTTTGAGGAAGATTTTAAGAATATAGTGCATACCTTACTACACCACTGATGTGTATGCAAAACAGTTGTCAGCTATACTTAAAACAAAACCATCCGTGTAATAGCCAAATCTCCTAATCAACACGGTCATCACAACCTAGTTTTCGACAAATAACTAGATTAGGACACTAATTACTTGTAATGAGCCAAGTCGAATAATTGGATATAAATGAAGTATCTAATGATCTACACAGCCAACTAACATAATTGATGCAACACTGTTAATTTTTGTTGCATTTTGGGAATTTTTCTCTGGAGCATGTAGACGGATGGCACACTGTTAGTTATGAGATGCAATAATAACATTGCCAATAGCCATCATTACAGTCACTATGAAATTCATTTTACAACCCATGTAACATGGTATTCAACTTTAGAAATTAATGGCAGAAATGAATTAAATAATAACAATCATCATATTAATTTCTATACTAACAAAACTGCTCGTGCGTAGGTTTGATAGATTAATAAATAAACGCCCAAAAGTATAATTTATTTATAACAATGGTTCATAACAGGCCCACATTTGTTAATTATTGCGGAATAAGAAAGACATTTTTCGTGTCATTTGAAACACAGAGATGTGGACTTTTAGGTTGAGTTGTACAGTCGATTGATAACATAATATTGGTCAATATATCAGTTATTGCATACAAAATATTAACAATTGTAAGTTATCGCAATTTCCAAATTGGTGCATTCCTTGTTAAAAGAAAAATATTTCAGTGGTGGTATGTTATATATTAAAGAAATCAGTTTGAATATCATATTGACATTAAGAATGAAGGTTTTACCTGCATTTTTTTTTTTAAAGATGTATTCATAGTTTTTGTAAAATCTAAACTGTCAATATGGTTGCCAGACTCATTACGAATCTACCTTGGTGCTGTTACATTGCAAAAAACATCAGGATAGCATTTTGAGAATGAGGCATGGTTCTGCTTTCAAAATGGAACGGGATATTTATGTTGCAATAAACTGACGGTTACTTAGTTAGACATGCAGTGGATTCAGTCTCATCTAAAGTGAGTTATATTGCTTTTCCAACAGGAACAGTCCCTCTGGAGTACCCTGGGGTTAAGTGCCTTGCTCCAGGGCTCAGCGATAATGGTGAATCCTAGTAATTCTCCAGGTTCACGAATATTCCCTTTCCATTACTAGCCCAGATCTTCCATTGCAAAGCCAATGCCAACACCGCCTATGACACCATTCCCAAGTTGTCTCATATGCATATATTACATTGCAGTTTGACAGCAATAAACTGGGACAGACTATAATCAAGTCACACTGTGCAACTGGACATCAATAATAAATACCATACAGCACCAAAAGCGAGGAACGTAGGGTGTACAGTAAAGCTAGTTTAAAAGGTTGGCCTAATTACGAACAAAAACACGGCTAAAAGCCTAGTTAAATCGGCAAGGTGAATAAATGCTGAAAAGATAATGACTTTGACTTAAGGAGGATTTTCTTCAGAGGCACCATTTATCTGGACGCTCCCCGATTTTGATTGTTCTCTTCTGTTTAGTCTTATCTTCGGTGATGATAGAATTGTGTTTACTAACTGACATGAAGGATCCCACATGATTGTTCTCTAACCTAACAGCATTCAAGTCGAACAGATAATCAGATTCAAAGAGTTGCAATCGTGTGCATTTGATGCAGACATTCTGGACTGGCACCATAATGACACCTCATACTGCCTGCTGTTGGCAAACAACTTTGGCATAGCGGAGACTGATTACTACATACACGGCACTGGTGAAGGAATGTTTGCCACCAAGGATTATGCCGAACGAAGACTTTTAGCCCCTCATCTTCTCGCTGAGCCCTCCTGAATTTGTAAGAATCGATCAGGGGCTCAAGAACAGCGACGCAGTCACTCCATCGAACGGCAAAGTCGCAGCTCTGCAGATTCTGAGCGTTTGATCCCCGTGTTTTAAACACTCGTGAGACTAACCGGTAGAGAAGTGGTGATTGATTGCGAGGAACTTTATAAACAGCTTTGTTTATCAAGGCTTCTGCAAGACGGAGAAACGATAGGTTGAGTCTCGGCATTCGGGTGCACGGGGAAGGAGCAGAGCTGTAATTACTTCCAGGATATTAAGTCCTCCATGCTTTTCCTTGTCTCTTTTCGGATAAATTGTCCCTGCCTCTCGTTGAGCGAGCTCCCTGCAACAACAGTGACACGCTATCATTAAACTGTATTAAAGCACATTTACAGGCAGGAGGGTTGCTCTTCATTCGGGACCTGCACGTATGATGATTTATCATTACCGGTCTCCGCCAGAAGCTCTAGTGTGGACAAAATTACAAGTTCTCTGATGAATGTGCTAGGTTTTCGATTAATCAGGAAGAGTTCATTTCACCTAATCCTTCAATGCAACCGTCCTAATAGAGTCAACGCTATAACTCAGTAACTAGATGGCAAGGAAAATATCTGCACTGCTATAAATCTCGAGAGATGGGTTTCTTAAAATTGCATGCAAATTCCCCACTGACTAACTGTAACCTTACACTCTACAAAACACAAAACAACTAATAATGAACTTGCTGAGGCCCCCAAGAGGGATCGAGATATGACAGTCACTTTGAATTCATTTTAAGTCAAAGCAGGCCCTTAACAAAATGAAACTTTCGATCCACAAACAATTAGATAGTGAATCGCACTTAATTACAGCTCGCTGTGAACTGTTTAAATCCAATATGCATGTAAAATGGGAAGTTAATTGAAAAAGTGCTTGACATTTGCACTGCTGTGCAGCAGCAGCCAGAAAACAAGGCAAGCTGATTTTTTTCTTGCTCTTGAAACTAAGCTGCAAAAAACAGAACAGTTTAAGCCTGATATCACAACCATTTGCTCATGAACATGTGACTAGTGCTGTCAAATGATTAACTGCGATTAATCGCATCCAAAATAAAAGTTTTTCTTTACATAATGTGTGTGAACTCATGTTTTTATGTATATATAAATACATACGCATGCATGCATATATTTAAGATTTTTTTTTATAAATATATATATATATATATATAATATTTATATTTAAATATAATTTAAATTATATATGAATATAAATGCATATATACATGTAACTATTTAAAAAATATACATACATGTGTGTGTATTTATATACACATACATTTACACAGCACACACACATATATTATGTAAACAAAAACTTTAATCATGGATTCACGAATATCACGATTAATTGTTTTGGCAGCACTACATGCGGCTGCCCAAATTGACGTACAAGCACATATTTAGTATTCAGTATTCATCCTGCTAATAATATAATGCTTTAATAAACACACGCACAAAATAGATTTTGAGAGGTAAGCCAATCATAAGAATTCTTTCAGGTGACAATATTTCTTTCTATCCCAAACTGTCGACAGATAAGTCATTTTTCTGTCACTCTAGCACTGAAGAATCTCAGAAATGGAGAATCACAGTGAAGTACACACTCAAGAACACGAGTTTAAAAGCTGTATTAGCTTAGAAGTTTGAACGGTAAGCCAATCAGCCACATGCCCCTAAGAGCCCACACAACAAATTAAGAGTTTGTCTGCTCGCAGTTATTCACACAGACAGCGAATCCATTTAGTTTCGGCTGTTTGAACCACCTGAGGTGGAACGAGACAAAACATTAGGAGCTGATAGTTGCCGCTTTTTAATTTAGCAGCATAATGAACGTAACAAGCGTGAACCACCCTGGTTCCCCTCTGAGTTCTTTGCCATTTCTTTTACTTTTATTTATTCAGTCATTTTCGAAAGACAAGAGGAAAGCGGGGATGAAATATTCTTTGCATTTGTTCTAGTCGTAGCGGAGTTAGTGAATATATCCAGGGCAAATGAAAGTTTAAGATGTGTTGCATACAGAATTCGATTTTTTTCATTTTCTGAGGAACGCATGCAATTAATACTTTAGCATTCAGCAAGGATAAGTTACACTGATAAAAAGTGATAGTACAGACTTGTACAGTTACAAAATACTTCTGTTTGAAATAAAAGCTGTTCTTTTGAACTTTTTATTCAAGTTCAAGTTCAGTTTATTTATATAGCACGTATAAAAAACAGCCACACAACTGGCCAAAGTGCTGTACAGAGGTTCAACGAGTTAAATAAAGATACAGAAATCAGCATAACTAAATAACACAATTAAGACTAACTGTCAGGTCTAGGCGCAATGATATGAATAACTAAATAAATATGTTAATAAAAAAAGGGGAACAACGTATAGACACTTGGAAGACAAAATACTAAGCAACGACCATAACATAAGATTAATTATAAGCAAGGGAAAACAGATACGTTTTTAGGAGAGATTTAAAAGTGGTCAGAGAAGGGGCTAATCTAATCTCTAAAGGCAGGTTATTCCACGACCGTGGCCCAACCACCAAAAAAGCTTGATCCCCTCTGCGTTTGAGTCTGGGACTAAAAGAAGATTCTGGTCGCTTGATCTTAAGCTTCTGGAAGGAGTATATGGGTGCAGCAATTCAGCTAAATTAATGGGGGCTTGATTACGTAAAGATTTCTATACAAATACAATAATTTTTAAATCAATTCTGAATTCAATAGGGAGCCAATGAAGGGTCCCCAGAATTGGAGTAATGTGAGCGCTTTTACGGCTATTCTCTAATCTGGCAGCAGCATTTTGCACTAGTTGAAGGCGAGCAATTTGAGACTTCTTATTCATCAAAAATAGTATCACAGGTTCCAAAAAAATATTAAGCAGCACAACTGTTTCCAGCACTGCTCATAAATCATATTAGAATGATTTCTGAAGGATTATATGACTGTAATGACTGCTAAATATTCTGCTTTGCCACCACAGGAATAAATGATAAATTAGGTTTAAAACCTCATTATTGGAAGGGAGAAAGACAACTAAAAACTACAGGGTGGCAAGTACATAGAACAGACTGACCAAAGAGCTTGTTGCAATTTTAAATTAAGCGTGAATAAAGCCCAGAAATAACCAAAGGATCATATAGATATTGTCTGTGTTCATGTCCAGCTAGCGTGCATCACAAGCTATTAATATGCACAACTAATAAAGCCAGTTTGAAGGTGTTCATCATAAAGAAGGAACAAGCTAATTTCATGGACAGCGTAATATATAGCCCCTTTTTAATTAAGCCTCACATTTGCGTATGGTGGACCTCATAATTGCACATAACTCCATGTTTTCCGCTTCACGTGTTGTAGAGATAGCAGCGGCCTGCCCTGGGGTCTTGCACGAAGGCTTCAGCGGGTACTTGTGCAGTCAACACTCTTCCAAAGATAGCTGGCTGGCATGCGCGCACACATATTAAAGCGCTGCTTTGTGATTCAACTAGCTCCCGTTCTGCCGTAAACTCCATTTAAATCAAGCCATTAAAACTCCAAAGTGGAAGATTGATTTCTCCGATTTCTCCTTCCATCCAGGCATAAACGCGTTATCAGAGCTCACACCCGACTGCGTCTTAGCGGTTAGAGAGGACTATGAACTGCCATGTTAAAGCTTTGAGACACAAGTGAGACTGCAAAACGTAATAACAACAGAGTGAGTTCAAAGATGTCTATGTGTTTATTTAGAGACGACTGCAATGAAGGTTATGACTGTCTATGTCCTGAATCAGGTAGCATGGGAGAATAGGTTAAGATAACAATTGTCGACAAACAAAGTGATGCTCCCACTGGAAGAAGAGTCAAGCTGTGTTTTGTAGCATTGTGAGAGCTTGAAACATTGTAAACAGCATTTTAAGGCAGAATTCTTAATACAAAGTCTGTTCAAAATGTCAGACAGCAACATTACTAAGATATCTTTGGCTAAAATATAAGGTTTAACTGCACATATTGCAGAAGGTGGCGGCAATCCCAGAAAGCATCCAGTAAGCAAGCTAAAAAAAAATGTATGTTGTCAATAGGGTTTGGAAAAGTTGTATTGAGATATACACGTACACAAATTTCTCTTGTTTTGGATTTGTATTTTAGGGGGCAGTATAATTATGCTTTTGGAACATCGTGTTAGGAGAAAAACAAAGATGCCTGTGTGATACAGTCATCGTCCTTTAACAAGGGACTGCTGAAATAGTTATTTAGATTATTCATGAATAAAACGAGTATATGTTTTTGTATTCTACCAGGCATTTGCGACAACAGGGCTCCAAAAAGCGAAACGAAATCCCATCGATAAAGAGAGTAAATTGGTAATCACAGACAAAAGAGGGAAGAGGTTCTCGGGCCGTTAGCTGCACCAAAGGCTTTCTCATTACGTGATAAACAAACCCCTAATGAGAGCTCATTTGCTGCATATTGCCCTCACTAAATGGCATCAGGGGTTGACATTTGGCTGTCTGTAACCTGCCGCGCTACTCCGCAGGGAAGACGCGGGCAGCTCATAGCCAATGTTCAACTGCACATGGCCTTGTGCCTCTTTCATTCGGATCTTTACCTGCCTCGATGTGATTTTAAGTATGAAAAAAAACAGAAGTCATTAGTATCGGCAGTACAATGCAGTGAATACGAGGAGCTTAGAGCACAGATAGTGCCAGCCATTATGCCTCCACGCTCACTTACCCAAGCATTAGAGCTTCATCAAAACACAGCAGCGTCCAATTTATTTTCTTTCATTGTTTTTTTTTACCGCTTTTTTGCTTCAAAAGAATTGACTAGTTGAGCGCAGAGTCTTATAACTGGAGCTTGTATTTCTCAAGTGGAGAACTTATGCATTAGACACTGATACTTATGAAGGACACAATAAACTACTGAGCACAAACCAAGGCGTGAAGGTTTAGCTAGTTAGCATGGAATGTTTAGAGCAGGCATATCCAAATGGCGGACGGTGGTCCGGGTGAGGACCTCGGCTTGGTTCTAACCAGACCAAGGCATAACAGCAATGGAAGCACCATTTTACCATTTCTAAATAAAGTAAGCAGCACTTCAAAACAAAGGAGCGGTTTTCACCACAAGCGCTCAGGGCCGTTTATTGTAATGATATTTCGCCGTTATCGTAATATTTCGTAATATTTTTTTCCATTCAAGCCCATCCTGTGTGCGTTGCTTCTCTATAAAGACACTAAAGTGCCATTAAGAGCTGCAGATGATGCAGTTATTTTAAAAACAGAAGCAGAAACATAATGAGCAGCAAAATAGGTCAATACTTTTGCTAAAACACTGCATAAAACAATGCTGAAAATATAGTTATTTTTACAGATTATATATATATATATATATATATATATATATATATATTTTTTTTTTTTTTTT
>NW_015505624.1:462433-478684 GCF_001515645.1 Sinocyclocheilus grahami
TTATATTTTTTTTTATTTTTATATTTTTTTTTTTTTTTTTTTTTTTTTTTTTGTAGAAGAATTCTCAGAAGCAACTGGCCTTTTGGAACTTCAACTGAATACATCTGGTTTAGAGAATGCTGGCAAATGCTGTAACACCATTATGGGGGCAAAAATTAGCTTTCTCCATTGTGTATATTGTGTATTTTGATTAATTGCATTTTTGTAAGCAACAAATTTAAATAAATCACTGTATTAAATTTGTTTGTCAGGGCATCATTCTCAGCTTTTTATATTTTTTTATATAGTTCTGTAAGGCATTTCATGTGTGTGATTTCTATGAAGTCGAAATTATATTCCACAAAATAAGCCATTTGCACCAATTTTTTAACTGCAAGAAACATGGCTGAAAGTTGAACACGCATACAGCCAAGAGAAATTCATATGACAACCTGACACTAGCTCAGATTCTTGTTCATGCCCACTTTGCCAAAAAAAGCAGATGTTGCGTGAACCAAATACCACAAACATCATTCAGCTCCAATATCTTTTCAAAAACTGTACCATTTCTCATTAAGAACAGTTTCCGTTCCCCAACCATACCTACAGGTAAGATGACAATATATCATTATGCACATTATGAGGCGTGCAGGAAGGGTAAAAGCGGGTCAGACTGGTTCATACAGCAGGTTTCCATGAGGGCGCTGTGGTATAGTCCTTTTAACCTTTACTCTGTCCCAGTAAAGATTTCCCCCCTGCTTCAATACTCATTAATTGCCCTCCTGCCAAGAATAGAAGCCATTAAGAATGCCCTGAAATACCAGGGGGTCAGACAAAAGTCACAGTGAAACACAAGACACACCTACTCCTCTGACACGTTAATAAACCCGCATGGATATCTACATCATTTAGATTATGTTTAAAAGGGACAGTTCATGCAAAAATGTCAAATTCTGGTCATTATTTTCTTACTCTCATCCAATTTCTAACTTGTAAGACTAACTAACTTACATCTGTGGAATACAAAAGAAGAATATCCAGGCCGTTCCTCTTTATACAATGAAAGTGAGCTCCTAAAATGATCTGATCTTACTTGCATTACACTGGCCCATCAAGATGCGCCTCACCAGGTCTGAAGTCAATAACAATTGGTCTTGAGACAGAACCAGTGAAGTTTGATTTTATTGACGTTTAACCTGATGCAAAGTGTTTTGATATTTGACTGCATGAGAGTGCAAATAACATTTCACTAAACTGAAGAGGCAAATAATGCTAAACAATTGTATGATTTCAGGAGACATTGAATATTATATGGGACTAGCTCGAACATCCGTTTTGAATGTTTTGAAGCTCGGACATCCTTGGCAGACTATAAATCACAGTAAGCATTTAATTTTGAGACTGAATATTCATTTATGGGTGAACAATTCCTTTAAATAAACATCATTTACCGACAGCAACAATTTATTATGGATTGCGTTTAATTAAGGATTTATACAATTTCTGATTTCATTTTCAAGAGCCATTAACTGTTATGCTCATTAAGAAAGCCTTCGTTAGCAACTCAGTCTCTCAAAATCCATTCTATACAGTCTTGCTGTGTGCAAGATATACTTGAAAAATCACAAAAAAAATTCCGCCCATCAATCCATCTCTCTTCAGTTTGCATTCCCCTGAAAAACTACATGTGTATTAGATCTGAGAAAATATGGGGCTTTAAGTATTTCTTGCAAACCTGTCCTAATGAGAACAAATTCCACAATAAAAATGCTTTTTTTATATTTAGAAAGATATATAAAGTGCTAAATGGAGTGAGAGAAAGACAGAGGAAAAGCCAGAGGCCATCTTTAAGACACATCCTGAAATCCAACTGCTACGAAAGACCAGTGTCCCAAAGGACAAGACTAATTTTCACAGTTTGATATGCTGGGATAGAACCATAACTCACTCTCGTAACTCACTGAATGGAGACTTATTTAATACTTCACGTCAGGTCTTTCCCTCGATATCTCACACTGAATCAAAATTATATTCATGAGAAGAATCAAATTTAAAGACATTTTATAAAAAAACGTATCCTATATGGAAGTGCACTTTGCTTTTAGAGAGTTTTCCATTGTCTTGATTCTATGACGATATGTACATGAATACTTATTTTAGGTGTGTTAAAGATATTTTATATTAACTCTGGTAGTATTCAAATACTTTTGTGTTTATTTTAACATCTGCACCAGCCTAACTGAAACACTGGCTTAACCAACATTAACCAACATCTGTTTATCCAACTAATGGAAGACAGGGAGAGTGTTCAGTAAACCTGTGTGAAAACCCTGATTATTTTTCTTATACTGTTCGGTGACACTATTGTTAAATAAAATTGCACATCCCAACTTTAAATATAGTGATGTGCCATTTTTTGTTCCATCTTAACTTTTAAAACAAAATCCTTCACTTTGCACACTATCCATTATACTATGTGAACCCCAAAATTGTGTATTGCATGACTATCAGTAACCTAAAGGGCAGTCTACCTAAACAACATTTTGAGGCAACATTCATTGCAGAGAAGGCAATCCCAGAATGCACAGCAACAACAAGGCTTAACTCTATGAATTTTTTTCAACTCAGTAATTGAGATTTCTTACAGTCCCTGCAAAATTATCACTGGTCCCAATTTTCTCTGATCAAACTAACCTTTTTCTTTTGCCATTTGATAAACCTTCACGACAACAACACATATATTTTACATGGATCCTGACACACATCTGATTTTCTCCCAAATGTTCATGTTCACATAAGACATAACTAAAGTAAACTGTTTTAGGTAGGATATTCCCCAAGATGGCCATTTTGACAACATTCTGTGTGTATAATTGACTGTAGTGTCAATAGCTTAGCAACATGCTAACATCATGAAAACAAATGAGTTAAATCATTTGTATGCCTAACATGAAGAGCACATAGGGAGTTGCTTCCTATCTAGAGCCTTCCAAATCAGATTCTTCATTTCCTTAGAAGGCATCTGCCTATGTAGACAAAGGCAACTCACTATGTTCCAGAAAACAGCTAGCCAATTATTTTAAGAGCAGCCTTCCCTGCTTCTTCCCTTCAAAAAAGGCAAGAAGCAGCAAGGAATTGTATGGGAACTGTTTGTCTAGGGCAGCTTGACCTGAACAGATTGCACTGGAGGAGGTGAAATCATAGGTTGGGTGCAGCAAAGTCAACTTCTTCGCCACAGATCTCCCATAAAACCACTATACCTCTAACTGGTCTAGGTCTTGCAGGGCACAATAGGGTATCGCTTATCCCATCATGTGTGTGAAAACAAACCAGCAAAAAAGGAAGGAATATACAGTGAAACAAAAGGATAAGGAGACAGAATAGGGGAAATAATCTCTCTGCTGACACATGGCACAGGCGGGTAAAGACTGAGGCCCGGGGCTGTTGTCTGAATGCCAAACAGCAGCCGCGTGCTGCAGAGCTGGTGCAGGGGATAATTCTGAATCACTGGGCACTGTAAACACAATAAATCAACCGCCCCACAACAACACACTGCTGATACACACCACTGACTCGCTGCATATTCAACAACACACACTGAGCAGTCTATTCACTCCACAGAGATGCAAGTTTAAAGAGAAGACAAAGATTTAGAAAGAAAAAAAAAATCACTCAGATTTCTGCATTTTGAATGCTTTTCAAACCTGTAAAATTACGTGATTCTGACAAAAGTCAAAAGCAGGACGTGACTTGATTATTAAGGAACTGATAAGAAACCGATAAGAAACCGAATTAATAGTAGAAAGTGGGAGTTCCATTCCTGAATGAAAGTTTGCATATTTAAATCAACCAGTTTATTTAAAAGGCTCAAAATTTAAAATGGCTCAAAAGTATGATTAATTCACTGATCCGTGAGTGGTCAATGACTCGATGATTCAATCATAGTGTTTTAAATTCTTCAGAAATGCCCCAGTTGTGTCCCACAGAAAAAAAAATATAGAAATCAAAGAACATATGCATTTAGAATGACATAAGTGAGAGTAAATCATGACAGAATTAAAATTTTTGGTTGAGTAACGCTAACCTGAAAAAGACTTTCAGACAGTTATTACATGTTTATTACAAAGACACTTTTTTTTTGTAATTTATGATATTCCTGGTTAAACTATAAAATAAGACAAATACATTAAAGGGATAGTTCACCCCAAAAAAATCATAATTCTGTCATTAATTACTCACCCTCATGTCGTTCCAAACCCGTAAGACCTTTGTTCATCTTCGGAACACAAATACAAATATTTTTGATGAGTTCTGAGAGCTCTCTGACCCTCCATAGACAGCAAGTGTCCTTACACGATCAAGGCTCAGAAACATAGCAAGGAGATCGGTTAAATAGTATTCTCGTAGCTTAGTAAAATTACGGTTGAACCACTGATGTCACATGGACTACTTTACTGATGTCCTTGTTACGTTTCTGTGTGTTGATCGTGATAATAACGTAGCTGTCTATAGAGGGTCAGAGAGCTATCGGAATGCATCAAATGTATCTTAATTTGTGTTCCGAAGATGAACGAAGGTCTTACAGGTTTGGAACAACATGAGGGTGAGTAATTAATGACAGAATTTTCATTTTTGGGTGAACTAAAATGTAAACTGTATTATCGTACAGCTCTCTATATAACGTTGAATATATATTATATCCAACTTTATCTACATGCATACAGTAAACTCATGTAGGATGATATATACACTACATAGCAAATCTCAACTGCTTGATTGCTTGTATCATCGCAAAAAGTAATTATATTATCGCCAAGCTCTAATCTGCTAAATTCAAGTAGAAGGCATGAAGATATTATGATATTATAAACATTATCATGACTAATTTCTAAATAAATAAATAATACAAATCAAAAATTTGCAGGCATTGAACTGGGATGATTGAGTGATTGATGGGATGAGGAAAAGTAAGACACAAGAATCCAGTAATAGACATGGAATTTTGGTTATATAAGTAAACTCATATTGTACTTCTGGTGACACATCCGCCCTCTCCAAGCCCCCATGCCTAAACCCTTTACCTCTTGATCACATGGAACAAGTGAGTGTGAGAGGGGACAGGAAATAGAAGAGTCTCAAAGGGACGGCGCAATGTCACCTTACAGCAGCTGTTGTTGTCATCACACTAATGCAGGCGCACTGACCCCTCAACCCTGCAAGTTAATGAGGGAGGAGGGGTCTCACGCAAGGACAACACACACTGTGGCTCAGGGACCGCACAACACGACACAAAAAAACATCTTACCTGGAAATCCTTTTCCTCTAGTATCTCTTTCCTCCATCTCACCAGGAAGGCAGCGCACACGTACAAATGGAAATGAGAGAATCCTTCAGGCTCTGCCTGTGAACATAAAGATGAGAGTAACACTGAAGTCACGATTAAAGGACTCATATCAATTTGCATTATGACCTTACAATTATGAGCTCATTAACATATGACCACCCACATTTGCCTACCAGCTTGGTTCAATAAAAATAAATAAATAAATAAATACATACATACATTTAAAATAACAAATTCATAAACAAATTCTGAATTGAAATAAATCAGTAACACAAGTTTTATTTTTTATTTCTAGTTTTTGTGCTTTACTTTGTAATTTTTGGTATGTCAAGTTAAGTTACATCAAATATACTCAATCGGTTTATTCGCCGTTTAATGAATTGCTTTTACAGTGTATTGTACAACTGTACAGCGATTGAAAAAATGGCCAGTTCACAATTTACATAAATAGGTAACACTTTATTATAGGGACATCTATAGGGAAATTTCACACTATTAACTAGTTGCTTATTAACATGCACATTACTAGCATATTGGCTGTTTATTAGTACTTATAAAGCACATATTCTGCATGACCATATTCTACATCCCTAATCTTACCCAATACCTAAACTTAACAACTGTCAGATGAAACAGATCAAGTGCTACATAACTGTGCAATAAGATCTCTTTAGGAAAACAGAAGGAAACCAGTGAGTTTAAATGAGAATTTGTATTATTAAGAGATCGAGGAAAAAATCCTCTATTTAGTTTGACCTTTCACGTTTCTCATTTTTATTTTTCTCACCACTTATCCCATCTCCTCATTTAGGTTTCTTGACACATTTTCTGATGGTGCCGAAATAAAACAATGAAATTAAAGGGCAGGCTGAAACAAGATGAGCCTTTACGTGAAGGCCTAGCGGGTATAATAATAGTAACTCTTTAACAAGGCCTTGTGTCTGCTGAATGGGACACAAAGTGGTGTACGTAATCCTTCTCAAACATATTGTACTGTGATAACCCTGTTGAACCAATCCATTCTTCAGTCAAAGCAGGAGCATTAATTAAGTCAGCAAAAGTGATGCAACACAATCACAGCCAATATGAACATATGCATGTTGGACCAATGAGATTTCACTGTGGTGCCACATAAGCCAAAACCAAGTTTTGTTTTACAGTGTTGGTAGGACACGGTCAACAACTTGGAACAAAAGTAATTTGTGTCCCATTTCAGACCTATCGGTCACTTGATCTATCAGCAAGACAGCGTCTTCCTTTACATGGGAGGTTCATGCCGAAAAGGTTAATCTGGCTACGTGAGATGCCACCTGAAGAGCCCACGTGGCGTAACCACTCCAGCTGGAGGTGCAATGAGCTCCACACGCAGAGGGGGGAAGATTATCTGCAATGCCAGACACGGACAGGAGGGTCCTAATGAAAATCAATGGATGTGTTTCTTCCAGCAATAAACAGGACGGACAGGTCTCCTCTTCAAGGGTAAATGCGGGCAATGGAAATCTTCCCAACTGTACAGCGTGTTAGAGCACTCACACACAAACAGCACGGTATACGCAAAGGTGGCAGGAAGTGGTTTCGAGACTGCACACGTTACATCCAGTCCAATTACCCCGCAGTCATTCGCAGTCACCTCCTCGTCAAAGTGACCACACGAGCGTGAAATGCACTTAATTAGACACTCAACAGACAAGGCCGGGCTGCAAGGACATCTGCATATGTTCAGTTGTGTGGGAAGGAACTCTATAATGCAGAGCTCTGGCTTTCTTCCACGTATTTATAACTGCAAGTGTTGTCGGAATCGCTGTTAATGACATGCACCACTAATTTTATTTTGTTAAAAGACTTAATCCCTGGAAACTGCTGTTTACGTAAATAAAGAGACAGGTGGACTAGTGATAAGATGCCATTTTTGCATTTTCTGATTTTTTTTGAAGCACTTTAATGCATTTTTAATTCACCCAAAATTTTTATTCTGTCATTGTTTGCTAACTCTCATGTTCCTTAAAACCTAAATGACTTTCATTTTTTTTCCATGAATCATGAAAAATTGATGTTTAACAATGTCCAAGCTGCTCTTCTCTGTGAAGTGAACACATAAGGTAACCAGGTGGTGTGAAAGTAATATATATTTCCATATGTCCACATGATGCTGAAGTCTTTGTCAGGAACAGAATTAAATTTAAGATGTAATTTCCTCCCCTATCCACCTTATTCTTAAACTAGGAAGTAAGTCTATGGACTTCCGGTTCATTAGGGAAATAACGAGAAGAATAAGAACGTGCAGAAAACGGTAAAAGTGTTTGCATTATAAGCTTAAAACGTATTTGTTTAATCAACACTATCACTAATTTACATTGTGTATTTGTCTGTTTTGTTTTCTATTTCTGTCTTTACTACATAATCTGTGTTATATGCAACTGCATTATTTGTAACTGAATTGGGCAAATGTCCAATGAAATTGTTTCTTTGTAATCAATATTTGCTGCTTTGGTGTACCTTGTAGAGCGTCCTTGAGCTTGGGAAAGGCGCTATATAAATTAAACATTATTATTATTATTATTATTACAAACCACCTGTGTTCATAATTAAGATACTACACTAAAATAATATGGTAAGACAACAATTTGCAGTATAAAGCAGCAAAATTAGTTGTTTTGTACAGCTAAAAATAAATACTAATATATTATTTATTAATATTTTGAACTTTTGAACATTTTTATATTTTCAGTTTTTGTTTTAGAATTTAGTTAGCCATAAAAAAGTACTTTAGCCTGCAGCATTTCTAATTTTCAAGTTTTTTTACTAATATTTTTTATTTTATTTCAGCTTATTTTCAGGTAGTTTTAATCAGTTTTAGTAAACAATAACAACACTGCTGAAATATGATTAGCCCTTTTACAAATTCAAATTTGGATGCATTCGGTTACAAAACACCACGACCATTTAGTGTCACTGGTGTCACATCTGGAACTGTGTTTTGATGTGCCAAATATGAATTATTATGTGCATGTTCAAATGAGATTTGAGAGCTGCAGTGGAGTGGGAGATCATAAACAAATTTTCTGTCTGTTCCTCATGCAAAGCTATATTACAGTCCTTTTTGGAGTTTGACGTCCCTGGTAACCATCCATGTTCACTGTATGGAAAAGAGCAGCTTGGATACATTTCTCCTTTGTGTTCCACAGAGGAACGTATATGACAGTAATTACATAACATTTTTGGGTGAACTATTCCTCTATGATGCAAAATGCAATTTGCGCTTAAGCAGAAGGTACTATGTCTAAATATAATCATTATCATATAAACAAAAGCTGCTCTGGGTTCCGAGAAGGCGTATGTGTTACTAGTGTGTTTTTTCGAAGCCTGTGGTCTAGTTTTATGTGGGAGTGAAGGCTGGGTTCACCTTTAGATGGGCTGTAGTTTCTCTTCATTGATCATTTTAATTATTTTGTCTGTCTCTCCCTCGGGGGGCGAACGGTTGATGATGGGTCTTAATTAATGGGGCCAGTGGGGGAATAGACACAGTGGTCCATTCTGGAACGTTCTGACGCAAGACCTGGTGACACACTTCAGGTGGGATAGGTTTGAAACGAGGACAAACTCAATGCACGCAGTCCACAATTACCTGTTCTAAGAGTTTTTACACTTTTGTTCACTATATGTTAGGTTACAGCTGAGAAGTTATAATGAAATAAATGCATGCACACACACACACACACACACAAATCAAAGAATGTGGTGTGTGGTGCTTGCCTGTGCAAAAGTCAGCCCAATAATATGAAAACTTTCTTTAAATTTAGTATAATCATGTCATACTCTTTATCATATAAGAATTAGACCACATTTGTGATTAGTCAGTTCTACTCTAACTAAAATCCAACTGAAATAACATTAGAATTACTACAATACTGTAATATAATTCTTATTGTTTGTTATTTGTTGTCCACATTGTGTTCATAATACATGCATATTCAAAATACATATTTTGATATGAATTGTAACCAAATTTACATATGCTTTCACATCTCTTGATATTTTGCTGTGCTATTTTTAAACTAAAACTGTTTAAATATCAGGATGCACACTTTTCAGCTTTCAATATAGTTGAAAAATATAGCAACACTTTAGTTTAGGGACCAATTCTCACAATTAACACAATTAGCTTATTAGCATGGTTATTATTAACATACTGGCTACTTAACACGTATAGAGCACATATTTTTCATGACCATATTCTACATCCCTAATCCTACCCAATACCTAAACTTAATAACTACCTTACTAACTATTAATAAGCAGCAAATTAGGAGTTTGAGGCAAAAGTCAAGTCATAGTTATTTTGTTACTATGACATAAGTTATGTCATAGTAACAAAAATTGTTTGTTAACAGCGATAATTGGACCTTAAAATAAAGTGTGACTAAAAAGACAATACATATTAATAAATAATTTAAAATACATATATAATATAATACATCTTATTATATAATATATTAATTATATGTTTTGAGAAGTTGTAAAATTTGCTGCCACAATTGTCCGTTTACCATGTCTCGGGAAGTCCAATCACATAGAAAATTAACACGACACCTTTCTTCAACAAGTTCCATAACTTGAAGCATCATTAATGTTTGTGGCACATGAGGGACGAGTTATTAGGGTTTGTTCAAATCCTTAGTGAGCACTACTAATTACATTATGGGAGCAAACACAAATCTTTACAAACCACTCTTGACAAACATGCTCAAAGCGGTAGCCGTTCAAAGCAGAACCTCGTGACGTCTTGACGGATTTTCATGTAAATACAAGTGTAAGCTTACAGCCATAACATACAATCTTCTGGGGCACAGATTTGAGGTATCATCATGATAAACAGCAATGTAGCAGTCAGAGTGCTTTGGCAGAATTTTGATGACAAGCACTGGAGATCATTGGTTAGCGAAAAGCCCGCAGTCAGTTTATACTTCCATCACCAAGATCCTTAGAGAGTCGGTTCTAATATTAAGCATGCTCCTTGTTCATGCAAACACACTCTAGATTTGCCAACAAGCCTGTTGAGATGGAGTAGATCTGACATCGAACAGCTCACAACATTCATATCTACCCATCCTTCAGCCCCAAGCAAGAAGAGAGAGAGAGTGCAGATGAAATGGAGTGGGTCGCTCTGAGTTATGTTCAGGGTGATGACTGCCTATTGGTGTAACCTACCGGCCTTAATCAGAGCGGCAGGGAAGATGACCGTCTGAGGGTATCAAGCTGTGACACGCTCCCTGCTACTGTGCTTTATTACTTTATTAAACCTCTCACTACCTGTGAGATGTGAGACTCCTGCTGTCAGTGGGGGGGGGGTATCACTCACAGTCTGGGAGCATGTGTGCAGTCAAATGTCAAAGGGAGACCTCTATAATTTGGGAGGATGCGTATATCTTTCAGCGGAACATCAAAAAGCAACAAACATGACACTTATGACAAGTCATGACCCGGTGTTGATCTACGAGCGCACGTGTTTAAGTATGGATGAGTGAACGATTTCAGATAGTGACAGAAGTTTAAATGTGAACGATTGTGTAAATGTTTACATGTTTGCCAGTGTCATGTCAAATCTGAGCCACTGTCGAAATATAACCACACTTGGACTCCTCGGGGGAGCTGGTTGTAATGTTGTGTTATACCGTTGTAGATGATCATGTAAATATTAGGTACATTATTAATGCATGATATTCAATAAATACTACTGTTCAAAAGTATTTGAAAGCAGGATTGTTTTAAACGAAAATTTATACTTTTATTGAGCTATAATGATCGAAAAAGACTACATGCATCAATGATGTTACAAAAGATTACAAAAAACTTTCTAGTCATCAAAGAATGCAAAAATAAATTAATAAATAAATATCAGTGTCCACAAGATATTAAGAAGCACAACTGTCTTCAATAAAGACAATAACAAGAAATGTTTCTTGAGCACCAAATTAGAATATTAGAATAATTTCTGAAGGATCGTGTGACACTGAAGATTGGAGAAATGGCTGCTGAAATTTAGCAAGAATACATAACATTTTTAAATGAATTAAAATAGAAATTTTACATTGTAATATTTCACAATATAACTTTATAGCTTTATTTTTAATTAAAGAAATGCAGACTTGGTGGATTTCTTATGTTTTACATTAAAACCCCGTCCCAAAACATTTGAACATAGGTAGTTGTTAGAATATTTAAATGTATATAATATAACATTTGTTTTGGGTAACACTTTAGTATAGGGACCAATTCTCACTATTAACTAGTTGCGTATTAGTATGCCTATTATTAACATATTGGCTGTTTATTAGTGCTTATAAAGCACATATTCTGCATGAGCTTTTTCTACATACATAATCCTACCCAATACCTAAGCCTAACTACTACCTTACTAAATATTGAGCAAATTAGGAGTTTTTTTTAAGCAAAAGACATAGTTAATGGTTTGTTAGTAGCGAGAATTGGACCTTAAAATAAATTGTGACCTTGTTTTGCATTCTTCAGAGGGTTAATACTGTGTACGATAATATATTTAATACTAATGCAAAAAATAAAAATAAAACTGTTGTGATGCACAATACTTATACTACTAATGCTAATTTGTTGCTCCAATTAATTATATATCTGATATTTGATGTAATATATGTGCTCTATATACAACTCAATGTAAGATTGTGAGACTGATCTCTCATCAAGTTGGTAAGCCTTTGTTTGATCCAGCAGGTCAGTGAAGTTCTGGCCTCTTTGCTCTTCATCAACCAAAAGTGTCCTTCCAATTTAAGTTACACAGAGTTCTGGCCTTTGCTGTCGGGCAAACTTATACACAGTCCACGAGGACCTAAAAAGTTTGGACTATTTTTAACTTGACTTTTGACAACACAAACGCGAAACCTAAGATGACAGGGCTTTCTATAGTCAGGAAGAGCGGGCAATGTACTTAGAGAGGGCAAGAGAAAGAGAGAGTGAACACAGACAAAGAACTACATCATCTGACCAAAGGTTTTATACTTTTCCATGCACCTAGTTCCCATAGGAACTGAAGCTTTCAAGCTTCAAAAAGGATGCCGAAGTACCATAAAGGTAACATCAAAGTGTCATATGACTTCTGAAGCCATATGTGTTCCATATAAAGTGTGTGCTAAGTTGCTATTAATGAATAACCTTCCCAATTTAGCAAACTGTTAACTGCTGGGACCAGATCAAGCCAGTGAGTTTAACTCGGTTGAGAACTAGATCAACCGATCTGACTTGAAAGAATAATTCACATGAATGGGCCAAACTGGGATGGATGTTAATTTTTTCAATGAATAATGACTTAACTGAATGTGTTTAAAATACTTATATATTATGTGATACTTACAAAGAATATGGTGCACATGTCATATGTACCATTTTTAGAGTACTTTAATGTTTCACACAGTCCTTTTTGCTGTAACGGAAAAGAACAACCAGTACAACTCTTTAAAGTTCTCCTTTTGTGTTCCAACTTCAAAATAAAAAAATAGAGGTTTGGGACAACATAAGGGTTAGCAAATGATGCCAAATGTTTCATTTTTGTGCGAACGAATCCTAAAGGAATAAGGAACATAGGCATAGCAAGTTCTCGGAAAGCAATATCTTGTCTGAGAGCTACTAAGTCTCGTTTGATTATGGAGTAAATTTGTCCAGAGCCATTCACTGAAGTCAGCTTCAGTTCAAGTGGGGCGCAGCAGGGTTGACTTTTGCTAACATTTTTATCGTAAATGATTGAGTGCAGGGCACCCGGTGAGCTGCTGCTCTGTAAGTGATTGAGCAGGAACTACGAAGGAGCTAGCAGAGGAGATTTAAAGTAAGAAGTCATGAAATATTGATGTGCAAGGAGATGTGCCGGTGACCTGGACCTTGCCTTCTGGGTACTGCCTTTTCTGTGTCAGAAAACATAGGGCAATCATTAGGGGAACCCCACGGGACAGGTAAAGGGATTCAGGTCGCAGGTCCAAATCCCCGTTGGGAAGATTCCGTCCAATGTGCCTTACGGTGAGGTTTTAGATCAGGAGTCGACACGGATGAGGAGTAAGAAGAATGGAACTACAGCTTGGTGCACAGGTGTATACAATACATACATGCAAGGCCGAATCTGTGAAAAAGTTTGAATGTGAATTTCAGATCTGGGAAGATTGAACTGGTATGCAAGCCTTTAGGAATATGCAGAAGAGCGTAGTTGGAATTGGCTAAAGCTAGTGCTTCTTTCCTTGGGGAGATACTGCAGATAAGCCTGTCCTAGCAGAAGCAATCTTCTAGCTCATTACGGAGGCAAAAGGCTTGAGCTGGGGGAGTTTTGTTAAACTGTACAGGACTAACAAGCGCCCGTGAACAGCAGGAAAGCATCAACCATTGCGAGCTGAATCTGCTAATTTGCGGCATGCCAACAAACCATTGTAAAGTCCCCCTGGCTTTATAGCACAGAGAAGTCGGTGCAAGACCGCCAGTCTCTTCGCTCAATCACCAACCGGGGGAGCCAGGGACACCGCGCTCTTTAGCGCAGACGCTATCACGCTTCACACTTAGCCGCACATGATAACTCGAATTTTTTCAGACAGTCCTCTGACAGAAACGGTTTCAGCCGGGGCTTGAACATAACTGAGAATGTGGACTAACAAGATGAATCCCAGAGAAAAATCCCAGAGCTCCCCCTAAAGGCAGACCACATAACATATATAAGTTATGAAATGATGAGGTTTGTCGGCAATATCAAACACTCATCCTGGGGGGGGGCGTCTCGCCAAAGTCAGCGCACAGATGTGTGACGCACAGTTAGAGGTGTGAGCACACAACCTTAAAAGAGACTCCTTGCTTGCCTTGGGCTTCTAATAAGTCTTCCCGCTGAGAAGCCCAACAAACGCACCGGAGAACTGAGTATGTGATGTGGTTGTACAGTAAAGAGCATAAGACCTTGCTGTGGGCAATGTAGACATACACGCACACATTTATTCTTTACTCCACTGACTTCTATTGACTGTGATGGGTCACGAAACATCCCTGTTCACTTTCAGCTGAGCGCGGTAGCTCAATAATTGAAGGCCACGCTATTGATGCGTTTGGTGGGAAGGAAACTACAAAACCACCTGCTGGGTTACAAGCTGCATCATGACAGAGCAAGGTTTCATACATTAAATCAGCTCATACTGTATATGTACTGCTGGAAATGAGAGGATGCTCACTCGGGGGAGGTAAATGAACACTCAAAACGCTCATATGGTTGTGTTAGTGTTAAGACCCACACAAAGGAATACTATAGCTAAAGACAAGGGTAATTGTAGCAAGGAGAGCACAAAGCACAATAGCTTTTGTAAGCCTCTGCTATATACATACGCACATACGGCAGATGGCTGTGATACACATCCAGTGCGTCAAAGGACCACAGAGGGACTATTACTGTTTTTAGGTTCAAGTAGAATAAGACATACTGAAAGTGTAATTGGATTGATGGGAGGACACCTCAGGCACTGCACATGATACTGCCATTGCAAATAATGTAACTCTGCTTCAGTGATGAGACCGTGTCAGTACATAAGTAATACTTACTTTGGTTTGATATGTTTGGCCAAGTCTACAGAGACTTGCCATCTCAAAACCAAGTAAGATAACAAACAGTCTAATTTCGACATGGCTGGCTCTGTGCGTAAACGGTAAATAATCAAATATGGAAACAAAATGGCCAGACATGTAAGCGGTACAAAAGGTGACCAAAAGTTCTGAAAGTCTGCTCATTTTCATTGTTGATGTCAACACGTGGCTAAGGTAACAGGGGGCATATTCTATATGTACTGCATGCATTTGTACTCTAATTTTATGTTTTGTCATAATATTTTAGTGTTTTAGTTGGCTCACATTGCATTTTGCTATTTCCACTGAATTGTAACATGTCACTAAGAAAATTCTAGATATCCTCTGCCCCTTGCATGATTGCTTATAGTTTTAAAGAACTACATCATCTTACCGCAGGTTTTATACTTTTCCATGCACAGTTTTGTGTGAGGAATCAAAGTTTATGTTGCATAATCTAGCTGAACCCAAAAAACATTTTTACAAATCTTATGCAAGTACTAGAGCAATTTAATGAATATGCTGGATATAAATTAAATGTAACAAAAACCCAAATTCTTATGTTTAATTGTAAACCAAACATGGGACTTAAACAAAACTATGACATTAATTGGGATGCAAAATGTCTAAAATACCTAGGTATAAATATAACTAAAGATTTAACTAAATTGTATAGGACCAATTATGATCCAATTACTAATAATATAAAGAGTGACATTGAGAGGTGGTCCAAATACCCTATGAGCTTCAGTGATAGGATAAGGGGAATGAAAATGAATATCTTACCTCGCCTGTTGTATCCGTTTCAATCACTCCCAGTGGAAATCCCACCAAAGCAATTCTTTGAATGGGATAAATTAATATCTAGGTATATATGGGGAGGTAAAAGACACCGAGTGCGCTATTCAACACTCCAGCTACCTAAAGAAAAAGGTGGTATGGCTCTGCCAAATCTTAAAAACTATTTCTGTGCAGGACAGTTACGTTCCATATTTTACTGGTGCTCTTTTAATTATATAGCTAAATGGAAAGACATAGAAACAAATATACAAGATCTTCAAGTTCAATCATTTATAGGGGAGTGCGAAATTCAAGGATATAATAAAGACAAACTGGACCCAATAGTAACATTTTCATTGAACGTTTGGCATTCTATTGTTAAACATTTCAAATTGGAGAAAGAAATTGGAATACTTAGGTGGATTACTCATGATGAACAATTTAAGTCAGGCTGGGAAGATCCAATATTTCAACAGTGGAAGGCAAGGGGAATAACAGCTTTGTGCTGTGTAATTGCAGAGGGTGAAATTAGAAGCTTC